>NC_142546.1:23582500-23895000 GCF_056151865.1 Erythranthe guttata
CTCATCCTGCAAATTCAACAAAGCTTCATCCAAAACCCCATCGAATCTCATCGAATCCACCTCAGCCTCCGAAACAGCCTTAAGCGTGATTAGCGTCTCCCTAAGACGCTCCATCCTGTAATAATCGGTCGCTTTAGTCCTGCTCAAGAACTCGACAACTTCTAGAAGCTTCTGGATCGCCGGCCCGGTCTCGTCGCCGATCCGGTTGATCGACTCGTTCAACTCGTTCATGCAGTCCACGTACTCGATGAGCTTCTTCAGCCTTTTATTAGGGTTTTTCTTCTCCGAAAGAAGTTTCGAGGCTATTTTGAGAAGCTTCCATTGGAGGGTTTCGGCGAGTTCGAAACCTTCTAGAAGGGATAGGGCCGGGGATATTGCGCGGTTTATTCTTGTGTCCAGAGCTTTTGTTGCTATCGACAGAGATTGTAGTGGCGCTATTCTTTTCGAGGATGCGTTTAAGCTCTCTTCGATGGCGTCGAACTTTTCGTCCATCTTTTCGTATTGCGCGTCGATTTTGAGGGAGGTTTTCATGAGGGTTTTGAGATTGGAGTATGATGTTTGTAGGTTGATGAGAGTTGCGACGTCGTTTTGATCGATTTTGAGGTCCATTGATTGAATTGTTTTGTGTGTGTTTCTTGGAGGTGTGGTAGTGTGTGTATTTGTGTGTTGTGGAAGAAGTTGGCTGAAGAACAAATGGCATTGAGGAATTGGAAAGGACAAATTTTGTATACGGAGAATCCCAAGTCTAGTGATTAAATAATTAAATTGATCGGCCAAATAGTGTTATTTAAACCTGGACGATTTTACCCCTACCCCTAATGAACTGATTCAAGGACAGTTTGGCCATTTAATATATATAACTATATATGTGTATTTTCGTAGTCAACGTCAATTTTCTAGCTTGATTCATAAGCTACCCAACTCGAGTGATCCCGCGTATCACTTATTATTTTAGTACGCTTTTATATATCTTTCGATATATTTGCCATTTTTTACAAAATTATTAACCTCGTAAATGGATATACAAATAGAGGTACCAAAGGGAGAGAGACACTCGTCTACAATCTTTATTTATTTATTTTTTATTCTTTTTTTACTCGTCTAGGCATTTGGTTTTCGTCCCTTTCGGTCCAGACTCCAGCCGGTATCGTTAGTTGGTGGATTTGATGAATTTACCAACATCTCAAGTCAACTAAGGACTATCTATGCAATTAAAACTATGAAAATAGATTCTTTAAAAGGTAGATTTTTCTTTTAAAGTGGAGATTGACTATACACATGCTAGTCAACATTATTATTTTGACCCAAGCAGATTAACGAAATTCACTGTAAACTCTATAAATTTAAATCTCTATGAATTAATTAGAGCTAGTAAAACTTTATTTAAACAAAATTATTAATTTATCAATATTCAACTGTATATTAAATTACTAAATTACTGTAATTTGATTTATTTCCTGTCCACAGTTTCCGAATGCCTTTCCAGCATTCAGTTACAACTCACATTTTCAATACTACACATTATTTAAAAATAATTATAATTAAAAACTCATAATCCATAAAACAATTTCGTAAAATAAAATATAAAATTTCAATAATATCTATAATTGCAAATTCTTACACACAGAAAAAAAAAAAAAAAAAAAGCTGCACAGATAATGCAGGCAATACACTATCCAATCAGAATTGAGGACGATGATAATCCGTACGCCTGCGTATCTATATAAGAAAAACAATATACAAACCTATAATACTTATATGATCACAACACTTGATTAATAATATAATTAATTAAATCTATGATCTAACCTAGAAATTGTTAATTCGATTGTACATTTTTTTTTATAATTTACAGGTTCGTATATAAATATTATTTCAATTGTCGGAATTAGCAGATTCCGATATTGATTCATCGTCAACAATGTGAAACCTCCACAAGAACTGATAATCCTTAGCCTCACACGCTAATCTCACCCCCACGCAAGAAGCTTCCACGCATTTGTTCTTCCCTTCACTCTCCCACACTATCTTCACCCGGCACGTGAACCCACGCGCCGAGAGCTGCAGATCCGTGTCCACAAACTGCAGCGACACCTCCCCGCCGATTCTCCTCCACGCGCCGCCGGGGACACTATTCCCGGCGGCGCAGTCCAGCCACCCGCATTCCGGCTGCCCCACCATCTCCCTGTACGCCGAGTTGGCTAACCTCACCTTGTTTTTCGAATCGGAGACGATGGCCGGGGTTGCTTCCGCCTCCGCCAGCTCCTCCACCTCCTCCGCTCCCTTCACCGTTGTTTGACTTTCGATACCGCCGGAGATGCTCTTCACGATTATGCTTGACCCCACCGGCCGGACCGGCCGCGGCGAGATGATGACGTTGGGCTTCACCGGCTCAGACAATAAATCCAGTTCTTCTGGGCCTTGATTCAAATCTATCTCTTTCTCTTTCCCCTTGTTGGTAACAGTACCAGGGCGGCGTGCGGGGCATACGAGCGGCATCGCCACCGACTCCGCCAGGGTTGTGACGGCGGTGTCGAGGCCGCAGTTGAGCGGAACAAGAGAGAACTGACCCATCTGCCCATTTGCCGCCGCCGCGGCGGCGTGACTGAACCCATGCATGGCCAGGTTTTTCGCCGGAGAACCGGTAATCACACCCTGGTAGGGTGAGGCGAGCCCCTGTAGACAAGTCCTCGCTCTCTTGACAGACGGCGGCGAGAAAGCAGCCGCCCGGCCGCGCTTCCGCGTCCTCGTCGGACGCGCCTGGAGGTGGGCCCACACGTTCCTCAGATAAGGAGACTTCCGTATACCACTCGGCACGGCGGAGCTATCGTTCTCCGCCGCGGAGCCTGTCGCCGGAGACTCTGGCTTCGGGGCAATCGGCCGGTACCTGGACATGATTTCAGCAGTTCTCGCCGTGGCGTAGGGGTTGATTGTCTGAATCATTTTCGAAAAAAATAAAAAAAAGAAAAATTAAAATTCTCTAATTTTATTTTCTCTGACAAATCACCAATTTTTTTAATTTTTTCCGGTGGGGGTGAAGAATTTTGGGTGTGAAGAGGTGAGGAAAAATGTGGTGAGAAGGGTGTAATTTTAAAGAAGGGAAACAGCCAATCAGAGGAAGGCAACATGAAAGAATATGACAATGTAAAATGACACGTGGAAGTGTAGGGTGGGTACGTGTTTAAGGAAGTAAGAGATGTGGACATGTGGGATTTCTACCTGCTTTTATATTCACATGCAAGCTTACACTTCACACTCTCTCTGTGTGTATTTGTGTGTGTTTTTTCACTCCCACCATTTTCCAATTTTTTTTTTCTTTTCCAAAAAATAATTATTAATTTTACAGATATACATTAAATCAGAAAAATTCCAGATATTTTCAATTTTCTAATATTATAATGAACTTAAATTGCAAATATCTCTAATTAAAATGATTTAATTTAATAAAATAATAGAAATATACAACGTATGGGTGATTGGGTGGGGGAATTACCAATCAGGCGGTGGGGGTAATCTGATTTGCAGCAGAGAGAAAAGGGTGACCTTTAGAAAAGTAACGCGTGTGGCGTAAGGGTGCATGCATGGCTACACCTATCAGGGATTTGTTTGGCTATAAATTAATATTTATGTGGTTAAATGTGCATCGCCTATTTTTGGAATTTATCTATAAAGTTTTCCACTTTTCTACTGTTTTGCCCCTCCTTGGATTACTACTGTGCTTTTGTCTCTTCTGTCTTAGGTTCGTGCACCACTACTTACTTACTAACTAGGGTTTTCAATTTTTTAGCCCAATTAAAGGAAATCAATTTCGGCCCAAGTATTATACATTTGGGCTTTTTATTTTATTTTATTTTCATACAGTAACGGTCCATGTATATATATATATATATACTGTTAAAAATAAAATATAAGTAACTAAACACGAAACGAGCTTGATGAAATAGCTAAACATCGCCTGCACCTACGTACGATTCGAATATGTAGTAGTAAACGATGAAATGGCGATCAAAATTTTCCCATGGCTACTAACCGAAATTGGTGTCTTGATTGGTAAAAGTTTAGAATCAACAGTCTGAGAAAGTGGGAAAATATAAACGAACAAATTCTAATGACGTCGAGACGTTTGTGATGTCATCATCCAGAACCTTACATCATCATCGTTGTCACAAGCTTTCTTGAAAAAGAGCTACGTCGTATTTCAGTAAATCAAATACCAGAAATTCAGCTAACATTTCAATGAACAGCAAGACAAGGTGTGGGTCGGAGTTATCGCCAAAATTGACAATGCACAAGCCACACCATTGTCACGTAAGAAACTCTTAAATCCTAGTAAGCCGACTTCATCGGAACAATTCTTTACGCAAAAAAGAAAAAAAAAATGATTAATGAAAGGCGAAGATGAAATCATTTCATCTTTGCCTCAGTGAACAAAACGTGGCGGCCCACACGAGGGTCGTACTTACGGAACTCGAGTTTAATGTTGCTGCTTTGGAGCCTCTTTGTCTTCTTCACCACATAGAAGAAACCTGTCCCAGCAGCTGAAACCAGCCTCACCAACATTGCACCGGCCTTCTTCTTGTCACCCATCTTTTCCTATATATCTAATTACAAAAACAATCAATTTTTCCAAATCCAGAATTAGTAATTAAACACGGGCATAAAAACAGATACTAACACCATAAGCTTCTCAAGCATTGTTCGTATCATAAGAAAAAAAACTCTCGGAAACAATCCCATGGGCGTAATTGTATAAAAAAAAATTCTAGACAAGATCTAATGCCCGACTCCACACATAGTTTGAACATACCGTATGGCAAATGTAGAGATACAATAGTTGTATCTACTATATGGCAGATACAATATCGAATATATGAACCAAAGAACCATAATTTACACGTAAAAACTTGGAAATGATCTGCGAAGAAAAAACGTCGATCATGAAATTCAGGATCAATGGTTCGTGAATCCAGATACAAAACTACCAGTCTACCACTATCCACTAATGCTATTTTCCCCCTAAATATCGAGTCCACAACCGAGAATTTACCAGGTAGTAAGTAATTGAATTCAAGTTGCATAATTCGACCTAATAGAATTGACAAGTTAAATGAGATCAAAAGAAACACAACAAAAAAAAAAAAAAAAAAAAATCCCAAACCATATTCTACAAATCAATTAGTGAGAATTAAGGATTTTACTGATGAACCAAGTTAATTAAACTGTTGAAAGGGTATTAATTCACTAATCTATTTAGCCATACAGTGACAGAGAAATATGATTCAATACAAATTAATTATTTTTTTATTTTGAATCCGCTTATCGATTCATAACACAACAAAAAATGCAGCATAATTAGCCATACACACTGAAAAAATAGGATCAAAAAAACGCAAATGAAGAATGTAAAGCAGTATCAGCAATAACTTGAACTAATTTTGAAATGAGAAAGAAAAGAAAAAAACCCTAGGGCTCGAATTGAAACCCAAGAGCTACATGGAAACGATTTTTTGACTAAAATCAGTTAAAATTCTACAGAAAAAAAAGGGATTTACCTTTGTTTAGATTGATGTTCGAGATGAAAAAGAGAGTTTCCGGTGAAGACGAGGGTAGAGAGAGAAAGGGTTCTGGTTGAAGACAGAGAAAGTTGTGACCTGGATCATATTACTGGGCCTTGCATGATGAATTGGTTCTCACTTTTGGGCCTTGGGCCCTTATAATATGTTGTTAAATTCATACAAATTATATTTGACCCAAGTTCCATAACTCGGTCCAATTATATTTGAGTCGAACTTTATTTTTAGTGAGTCAGACCAAGTTTGAGCTATTTAATTAAACTTGGTTCATTTATTAGTCGAGTTTTTCTAAACACGTTCGCTGCAAAGTTGCAACATAAATTTATATATTGCTCGATATAAGCCAGACATAAACCCGAAGCCCGAATAAATACATGAGCCGAGCTTAAGCTTGTAGTAATAAGGTCCGATGGTATGTAAGTTTGATCCTATATTGATGAGGCTCGATGGTATGTGAGATTGAGCCAACCCAAACTCGACTCACATAGCCCGATTGTCAAATTAAATTAAATTATATAACCAAATCAAATTAAATGTAAATAATCTGATTACAGGACTCCCAAAAGATACAATTCCATGCAAACAAACATCAAAACCAAATTCTTTGTACACATTAATTAATCATAATCAGAAAACAGCAATATCTATCACAATTATGACTAAATTCAAAGAAATAAACCCTCTAGCTACTCCTTAGGAATTTTTTTTTTTTAAAAACCCTCAAATCAATTTCAATAAATGCATGAATATATGATTCATAATTTTGGCTAACAGTTTCAGGTATTAAATTCCAGCTCCAACAACTCTATACATACATATCAAAGGAAATATTTTGTTAATTAGCTCTTTGTACATTCATTTTTCTCTAAAAAAAGAATAAAAAAATGTCTGGTAACAATGGCCATAGTAATCAAAACAACAATGGAAGAGAAGCTAACATGCCGACGGAGGCCGAGCCGCATCCAGTCTTCGAACAGCTTCCCGGCGTTCAATATTGCATCAACAGCCCGCCACCTTGGCGTAAATTTTCACTCGCTAATTCGATTTTTTTTAATTAATTATTATTATCTTTGTTTTCGATTTTATTTAATTAATTAATTAATCAATTATTAAATAAATTTGTGTTTTTTCTTGATGTAGTAGAAACAGTATTTCTGGGGTTTCAGCATTATCTTCTGGCACTTGGTTCTATTGTCTTAATTCCAAGTATGGTAGTTCACCAAATGGGAGGCAGTGATGTAAGCTTGATATATAATTAATTAATCTCTATTTTTATTTATTTATAAATATTAATAATAATATTATTGAGTTACATAATAATTCAACCACCCTTTGTTTTATTGAATTGCAGAAAGACAAGGCTAAGGTAGTACAAACCTTACTATTCGTTTCGGGGCTAAATACGTTACTGCATTCGTTTTTCGGAACAAGGCTGCCGTCTGTAATAGGAGGGTCCTACGCGTTCTTGATTCCCGTAACTTCAATTATTCATTCAAAAAAATACACACTCATACAAAATCCAGAGCAGGTGAATTTAATTAACTGTTATTAATTACATCCGTCTCGTTGTTTCGTTATATTCGTTCGAGAAAAAGTTTAATTTGTCGGAGAACTTTGATTTTTATTTTTTAACCGCAGAGGTTTTTGGAGACGATGAGAGAAATACAAGGTGCTTTAATCCTTACGTCGTGTTTCCAAATGGTCGTTGGTTTTCTTGGTTTGTGGAGAAACATAGTAAGGTCAGTAGTTACGATTTACGAGTGATTTTTTTTTTTTTGCTATATATTATAAATAGCTACACGCAATTTTTCTGCGTCTAACTATTTATTCTTTTGTCTTAGGCTTTTTAGCCCTCTATCGATGGTTCCGTTGATTACTTTCACTGGACTTGGACTATACCACCTTGGATTTCCACTGGTAAAAATTGCATTTTACTCAATTAAATCGTTTCGTAGTCGAATAAATTTCATTTTCGCTTCATACTCAAAAAATATCTTGTAAAAATTGATGTAGATTGCGAAATGCGTTGAAGTTGGGTTACCGCAGCTGATTATCATTATTTTCATCTCACAGGCAAGTTACTGAGTTGACAAGCAAGTTCGTATTTTTACGCTTACGAAAAACAATAAATATTGATTTTTTATTTTTTTATATTTTTTTTTGCAGTATCTTTCAAGATTTATAAAGTTGAAAAGGCCCATATGTGATAGATTTGCACTCTTGTTCTCCGTTGCAATCGTGTGGTTATACGCGGAGATTTTAACTTGGAGTGGCGCTTATAAGAACTCGAAAAATAGTAGTTGTCGAACCGATAGCTCCGGACTCATTAGTGGTGCTTCTTGGTACTTATTATTATCCCACTATATATATTATCTACCATTTTAATTTAAAAAATACGTGTCACATTTTCGTGTATGTAATATACGAATTCAGGTTCTACGTACCGTTTCCATTTCAATGGGGGCCTCCCTCTTTCGGGGCCGGAGGAATTTTTGCAGCGATTGTAGCTTCTTTCGTTGCTTCGGTCGAGGTCTTACACTTTATCCTCTAAATCTAAACTTTGAATATCTCATCTTTTTTATACTAATTTTTTTTTATTTTTTTTTTTGGCAGTCGACTGGTTCGTTTCTTGCAGCAGCAAGATACGGAAGTGCAACACCGGTTCCACCTTCGGTAATTAGCCGTGGAATCGGATGGCTGGTAATTAATAATCAAATTAAACATATTATACACCATTGTTTCTGATCTTCTAAATTAATTATCGAAAATTTAATCCGTTTTGTTTTATGATCGATTTATTGTGTATTTAGGGGGTCGGAACTTTGATCAATGCCCTTTTCGGAAGTGTCACCGGTTCCACTGCAATAGTGTAAGAATCAATGTTCAAATAATCCATCTACATATATTTATAAAACATCTTTCTAACCAAGTGTTTTTTTTATTGTAATAATATAGAGAAAATGCAGGTCTATTAGCCTTGACAAAAGCAGGAAGTAGAAGAGTCGTTCAAATATCGTCACTGTTCATGATTTTCTTCTCCGTTTTAGGTATACGCAAATAGAAATCCAACACTAGCATTAATTCTGCATTGTGTTTCGGAAAAAACCGAAGAAAAAAATTAAAATCGAATGATTTGACTAATTCTTGAAACAGGGAAATTTGGAGCAATTTTTGCTTCAATACCTTCACCAATAATGGCAGCCTCTTATTGCATGTTCTTTGGTTATGTCTGTAAGTATTATTTATTCATTTTACTTGAAAATAATGTTATTATTAACCAATGTTTTGCAATAAAAATTCAATCTTGATGCAGCATCTGCAGGATTGGGATACCTTCAATTCTGCAATTTAAACAGTTTCAGGACAAAGCTTTTATTAGGGCTATCATTTTTCATTGGAATTTCTCTGCCACAATATTTTAGAGATCATTATCTGAATTCAAGAAATGATGATCCAACGCACAACATTCATGCAGGATGGGTACATATATATATACACATATAATATATATTATATATTCACACATTGCACCTTTTTACACTAAAAACTAAGAGTTTGTTGTTTTTTTTTTGGGCATGCAGTTCAATGATATAATGTGTGTTATATTTACGTCGAACGCGACTGTGGCTGCGGTAGTTGCGGTTGTATTGGATTGCACATTGCCGCACGGGACGGACGAGAAAGAGCGTAAAGATAATGGATCTTATTGGTGGGATAAATTTATGCACTATAATAAAGATATTAGGAATGATGAATTCTATAAGTTGCCTGGCCAACTCAATCGATACTTTCCACCTTTCTGAAAATAAAATAAATAAATGTTTCTGTTTGAAGTTTTTTTTTGCTTTGGTGTACAAATTCATATTGAGAAGTTCAAGTTCAGTTGTTTGTTATTTAAAAAACGTTTGCAGATTCTTACGGACAAGTTCGAAGTTAGTTACTTAAAAACGTGTTTAAAAAAGAAAAAGGGTGGAAAATTAAATAAAAAAAATAAAAAAAAATAAAAAGATAACGAAGTTATGCTTTCATTGAGAGTTGAACTCAAGACCTCCCGCTTACTAAACGGGTGCTCTAACCAACTGAGCTATGAAAGCAACTTTGGTAGAAATATATTTAGATAGTATATAAAGCTACCAGTCGAACAAATGAAAGAAATGGAATATAGTGATAAATGCTTTTCTATGTATCTAAGGGCAAGGCCCAGCTGAACTGGGTTTTTTTTTCTGATGCATAAAACGACAACGAATCGTGCATTTTATTATAGGCATTTCTTTTAGCAAGGTATTTTATTTATTTATTTAAATGTGTTTTTTTTTATGTTTGGGAACATTTTAACTCTTCCATTGAATTTATCTAGGCTTTCCACCGATTATTTTATATATATACAAATTTTAATATAATTCTTAATTCGAATTATCTATATATTACTAACAACAACAACAACAATAAATAATAATAATAATAATAATAATAATAATAATAATAATAATAATAATAATAATAATAATAATAATAATAATAATAATAATAATAATAATAATAATAATAATAATAATAATAATAAATAAATAAATAATTGATTGATGAAAGAAGGAGACAAAAATCTGAAGCACATGGTATGGAACAGCACACGTGTGGCGCTTGACTAAACCTATTCTCAAAAGGCCTAATGCTGGTCCACCTGAGTTTTTGACATTTCCTATTTTTTAATCGGTATTTCCAAAACTGACTCAAATGATTTTCCAATAATTACAAGAATAAATAAATAAAGTTTAACCACTTATATATATATTCTTATTATTATTGATAAAGACAGAAAGTGGTGGTCACTCACCCTCCTACAAACGATTTGGCATTTCAAATCCTAAAAGACAATTATTAATAATAATATAACACAAACACAATGATAATAACAATAATTAAAACAATAAAAAATAATCGAATTGGAATTAATTTTGCACATATGTAATTTTCAGAGTTCATAATAAATAGCCTCCATTTCAATTGAAAAACTCAAAATTTATCTTACTCTGTAATGGGCCCACACCCAAAGGCATATTCGTTAAGCTTATGAGATACACAAATCAAGTTCAAATTGACTAAAGATAATAATATAAGCCTAAGTTGATTAATTAAGACCCAAACTGACATGATGTAAACAGTTAGGCCCATGAGAATATATATCGCCAGATAAATACCTAGAAACCTGACATTAAATGTACGCAATACATAACCCCCGAGCAGTCTCTGAATTCTTCTATCATATAAAGTTGACTTGAGCGTCGGAGTATTTTCGACGGAACCAATGCCGGCACCCTAACGACTTTTTTTTATATGCTAAATGGTATCCACACGAAAATCAAGAAGTGTGAGGGAAGAATTGCAAAACGTGACGTAGAATCGTACCACGTCAAGAAGTACGGTAATTGTTAACTATAAATCTGCATAAAATCAAATACACATATATGTATATGTACCTAGTTAGAGATTTTTAACCTCATTTACGATTAACAATCACCTCAAGTGTAGCATCCATCTCCCCGTTTCAAGTTGACATGGTCTTGGTTCAAAACACACACACAACAAAGAATCTCTCTCTCTCTCTCTCTCTCTCTCTCTCTCTCTCTCTCTCTCTCGTATTCATGTGTGTGTATGTGAATGGATGCAAATTGGCTGTCAAGTCCGAGAAAATGAAAGTATCTTTTAGTATGTGTGGTGTGTTTGTGTTAGGTCCACTCATACATTTATTGTTTCAGATGCCTTTGCATTATTGACCAGTTAAACTCTCAAAACTCAAAATTACTCTCTTTTTAATTTTCATATACATATATACATACATACCTTTGATTTGAAATTTCATCTTCCAAATATTATTATTAATTATTATTATTATTCCGTAGCCCAATTAATTAAATTTCATTTTCTAGCCATTTGGTTATATTATGTTGATTTGATTTGCTACACTGTTTTGAGATTTGGACTCTTTGTTTCAGACATTTATGCATAATAATTCATGATCTTTTTTGCATACTTTGATTAGACACAATTGAAAGGACTCCAAATTTTATATTAATTAGAACATTTTCAAATTTTATGGATCAAAACTGAAAAATAAAAATTAAATTTGAAGGGTTGGATTTTGATTAGAGATCATTTTCACTAAAGACCAGTTGATTTTATCCATGAAAACAAAGAGATGATAACACTTTGATGAATAGTATGAGAGATAGGGATTTCTTGACTCCATTGATGTAGACTTACTTACATGCATAATTATTATTTTTCATTTTTATTTAAATTTTTTGACCTTGTAATTTAATCTGCAGAGGGAGGACCATATTGCAAAAAGGCTAAATTAGCTTTCTGTTAAAGCACATACTGCATTACTACATCTTCAACTTTATTTATTAAGAAGCCAATGTCAACTCTATTATCTATATATATATTAATTTACCAATTTTCTTAAAAAGAAAAAAAATATAATAATAATAACTCATGCTAAATCAAGAAAACCAACATTTTCACTGTATTGAAATTTATTTGAAGTGATGAAATTAGTCATTGTGATGTCAATTAATTAATTGACACATAAGATATATTTATATATATTTATAGATGTAAATTATATAAAGGCTAAAAAGGGAATATTTTTTCGAGCTAAAAAGCCTAAATTTAGATGTAAATACACTTTTTTTTTTCTCTAGTGGGAAAATTTAACCACTATAAATGTGGTTGTGGTAATTGAATTATATATATATATATATATATATATATATATATATATATATATATATATATATATATATATATATATATATATATATATATATATATATATAGTGAAATAAAAGTACTAGTGTACACATCATAAATTACCTGTGAATGTTAGAAGAAGCACATGATGGGGCTATTATCAGCTGTCTTCTGCACATTTTTGCCATTCTTATGTTCACAATGGGCCTATCTTGCAATTAATTCATTTTTTTAAATACCATCTATATATATACACCTAAATAAATAAATAAAATTAATTAAATTGTTACATAAATATTGGTTGTTCTTAGTAAAATAATACTAATTTTTAGGTATGCCCTATTGCCTATAAATTATATTCTAATCAAGAAAATAAGACAAATTCTTAATTTCTTACGTGCTTAATGAAAACCTAGCTACCCTTTGCCCCCACCTTTTTTCTTTTTAATAATTTAAAGTCAAAAAAGATTGGTTTTTTATTGGCCAAATTAATTAATCTCAGCTGCTGTAAAAGTTTTGTAGACAACCTCAGCGGTTTATGTTAAGCTGCTGCTATGTGTGAAACTGACCAGAATATAATCAAGCTTTTAATTAATTATGTTTATAATTTTGAAAAGTTTAATATTAATCATAGATTATTACAACGGTTAAAAGAACACATATTTACTTACTACTATCAATTGTCACTGACCACCACAAAAAAAAAAAAAAGGAAATTGACCAAGACAACTGGCAAAAGCTGATTCTTCTGGAAACAGAAATAAAATAATAATAATAATAATATAATATTGAGGTAAAGAAGATAGAGAGGGAAGGACAAAAATATAGTCTAGGATTTGAGTGTGATTTATTTGGTTTCATTCATATACACTTCTTCAGACTTCTCACTATATATATATGTATAATACACACACACACACACACACACACACACACAAGTCATATATATTCAGAGTTCATAAGAAATAATAATCTTGATATATATATAATATATATATATAAAAAAAAAAGATGAATATATCAGGTTCAGAATGTAGCAGTGGATGCGAATCGGGTTGGACAACTTATTTGGATAATCAGCTCTCAAATATTAATGATCCATTTTATAATAATAATAATAATAAAAATAATAATAGCAGCAGCAGCAGAAGCAGATTTTTGGAAGAGAAGGGGACACGTGTCACCAATAATGAAGAAGATGAAGATCTGTCAATGGTGTCTGATGCTTCCTCTGGGCCTCCATATTTTCATGATAAATATGAAAATATAATTTCTGAAGATAATACCAAAAAAATGAAGAAGAATAATATTAGGGTTAAAAGCTGGGAGCAAAGTTTGTGCCTTGATGATACTGCTAGCTCTTCTTTCTTTCATTTCTCACAGGTAAGTTTCCAAGATTTAATTTTTTTTATATATATTTATGTAAATTAATTATTAAAAAATACCCTTTTGGATTATGTAATGAATAATGTGTTTATTATTGAATTTCAGGACAATGTACCTCCTCCTGAGAATGTCTTTTCTGCTGCTGAACATTTTGAGGTATTGTATATATATACTAAAATTCTTTTTACTTTATCTTCTCTAACAATTAAAAGATATCCTTAATTAATTAATTAGTATATTAGTTGTCTGATTTTTTCTGTTAATTAATGGTTAGGGTGAATCCATGACAAACAAGAATATATCTTTCTTCAAGTCTTCAACAAAAGGGAAATCAACAGGTGACTTTT
This sequence comes from Erythranthe guttata, assembly GCF_056151865.1. Taxonomy (NCBI): domain Eukaryota; kingdom Viridiplantae; phylum Streptophyta; class Magnoliopsida; order Lamiales; family Phrymaceae; genus Erythranthe; species Erythranthe guttata. Next base: position 23,596,560 of record NC_142546.1, read on the forward strand.
TTACACTTTTTTTTTTTGGTTTTTTAATAAAGGTCTGATTTTTAAGGGTCATTCTGCAATTATCAGGAAGTTTGCTGGGAAGAAAGAAGAAGCAGTGAGGAATTGGGAAACTAAAAGGAGTTCTTTTGTTACATAATTTATCTGCTGCAAATTTGCTCTAAAGAAATTGGATTAATTTCCTCAAGTTTAAAAAAAAAAAGGGAAAATTGTTAAAAAGAAGTTTGTTTGTATCTGGTTTAATCTATTTATTTAATCTTTCTTCATGTTTATTTGTTCCTGTCTATGCTGTGGGGAACAAACCTGATATCATAAATGTAAAAATGTGAATGCCTACAAAAATTTCAAAAGTCTTTTCTTTTTTTTTTTAACTTTAATTTGGTTCCACCATTTTACTCCGTTCGTTTCAAATTAATTTTCTTTTAAGATTTCGAGACGCGTATTAAAAAAAAAAGTTAATTTGAAACGAAAGAAGTACCTAATTCAAACTACGTTACAAATTGGAAAAGAAGGAATCGAGAGATTGGTGAAATCGGAGAAAAGTACACACTCGATTTTTAACCAAAAATCTTCATAAAACAATGGACATAAAAATTAATTGTCTTTCACTCGATTTCGAGACGCGTATTAAAATACGTTACATTGTTCTAAAAATTTAAGCACTATTTTAGCAACATCTCATGACATAGTTGAGGGTATCGTTGTAATTACCAAAAAATGAAGAAAAAATACGTAATTTAACCTTATCTTACGGAGGTTATCGTAATTTGCCCTAGAATCAACAATATGAGAGGGGGTAAAACTGTAAAAGCATAAATAAGGCAAATGATATAATTTAAAAAAAAAAAAAGTGAAAAGCGTGGTTCCACGTAGTATTTGTTTATTTAATTAATTAATTAATTTGACACCAAAAAAATCCAAAAAGGACGTCATATCCCACCACATATGACAGCTACATAAAATTTTCACTGATTTTTCCCATAATTAAAAAATTCGTGCAATTATTGAATTTTGTTCAGACTGAATTAATTCTTACAAAAGGGTTTTGCGATACATCATCAATAAATTGAATTGAAGCCCATATCTTTGGGAATGACATAGATTTTAGGAAAATGACAAGGTCACCCAGCTGTGACAATATCTCCCACATTTCATGCTAACTCTCTACTAATAATTGACAATAATTATATTTTATAATTATTAGTAATTAATTAATTAATTTTAATATTGATTCTATTTATTTATTAATTAAATATTGTGTGGCATGTGCATAGATGTTTGGGCGTAATTGATGTTTTATTAGTCTATACTGTATTCAACTAGATTTAGCATGCTTTTGCGTGGTGCATTAGTGCTGTGGTTTATTTTTTTATTGGTCTCTTTTCTATCTAGTCAAACGTTTGTCCCATGTTAATTGAAGTTTTTGTCCACATTATGTTAAAAAAACCCAATTATTATTTTTTTATTCTACTTTATTATTCATCAATTATTTGAAACGAATTCGCGAACGCGCGCACGTGCGGGATGCAATTTAATTAATTCCCAAAGGATAAACATCGACGTATATGCATCCGTTACACAATCGAAAGGTTTTCAACATATTTAAATAACACGTCTAGCTCGATTTTGATGGATAAGTTCAATGATAGAGATCAAGTCGTCATTGTGTGTTCGAACTAAACTCGATTATGTGAATTAAACCAAAAAAAAAAAAGAATAATCATAATAAATAGTACAAGAACTTATTGGAATTTTTACGAGTAATGTAGAAACAAGAAGAAAGCCAAGTTGAAGTGTTGGGAAGTTGGATAAAGTAGATTAGATTAGAGTTGTGCACTCCCAAACAAAACCTAATACCACCCTCTGAATTATCATGCAACAGCATCGTAGTCCGTCTGTTCTTGTAGATGCTACACGTGTTGAAATAAAAATATTCAATTATCACGTAATTTTAATGTTTATTTAAAACACCTATGTGACACCATCTTATCTTTATACTACGATAATTCTGTATATTTGTCAAAACTCTCAATTTCACGAAACACAAATTTCACGTTCCACGTGGGAACAAATATATATGGCCTTCTCCTCTTTTCGAGCGAAACACAACATTTCTCCTATACTAACTGCACATTCTTTTTGTCTATTTTCTGTATTTGCTACTGAATTTAGAAAAAAAGAGAAATGACCTGTATCAAATTCTGTACCGCGCGGTTAAGATTGTACGCAAAACAGCTGTTTAAAAAGTAAAACTTAGCCCAACTGCAGACGACAGTTCAGTTTGAACTTGATGAAAGGTCGAAAACGATCATAAATCTGCATCAGTAATCGTCACCTCAGAAGAAAAAAAACCAAAGGCAACGATATTCGAACCTACACCTAGTAGTGAACAAGAAAGAAAATGAAGGGCAGAGAAATGTGCAAAACATATCACTTGAGAAGCCAACAGATAAATGAAAATAATATCATAATTCAATCAACGCAGTTAAAAAATGAAGAAAATTTAGAAAATTGTATTAAAAATAAGTTACTATCACTTGTTAATAAACCTATCAAAAGTTACATGGCACAACATGGTGAAGAAAGTCTATCACCACCCCCCCCCCCCCCCACCACCACCACCTACCCCATCCAAAGAGAGAACAAAGAGAAGCAAGAGCAAAATGATCGAAGGTGACATATTGTAACCTTCCTCGCCCAGTACTAGGCTGTAAGAAGCACACCTGGTAAAAAGGAGAGTAATTATGTCCCGAAAACCTTTTTGTCAACAGGCTTGGTCACAAAAGTGTCAACTACTTCTCTCCACGGTTTGTCTATGACCAAAAGAGAATTTTTCGACAGATGTTCGACAAATAAAACGGGATCTCTGAATGCACAAAATTCAAAGTTCCTTTTACCACCGCCGTGTTTACTTTCTAATGCATGCAATTTACGTTTTAGTGCTCCATTGTTGTGTAACTTTTTCGCTAGTCCTTGGCCATTTGCCAAGTCCGGTTCCTCGCCTCTATCAACAGGCTTCCCAAAATCAATCAAGCACATTGCCCTGAAAATAGAGAATGCAACTACGTAAATATCCAAGAAAATATATCATAAAACACAAATGGTGGCTTTTCAGTGATACTTGAATCTTTTACAGTGACTGAAATCCAGCATTTTCACATAATTTGTTTGAAGGAAATTTATCACATCAACAATGTGAGCTATTCTGTAACAGATTGAGGTTAATCATAATGATAAAACCTATAGATGAGTTCCCTTAATCATCAATGCACCTATAATTTTTTAAAAAACTAAAACATGAGAATTTCCTGCAGAATGGATCGGTTGTGTAATTTTTTTCTGGTTCTCGGTAAGGTTATCATGTATTTTAGTACTTCCAAGTAGTTAATGGGGACAAAAAACCTTGCAGAAATAGTGAGAAAGGAACCTGGTGATAACTCTTTCCCAAGGAGCATGCAGGCAGCAGATTAATTACCCAACAAAAAAAAGAGAAAATAAAAGTCTATATAAAAAACGACAGTTTAATTTTTCATGGAATAACAATTTACCTGGGGCTGTAGATAATAACAGAAGATGAAGTAGATGATGGCTGGAAAGAAAGACCAATAACTTCTCCGGGAAATTCTTGATATCTTTTGGGCAGAGAAAATGTATGACGCATGGACCACTCACCCAACTGTTTGGCCTCCACATCTAATGCGTACACCTGATTTGATGAGGTTGAGATGATGAGAACATTGCTATTTCGAGGACTAAAACCAGCAGCAGTAACAGAGGCTCCATCCAATCTTGATATGAACCAATGTTGCCTGTGATTAAAAACAATTATATTACATGAAGGGATTGTGTTAACCAACAAAATCAACAGTATTTGTTTCTAATTTTATATCAAAATACTTCATACTTTCTTGAAATCGGCATGCACAATTATAGCATTGTATTCCTTATGCATGCATTATAATAACTAAATAAAATGATAGCAATTTAGTAACTTAACACGTTCAAACGTTTCAGTCCTCAGGCCAAGCATGCATTGCCATAAAAACAATAATAACAAATAGAATGAACTTTACATAAATTATTTTCAAGAAATGACTACTTATCCCATTGTTGTATTAAATTAACCTGAATGGTTGAGACACAAAACATGAAATCGGAATGGTACATTTGTATCTATTCCATCAGTAGCTGATATTTGATTTGAAAACAGAAACAGATACAATCGGGATTTAAACAAAGCTTATTTACTATCAACCAACTGACCACAGAAGAAAAATGGCATTATCATACCTTAGTGTCTCAAGATTGAAAATATACACATCTCCGAAACAGTTGATGGCAGCCAACCACTGGCCGTCAGCACTTGTGAACATTTTTGTTATGGGAGGTTCACTAGGTGGCAGACTCTCACAGTCATCTTTGCGACACGGACTGAAAGCATGAACTATCTCTGCACTTCCAACATCCACAACCTGCAACATAATTACAAATTTGAACTTTTAACAATAATACTTGCAAAATACTTGAGCTACCAAAACATAGGGAGAGCAATTGATCCAGGGGCAGGCATACATAAAAAGGAATTATATACGAGATCACATTTGGCAATTACTTCAAGAATAAATATAATGACACATGCTCCCAGAACAGCCAGACTCAAATCTCCATTTTGCCATAATTCTATCATTATGTAGTTCAAACTGTAACTGACTAAATAAAATGACACAATGATATTTTTTTCCTATTTCTAAATCAACTGGCTGGAAGTCATCCCCCTCAAAACAGAGAATTGTCGACCGACAACATATCAAGTCAAACATTGGAATCACGCAATCAATCATATAAGTGGTGGGAAACAAGAATAAGGAAGATATTACATACATATATCCTTCTGTCATGCCCTGCCAATAGCAATCTTGAAGAATCGGAACTGAAAACCATGTCATGAGCAAATGGTAATTCCTTAGGGAGCGGCCTCTTATGTACAGCCCACGGATCCTTGCATGATTTAGTTCTCTCCAATTCAAACAAATTGGGTGTCACATGGTCAGAGTATGCAAATGATGTGCCCGACGAAGCAATTGTACTGCATATGATCTTCCGAAAAGGCTTACATTGAAGTCGTACAACTAACTCAGTGCTTGCAACCCCACTAGATGGGCCAGGACTGATATCAGACACAATACCCTTTTTCAAACGCACAGAAAGTATTTCTAACCAGTGCGCAGACTGGATCAAAAGCAATGGAGTCTGATTGATAACTGGTTTCTGCACAAGCTGAATGGGCATTCTCTGCGGTGCAGGGCATATATCATGCGGAGAAAACTTAGTGAACTCCTTGACAGAATATGCAAATAATTTTGTGTCGTCACCAGCCGAGATCAGCATGGGCACACTCAGATGCGCCCACTTATGATAACTAAAATCGAGGGGCTTCTCCCTGCCACGTGACCTCTTCACTTTTTCATCAGGTGGCAAATCTGCTGATGGTAAAAGATAGCAGTTACATTGGATTCCTCATCGCAAACCAAAAACAGAGAAAATGATGAAATGGAAAGGAAAAAACACATTTCAATCAAAACTCTAGCAATATCATAAATATTAGAAACCCCAAAGCACAAACCTACCTTCATGACTGATAGGTATGGCTACAGTCAATGCCTTCACATCATGTGTGTGAGCTCTTACATAGCCAACATATATCCATTTCTTAACAGCTTCAGGGACAAACTTCCCATCATTAGATACAATTGCGTTACTGGAGCCAATTGCATCACTAGAGAGTTTATAAAGTATGACCTACGAAAAATAGCAATAACCAAAACATGTTTCAACATAATCACAGAATGAAAAGCGATATTCGACTACATTATTTTGAGTATAACCTGAATTATTTTTTACACAAGAATCATCAGAATATAACCTTAACTGTCAATTTTTAGTATAATAGGTTGATGAGCCAAAGGTTCTTAATAAATCTTAACCAACAGTGGCCAAAAGGGGAAATAAGATCAGCTAGACTCTGAAATCATACGAAGAACCAGAGCAAAAAAACCGGAGGTAAATTACGTTGATTCATAAACGCGGTATATTATCAATAGAGAACTCATGTAGTTATCTTATGAAGGAAACCATAACCTTGTGCTAAAGTTTCTTTTTTTAAATAAATAATAAAAACAAACTTGTGGGTGAAGTTTTTGACTATGATAGACAAGAGGATTATTGAAAGCCAACCAATTATTCGTACACATTGAAACCACATGAAAAGTAACAGTAATGTACCTGACCATCAGAACCAGCAGAAAACACTCTGTTATGGCTAGGAGCTGCCGCCAAGGCATTTACATCACCTTTATGAGAAGAATGTGCCTGTAGAAGAGTTCCAAACTGACCGTTCCAGAACTGCACATTACCGGAACTATCCCCGCTGACAATGGTCCCACATCTGAAACAAACAAATGCAATAAGAATAAGAATTAGAATAAGAAATTAAGAAGCAAAAAGTTCTAAAAGTAAACTGCCTAATTACAATATGCAGATGGTACAAGATCCATAAGCAAATTCACAAATTGAGCTATTTAAACTTGAAAACTCATACCTCAATGCAAGTAATGACAATATGCAAAGATCTTTTCCACTCCCCAGCCCTCCAAGCCCAACAGTTATCCGGTAGATCTCCTGAGCCATCTTTACATCCCAACACCTTATGAACCTAATAAAAGAAAAAGGTTTCAAGAACTTCAAAATTAATAAATGTCAGTCATGGACTTCTATCTAGAAGCTAATGTTAATGATATATGTTATCATTATCAGAATCAAGCTGTCAAGTGTAGTCAGCTCGTTATGAACATCATCCAATATAAAGAACACTAGCATACCCATCACTACTTCCTGAAAAAATCCTATTTGCATCTGAACTCCAGGTTACACTTAGCGTACGTCCTGCAAACAACAAAAATGAGTTTGGCAATTATATACAGGTAAACCAAGTAGGTCAAAATAAGTTTTGTCAACTGTATAGGTCAGATTTCTCACCACTGACCCTCGGCAATGTTCTTCTGTAAGTAAGTTTTTCAGCATCAGACACACTGTATATCCGCACACAACCATCATTACAAGCAAGTGCTAGACGAGTACTCTTTGCATCATTTTGTTCGTAAGTCTCAACAGCAGCTATATCATCTTCAATGTCACTTTCACTACTTTCCTCTTCATCAACACCATTAATAATCGAAGTATTAGCATGTCCATTCTCATAAGATTTTATTTCTTGCTTGTCATTGACCTGCAAACCATTACATGGTTCTGCAGCAATCTGCCAAATTGTGATGCCAATAGAGCTCAGAACCACCTGCAGCAAAAGAAGGAAACAAATGAAAAAACACATCAATTCAATAACAAAGCAAAATAAAAACAGTTCTCATAAAATTTCTCTTGAAATATATATAACAACAACATAAACTTTTGTCAGCTACCACGTAACAAATCTAGTAATAGTCCAGAACAAAATCTTATCGAATCAAAGTAAACTGGATAAGGCTGCAGCTCCCAGGCATATTTTCTGCTTTTATTGGGTTCATGATGCCTGCGCTTATGCTACCGTGAACATGGTCTTTGGCCATCATTAATTAGTAATTAGTGCAACAAAATCAATAGATGTTATCCCACTGCCAAAACTCTACACTCCCATCAAATCAGACCAGCTTTAAATAAAACTAGTAAGTCCCTAGTTACAACAGCAAGATAATAGCATGTAATATTGTCTATGGCAAATAGGATGGAAAAAACAAAGTCCAATTAGCATTTTCCACTGCAGATGTTCACCTTTTGTCTCAAATCAAACAAATCCCACTCTGAGATCGAACCATCAATGCTGGAAGACAACAATCGGCCCAACGCTCCACCTCTCGGCCCCGACCGACACCACACCAGCGAACTCACTGTGGACAAATTAGGGTCCCCATGTATTCTCTACAGATGAAAACCCCAAACAAAAAAAAAATCAAATTCGCTAATTGTTTTACATAGAAAAAACGAAAGGTCTTTTCAATATAAAATCAGTGCGAAGTATATATATATGTATATAGAGAGAGAGAGGGGTGGTGTGGCGTACTAGCTGGCAGTGCCAGCCTGCGGTGCCGGGAGAAACGAGCCAAATCTCGAGAGAGTTGTCGGCGCGGGCGGCGGCGACCTGTGAGCCGTCGGCGCTTGTTGCTAGGGCTACAACAGCCGATGGTTTCCACTCAACTGGGTTGATTCTATGAACCTTGAGCATTTTTGCTTACTGAACTGAATTTTCTCAAAATCTCTAGGGATTTTGATAGGCCGATGTGTGAAGGCGGAGGGAGAGCATAACAGAGAAAGGGGGGCGGGCGTAAAGGAGGCAATAAGGTAGGTTTTTGAGGGTTTAAGAGCGCACGGGTTTGACCCGGTTTAATTGGATCGTGCCATTTGTTCCGGTTCGGTTTTATTCGATTTTTAATTTGGGTTTTGTTGCCGGTTCAATTCTTGGTCGGGTCGGATCCTTGTGTGACAATACTTATGCTTTTATTTGAAAAATACAACAAGACTTATTCACAATTGATTATTAGCTATTGGTCTATTACTCAATTTCATATTTATGCTCGTTTTCTTGTACAACAATCTTATTACAACATGAAATTATTTTATGTATTTTATATTTCAATTTTATGTTGGATATTTCGACATACTTATTTAGGCTGATCCAATAGGCTCATTAATTATTTACGTTTGTATCATCCAATAAGCCCATACGATTTATCTACAATTTAAATAATCAAACTTATGGTTGAAGCCCGTTACTTTACCTACTACAAGCTCGTTAAGATTTTTAATCCAACACATAATTATTATTTTATAGGAGGGTTTTATTAATCCAACTATAAAACCCCCTAATACTCATAACACATTTTTGTTGTTTAAGCTCTTTTGAGATCATATTATTTGTTTGACTAAGAAACTGAAATGAGTTTCGTAGACGTAGTGAAACATATCCCCAATCAATTCATTAGCTCGTCTGCGACAATCTACGTATCGTATTCTTTATGCGATACTTGAAGCAAGTGATATTGCATTAAATTACTTTTTGATTATACATTTATGTTTTTATTATACCATGATTACTACTTAGGATATTAAGAATGGTCTAGTTTGTTAATTACTCCAAGTTTGATTGGGTACTCCTTAGTTTAGTACATGGGGCCTATACTTAAATTCTATTTAAAAAAATCGTTTTACTTTTAATTACTTTTCAAAATGGCTAACTTCACTTATCTTCAATATACTAATATTTATTACATCATTAATGTCTTTTATACCCACATATAAAGCTTCAAAAATCCACTTGAATTGCATTTTATTTGATTATTATTATTTTTTATTTTTGTAACTAACAATTTTAACTCTCATAGCAACAGTAGAATCTAAATTCATTATTTTTTTTGTAATCGCGGCTAATTCATGTATATACGCTCATTTTTCTCTTTATACTTTAGTTTCTTTCATTTTAGTCGAAATTGTAAAATTTCATATACAAAGCTATTTATTCGAAGGATGGTAAATAAAAAAAACATTTATTAAACATGGAAATAGAGATAATATGTTGTATCTTAATTTTTTACACAAAATAATTTCAGAATATCATTCGGCTACTAATCTCAATTATAAGTGACTCGAAATTAGAGGCCTTTGGAATAAAACCCATTTATCAAGAGATTCAGTCCACTAAGGCCCGTCAATAGACTCGAGCCAAAGAATTTTTTACCACATGACCAAAAATTCAATTTTTAAATTTTTTTAAATTACCAAAAATTCCTTTGTATATGAATCCTCAATTATTTCCCAAAATTAAATAAATAAAAATAAACAATAGGAGAAACGCAGCACGAAATTTAGATTTCAGACAGAGTATGCAAGTACATGTGATCTCGAGGGGCACTAGTGCACTAACTCGCACGAAACTACCTCGTTTTATGACACTGCCATTTATAAACCCTAAATGACTAAATCCCCCTTTTTTCTTAATTTGTTTTTTAATTAATAATTAAACCTTGTGCCTTCATGTTAACGTTTTCGATTTACCCCCTTTTCTTGGTTTTCTTGCCCTAATGAAGTCCAATCGTAATAGCAATTCACTACTTTCTACGGATTAGAAGATCAGAAGTTCAAAGAAACATTACATTGGCAATAATTTCATCAGAGATTTGAGAATCAATGGATGATGCCTACGCTAGATCCGTCGGCGAGGTAATTTTTTTTTCTTCATATTGAAGCAGAAATTGTAAACTTATATCCAATATATTCGATTATTTAATTCACTATTCAGCTGTATCCCCGATCAAATTGAGTATGTAGTACATCGTACTGGAGTTAAATTTTGTTCTTCCTAAAATTAGTTTTTCTGGTTGTTTCATTTTGATCTTCATAGTATGATGCCTTAATGAAGGTGTTTTGCTGCCTCTACTTTTAGTGAGCCGCATTAGAGATAATTGGCCTGTTACAGATTAAATTTAGTGTTTTTTTTTTTTTTTTTTTTCTGTAATTTTACGCGCAATGATGCGGTTATTGAACAGGTCTTGGAATTCTTCACCGTTGATCCTACACGAGGGTTAACAGACTTCCAGGTAAAACAATTTTTTAATATTTATTTTTTAATTTTTTTTTGTGAGAAGCACACTTGCATGTTAATTTCCCTATTTTTTATTTTGCGTATTTCAATATTTCAGGTTGCAGAGCATGGTAGATTATATGGCAAAAATGGTAAGTGCTGTACTTTTGAGTCTGGTGTTATCCTTATCCGTTTGAAGGGAGGTTGGTGTATATAAGACCTAATTATTGGGTTTACGAGCTTATCAAATTAAACAATCGATCAACATGTGTTGGCTTATCCTGTTTCCTGGATGAATAATTGGTGTCTTGATGTTTGGCATTCGTATGAATTTGGAATATTATGTTAAGTATATTTCTGGCCATATGTAGGCACTTTTCAACCGATTGACTTCTGGTTTCTTGGTTACGATGTAAAAAAATATATTTTATTTGCTCTGATGTGTGATTTTTTCAACTCTTTGGATGCCTGTGATACGCTTGGTGACAGTGCTCCCTCAAGAAGAAAGTAAGTGGTGCTCGACTCTCTTTCCTTTTTCTCTCTCATTGATGTCAATGTAAAGGCGTATTATAGAGCATAATTTTTATCGTTTGAATTGGTTAGTTATTTCTAACATACATTACTGTGATTTTTTTACTTATTGCAGGCACTCCCTTTTGGAGATTGGTGCTGAAGCAGTTTGATGATTTGCTCGTAAAGATATTAATCGCAGCTGCTGTCGTCTCCTTCTTTTTGGCCTTGGCTAACGGAGAGACTGGCTTATCTGCCTTCTTGGAGCCTTCAGTAAGATTGAATTCGCATTATCTGCCTTTTTTTATTTATATATTTTTTAATTAAATATTTGCATTTACAGGTTATCCTCATGATATTGGCTGCAAATGCTGCTGTTGGAGTAATCACGGAAACAAATGCTGAGAAGGCCCTTGAGGTTAGTTTGGGTTTTCAGCAAGGATGTGAACATTGAAATATGTAATTACTGTTAAAGTCACATCTCATACGGTCTACCTCTTTTTCGTGGTTTGCAGGAACTACGAGCATACCAAGCTGACGTTGCAACTGTCTTAAGAAATGGTAAAACAATCCCTCTTTCAGACTCATTAAGTTTCTCATTTTACTTATGACAATATCATTGGATGCATAAAAGTTAATCGTTTAAAATTCTTATTGAAAACATGTCTGTTTTAGACATGCAGTTAGTTGATCTTGAACGTGTTATTTCGTAGCCAAATTAGTGATTTGTCATGCTGCTGATCAATCCCCCGATTATTTTCCTTAGGGATATTCTATATGGATCTATCCTGCATTTCTCTTTATTTATGTCTTACTACTTCTGGCATTATGGTGATTTATGTGATGGAAACTTGATTGTCATATTTCATTTGATTTCATTTTCTAGTAATGATGAACATACACACATATTATTTCAATTTGGATGGCTACATTACAGACCATAGGAGACTGAACCTGAGTTTATTTGCAAATTTACTCTGTTGCCTGCTGTTAGTATCACTTGGTAAAAAAAGTGTCATGACAAATTAAATATTTTATTTGCCCCTTAAACACGTAAGCAAAAGGAAACTATTTGCACATACTATTTTGAAGTCTAAAACATTAAATCTAATCAATTACTGCCCTTTCTCTTCTATCTACGCGCACACACACACACACAGTTGTGGGCTTTTATATGTTGCTTTTCTAGAAGTTGTTGATCTCAAAACCTCTGATCTTTTTTTTTTTTTTTTTTTTTTTTATTGTTCTATGACACCAGATCATGAACATTTGTAATTTGTAAGATAATCGGCATTTTCCAAAATGGTTTTAGGTTGTTTCTCCATCTTACCTGCGACAGACCTTGTTCCTGGAGATATTGTAGAAGTCAGCGGTATGTTGGTCAATGGCTGTTTTCTGAATTGTAGAGTTACAACTTTTTAAATGAATATATTTTTCTTTTATGTCGTTTACATAGTGGGATGCAAGGTTCCAGCAGATATGAGGATGGTAGAGATGCTAAGCGATCAATTATGTGTTGATCAAGCGATTCTTACAGGTACTTTCTTCTGACTTTCTTTAGTTAATTATTATTTTTCTTTCTTCTATGATGTACTATATTTTTATTCATTTAACTCCTCCAATCTGAATCGAAGGCAATATACATAATTCTTTCTTGGATTTTCGTAGGCGAGAGCTCTTCTGTGGAAAAAGAACTGGACAGGACCGATGTGTCGAATGCAGTATACCAGGACAAGACTAACATTCTTTTCTCGGTAATATTTCGAAACATTTTCATCAAGTGTCCTATGGTCATGCTTACGATCTTTGGATAGTTGATGCATGCAATAGTGATACGATCTTGGCAGTGCCGCCAGTTTGGTGCACTTATAACATTTGATTGTATAGTTTTGTTTCATGTTGGCTTTTATGAAAACAATGTATTAATACAACAACTTTTTAAGTTTTATTATTTTAAAGCTTTTGGTTTCCTTAAGTCTAAGTTTACACTCTTCAAGATCGGATTAATTTGTCGTTTTATACTTTGTAAATATGATGGTTATAAGTGAACTACCAGCATTTTAAGATCTATATTTTGCGTTCAATTATTTTACAGGGAACAGTTGTAGTTGCTGGAAGGGCAAGAGCTGTCGTTGTTGGTGTTGGCTCTAATACTGCAATGGGAAGCATACGCGACTCTATGTTAAAAACAGAAGATGTGAGCATTTATTTTTTCTGAAATTTCGACGAGGTTAATTGTTTTATCCATGTAGAACATAATCGTGGGTGGAATTCTGAACCTCAGTAAATACAATTATAGAAAAATAATGTGTGAATTGCAATACACATACGTTGATATTAACATTACATTTAAGAGGACGACACGTACTCAAGATCTTATATATATGTAAATATTAATTTTCCTTCCAGCTTAATGGACCTCCTATAATTGGCTCTTATATGATGTAGGAAGCAACGCCACTGAAGAAGAAGTTGGATGAATTTGGTACTTTTTTGGCTAAGGTGAATGTTTCAACCGACGTCTTTTGTTTTATGCCTAATTGATTGACCACATTTCGAACTTCATGACTTATATGACCAGCTATATTGTTTATTTCTGATATTTTTTGCCGAATTAAGGTTATTGCAGGCATATGTATTTTGGTTTGGATTGTGAACATTGGTCATTTTCGGGATCCTGCCCATGGTGGTTTCTTGGGAGGTGCAATACATTACTTCAAGGTACATGGTTTTATTTTATTCGACCTTTTATCAGTTGTGTAAGTGCATATTAGCTTACCCAAATTTCTCATCCAGATCTAATATTTCTTTTCACTTTTCATAATAATTTCTTTATCTTATTTCATCATGTACTCATTCGTATTAGATACTAAAGCTAATTATATTCTTGCCTTTCTAGATTGCAGTTGCTCTTGCTGTTGCAGCCATTCCTGAAGGGCTACCTGCCGTTGTTACGACGTATGTTCTTAACTCCATTTGTGTTACCGTGTTTGACTTGTCATACGACATCTTTTTCCATGCACAGTTTTCACCTAAAAATTGGTATAAAAAAAGTATTTTGTCGCAATAGAAGATGATAACAATTTGCAGATTTTGTTATTATTTAAACGGTTACATGGTTTTTTCTTGTTATTTCATCAGTGCCGACGAGTTTTTAACTAGTTTATTGTGTGGTTCACTTAGTTTCCAATTTTCATTCTATAGTGTCTATAAGATACCGAATAATTTTTTTTCATCTAGTTGTGGTTTACACAGAAAATGCGGGATCGTATTCTAAATATGTAAGAAACATCTTTTCGCCAAAATGCATATCTTAATATTTGCCTTTGGATCTCAAACAGATGTTTAGCTCTTGGAACAAAACGAATGGCTCGTTTAAATGCTATAGTCAGGTCATTGCCATCAGTAGAGACCTTAGGCTGCACAACCGTGATTTGCAGTGACAAGACCGGCACTCTCACTACCAATATGATGTCCGTTTCAAAGGTCTCAATTTACTCATTCCATAAATTATTATTATTATTTATCACTCTGTTACGATTCCTTCCTTTTCAGCAATTTAAGGTTGCAAATGCGGAGGATTACATGGTTCGGTCATATTTTATGCTTTATCGTATCGGTCGCAAAATATCTAAATACACATAGCTCATGAAGTTAGAATCTAGAATATCAGTAAGATAAATTTATTTTCGTTCATGCTTACTCGTTTCATTACTTAGAGGTTCATCCAAACAGTACAACTATGATTTCTGGTAATTTTCTGTTTTCTGTAAGCGTTGCTCTTCTTATTTGCATGACTTGTGTAATTATGCTGTAATTAGCTTTCCAGAAATTTGATTCTCTCTGTTTTCGTAGCAAATTGTTGGTTTAGACAACTGATGAAGAGCTAATGCCGTTTTTTTGGCACCGATAATCTCAAAAGCTGACATTAGGTAAAATGTTTGCTTTCACCTGCTCAGGTATCTGTTCTTCACTCTGCATATGATGTTCCTGTTGTAGCTGAATACAGTGTAAGTGGCACCACATATGCACCGGAAGGCACCATTTTTGACAACACTGCCGATACGCAGGTAATTTTCCTTTTCATACCCGTCTTTATTTTTGTTTGTCGTTGATTGCATTTTCTTTGATTTTGTCTAAAAATTTGACACCTTTTTTTTTTTCTTTTAAACTCAAAATTTTAAATCTAATCACCGAGGCCAAGAATCAGCACATTTGCATTTAGTGAAAGCATTGCCTATCTTGAAACAAGCATATAGGTTATCATCACGTATTTTGCAACCCCTCAATATTTGGTTTGGTTAATTGAAAAATATGTATTTAAGCATTTTTGCATCTTTACTCTAATATTCATGTAAGTTATTCTCCTTCGTATACGTTATTCTCCTTTGTATACATAATCACATTTTATCGGCACCTTTTATATGTTCAATTAATACGAATTCTCTACTTGGGATATAACGCAGCTTGAGATGCCAGCGAATTCCCAATGTCTTCTACATACATCAATGTGTTCAGCCCTCTGCAATGACTCTGTTATTCAATACAATCCAGATAAGAGATGTTACGAAAAGATCGGAGAGTCGACTGAAGTAGCACTCCGTGTTTTGGCAGAAAAGGTTGGTTAATTCTGCACCTTAGTTTCATCTTTTAACCATGGTTAATCCTTCCTTATCTTCCCTTATGCTCTGTTTGGATTGAATCTGACTGCACCTATCATATTTCTACAGATTGGCCTTCCTGGTTTTGATTCCATGCCTTCTGCTCTTAACATGCTGTCCAAGCACGAACGAGCATCGTACTGTAATAGGTATTGGGAGAACCAATTCAAAAAGGTTGGTTCTTGCCCATGGTTACAACTTAAATTGAACAGTTATTTCATTATTCGTTTCGATTACAGATTTGGCATTGAATAAACTGAAATCAAGTAAAAAAAGATCTCTGTTTCGGTTAAGGATGATATTAATTAGCATTCACTTGAAATTGTTTTGTTTTTTAGGTCTCGGTTCTGGAGTTCACTCGTGATCGGAAGATGATGAGCGTGCTTTGTAACCGAAAGCAGATTCAGATTATGTTCTCCAAAGGTGCTCCGGAGAGTATTCTTCCTCGATGCACAACTATCATGTGCAATAACGATGGTTCAACAATTCGTCTAACACCGGAAATTAGATCTGAAATAGAGTCAAAATTCCACAGGTAACCCTTCTATTTTTCTTCTTGTTAAAATGGGATTCTCTTTGCTTTTTATATTTGTATACACATGATGAAATGTATCTTTTCAACTTTCAAATTTCTCTTGTTAAAATCTTTATTAAATTCTTTTCCGTTCATTAATTATTTCTTTTGTGGGGGTATACCTGCTTGTTTATATCAGTTTTGCAGGAAAAGAAACTTTAAGATGCTTAGCACTAGCCTTGAAAAGGATGCCAGTCGAGCAGCAGGCTCTGTCCTTGGATGATGAAAATGATCTTACATTTATTGGGTTGGTATGCTCTCTTTTATACGGCACATATCTCAAGTTTTTTCTGTTAAAAGTTGTATTCGCAATAACTTGTTCGTTATTTATGTGTTTCAAGATTTGAATACGGACATTTCTTTATTAACTTTCTTTTGCTAATTCGGACCTATTGAATCCTTCATTTTGATACTGTACCGTTGCTTTTATGATCTAAAAGGTTGGCATGCTCGATCCACCAAGAGAGGAAGTAAAGAATGCCATTCTTGCTTGTATGACAGCTGGAATACGTGTCATAGTTGTTACAGGAGATAATAAGGTAAAGATCTTAATTTTAGTTTCTCACTTTTGAGCTGTTATGTTTGTACGAGAAATTGACAATGGACTTGTTATATATACATATAGATTACGGCTGAATCACTTTACCAAAGAATCGGTGCCTTTGATCACTTGGATGATTTTACGGGGATTTCTTATACTGCTTCCGAATTCGAGAAACTTCCGGCATCACAGAAGACAGTCGCTTTGCAGCGAATGGCAATTTTCACCCGGTATTTACGCTACATGATCCACCACTTATATGATATTTTTTTTTTTTTTTCATTTTGAATTCTCTTAAAACTTACGCTATTTTAATTGTTGTGCTAGGGTTGAACCGTCTCACAAGAAGATGCTTGTTGAAGCATTACAGCATCAAAATGAAGTGGTATTAAACCTTTTGCATTTTGTGAATCCAAATTTTATGCAACGTGTTACTGACCATGATCTCCCTTTTCCAAGGTTGCAATGACTGGAGATGGAGTCAACGATGCACCTGCACTAAAGAAAGCTGACATTGGAATTGCCATGGGTTCAGGCACCGCTGTAGCAAAGGTATTCTACTTATTACAAGCCCGGTGGTTCATTTAATTTTGATTTTTCATTTCTTGAAAATGAAAACAGCTTTTTTTTCTTCCCTTTTATTCTCTTGAAATTAGATTTGGTTTTCAACTCCTTTTTCGTCTCTTTTCTAATCAACGTTTGATTTTCCAGAGTGCTTCGGATATGGTTTTGGCAGATGACAATTTTGCCACAATTGTCGCAGTAAGATTTGCACCTCCTTTTTTTTAATTTGCTTCGCTTTTGTTTGCATTATCTAGTGATTATAGTTTTCCGACAGCTGTCTTTATTATTATTATTATTAAAAAAAGTCGCCTTTGTTTTTTCTTGTCAGGCTGTTGCAGAGGGAAGGGCTATTTACAACAACACTAAGCAGTTCATCAGATATATGATCTCGTCAAATATTGGTGAAGTAGTTTGCATTTTTGTGGCTGCACTGCTTGGCATCCCCGACACTCTTGTACCTGTGAGTTAACTGTCTTTTACATTTGCTCCTTCGTTTTTAATTCATCTTTATCTGTATCATTTGTTCTTTAAATTTGATTTTTCTCCTTTCACTAAATCAAGTTCCTTCTGTATTTCTTTCCTCGCGTTTTGTTTTCTTACAGGTCCAATTGCTCTGGGTGAATTTGGTGACAGATGGCTTGCCTGCTACTGCTATTGGATTTAATAAACAAGACTCTGATGTAATGAAGTCTAAACCTCGCAAGGTATTTTTATATTTGACTTTCGAGCATTCTAGATTACGGTGCAGTTTGACCAATTTCAATATTTTGTGGCGTTTGCCTCAGTTTGACACCCGGAACACTTTTTTTTTTTAATCTTGTTTTTTCCTAGTTGATAAATCAAAATGTTAGGTTGATTCAATTAGAATGCTTTCATTTTACCGGTTTAAATAAACGATTCGTAAATGTTTTTTTATCATTCATTATTCATCAGCTCTTTCGTTTGTTGAAATGAAGTTTCTCATCATTTGTCAACATGTCTAAATGCTAGGTCAATGAAGCTGTTGTCAGTGGATGGCTGTTCTTCCGTTATTTAGTCATTGGAGGTACTCGTTGACTTCTTAATTATCTAGTGTTCTTCAATATTCCATTGTGACGATGCTTCAATTTGTCATTGTCGTTAAAGAACAATAATTTTCCCCTTAACCACGTAAATAAAAAGAAATTACTACACAGCAACTAAAAACTTGTCGTACTTCCTAAACATTTCTGCTTCCTTAAGTAATATTTGTAACTGTCCATGTGCATCAACATCAACATCTAATATGTAAACCGTTTCATTATATAATTTGTTAGTCTGATATTTTTTTTCGTTTTTTGTTTTTTGGTGCAGTTTACGTTGGGCTTGCTACTATTGCCGGATTTGTTTGGTGGTTTCTTTACTCTGATAACGGGCCTAAATTGCCGTATACAGATCTGGTAAGTCTCGAGCGAGAAATCAAACTGTGTTTAGTTGTGATTTCGGGTACCTCACTGGACTAATTAAATGCTTATTTAAAAATTTCAGATGAATTTCGACAGTTGCTCAACGAGAGATACGAATTACCCATGCACTGTGTTTAGTGATCAACGCCCATCAACTGTTGCAATGACTGTACTCGTTGTTGTCGAGATGTTCAATGCATTGAACAACCTCAGTGAAAATCAATCACTCTTGTGAGTTCTCAAATACTCCCATCTGTTTTAAATTAACTGTCACTTTCGAGATTTTCCTTTTTCCATATTTGCCTTTGTTACTCCTAAATGGTATCACACGTGGAGAGTAATTCATAGAAGGAGAACTAGTTGGAAGGGTAATTTAGTCTTATTACATATATTTTCCTTAAAATCAAGACATATTCATTAACTTTCTTTATTCATGTGTTGAAACCTTAAACGTCAATTATTTTGAAACTATAAATTTTTTGTTGAGAATTTTATCTGGAACCCGTTTTCGCATTACCTTTTAAAACTAGCACACGAGAAAATTTAATCCGTATCAAATTTAGTTGT
Source organism: Erythranthe guttata (assembly GCF_056151865.1). NCBI lineage: Eukaryota > Viridiplantae > Streptophyta > Magnoliopsida > Lamiales > Phrymaceae > Erythranthe > Erythranthe guttata. The sequence goes on from NC_142546.1 coordinate 23,616,025, forward strand.
ATACATGCTTTATACACCTTCAATAATACGACTGAGGATTGTTTTTGTATTCAACTTTTGTAGAGTCATTCGCCCTTGGAGTAATTTATGGCTTCTTGGATCAATTGTACTGACAATGTTACTTCACGTACTCATCCTCTACGTGCAACCATTATCTATTCTTTTTTCGGTAAGTTCATTCTCTCCACTTGATAAAAATTCAAATTCTGCCGGAGTTTTTTTTTCTTTAAACGTTGCAATTTTATTTTACAGGTGGCGCCACTAAGTTGGTCTGAATGGACTGTTGTTTTCTATCTGTCTTTTCCAGTAAGTATATGTTGTGTTTAAATATTTTGTGGGCCCGTGATTGTATCTACGGATCTTCACATTTATTGTGTTTTAACTCTGCTCTTGAATTTCAATGTTGCTCTATTATTGAATTCCTTGAATAATAATTCTTTCTTTCTTTTTTTTTTAATCCTATTTTCTTTGTGCACATTTGCTAACCCTCTCTCTATTTTTCAGGTAATACTAATCGATGAGATATTGAAGTTCTTTTCAAGAAACCCTACTGGTAACTTATATCTGCTTCGATTTACAAATTAGTTGAAGTGCTTCTGGCAATTCTGATTTTTTTTTGTTTAATTTTTTTTTTTCAGGGTTAAGATTTAATTTCAGATTCAGGAGAACAGATTTACTACCGAAACAAGAAGTGCATGACAGGTGACGGAGGTATATTCTACTGAATGTGCCGTTTTTTTCCCGCCAAAATTCACTTAGCACTGACAAGATATCAACTTTGAGCATATGAATTGTGGGCGTAACTGTTTTTGGACTGAGAAGATCTATTGCGGTTAGTGGTTCTTAACGACTTGGAAACGCCCCGTGTTGTTGCAAACAAACGAGGTAAAAAGCCTCGTTACTTGGATGATTTCATGTCTGATTTTTTTTTTCAACAGCTCATAGAAAAAAGAAAAAGAAAAAGAAAAAGAAGGGACACGTGGAAAATGGTATACAAGATTATTGGAAAATCGTTGGTTTTAGGACATCATCTGCTGAAATATTGTGTTTTGATATGCATAAAATTGTTGATGGGGCTATTTTAGAACCCGAGGGCGAAAAACCGAAAAGAAAATAATTTCAAATCCTTCCCGTTTAAACTAATTTTAAATTTATTGATTTTAAATTCTTCGATCAATGAGCACCCTAAAGTTAACTATTTTACTGAGTACTTTTATTTTATTAAATTTCCAGATTAATTATTTTTATTTCTTAATATAGCATACTTTCTGTTGAATTTTAACAAATTAATTAACCAAAAGAACTCTCTTATGTAAAGGATTTATTATGTAAAACACTTTAGCTAAAATCATTATATCCTACTAAATAGTAATTTAAATTATTTAACCGGTTATTAAATAAAAAACCAGTCATTAAAAGTTTATAGAGATATTAACATAAAATAAGTAAATATGTTCTTAGCATTTGCAAGAATCTCTTAAATTAAATATATACTCGCATAAAAAAATAATTTTTATATTATATAGAATATACAACAAGCTTATGGTGCCACTAACAACTTCTTAAATAAAATATTTACAAATATAGTTAGTAATTTGTTTTTACAATAATTTTAATAGCAAAAAGAAAAAGTTCATATATAGTTTGCAAATCATATGACGTACAATCCTCTACAAACTACAAGATATATAAATTACACAGGATCATGTGCGACGAGCTCGACATACAAAGTATTGTAAAAAAAAATTAAATCGAACAAATCATTACAACAATTGTATTCTCATGAAATTACACTTGATTTTCTCGTATTACGGGAATCGAATTACGATAACTTGCATGAAAGCCGAAATTAAGAGAATCAAATATCACCAATAAACCCATATGGACAAAATCCTTACAAAACGAAGGATCAAATTACATTACACAAATTAGATTTCAAAAAAAAAAAAAAAGATTACAGTAATATTTAATATATCCACCACTATAAAAAGGGCTTGTTTCTGACAAAATACAATAACGCACAGAAAAATAAATATCAGATCACATTAATTAATTATACGATATATATATAGATATATATTACGTATGTACATGCAGTACAATGGCAGCTTCTCATCAGTCTGCGTTGGTCACCGTGACAGTAGCAATATTGATGATGATCATGATTTGCAGCTGCCAGGTAAGCGAGGGTGCCGCCGATGATTTGATAAGCAAAGTGTGCTCCGACGCGCCGAACCCGCAGCTGTGCGACCAGCTACTGAGACCCGACCCGCGTTCTAAAGGGTCGGATCTTGTGGGTCTGGGGGGTATCATGGTTGAGAAAGGGCAAGACGCCGTTAAAGCGGCGATAGCTGCGATTAAATCGATCCCGCCAAGTGCCGAAACCGACACGTGTCTAGAGTTTTTCACCGACGCCATTGATTCGCTGAACGATTGCAAGCAGGACCTGGGATCTCGCGACTGGGATAAGCTCCAGTACGACGCCGCCACTGCTATTGAAGATGTCGGATACTGCGACGATATATATACCGACGAGCCCGGAGGCACAGTTCCCCCCGTGGTTGCGGAGGCCGACCGGAGAGCGGAAGAGATCATTTATGTGCTTTTAGTCATTGAGAAACTGTCAAAAAAGTCCTACTTAATTAATTAATTAATTAAAGTCCCATTAATTAACTGAATAAATGGTTTCAGTTTCGGTTTCGGTTTCGGCTTCGACTTTGAAGTTTGAACTTATAAATACACCGTTCCTTACAATAAAGAAACGTTTTTGACATAAAAACAACGCTTTGTCTACAAAATAAATCTAGTATGAGATATATACATTAAATACAGGTGTTTTTACACCTTAGATCTATATAAATAACTACACAATAAATACACATACACATGAATATGTGTGTTTTTATATGTAGATCAATGGTGCAAAATCGCCCGGTGTATTTTACGGGACGCAGCATTTACAAAATCTAAATGATGAAGTGAGAAACATGCATTACAGTAATATATATTAGGGTAAATTACAAAAAACCCCCTGAGGTATGGTCAAATTACAAAAACCCCCCTCTTGTTTGGATAATTACATATACCCCCCTCAACTATGATTTTTTCTTACACCTCCACCCTTATTGTGCCAAATTCAATATAATCATCTAGATTCCATGTAATGTGCTCTAGTTTGTATTCGTTTTGTGTAAAAATACAGTTTCTGATGCACTACAAACTGATATACACAAGTTAAAAATCACATATTATGATCATCTTACTTCATAATGTAGAGTTTGAATGGTATAAAACGGGTACAAAAGTGATAATATTTCATATAATCTCGAAGATTCCACTAAATTTGAAGAGCTGAGGGGTGGTTGTAATTATCCAAACAAGAGGGGTGTTTTTGTAATTTGACTATACCTCAGGGGTGTTTGTAATTTACCCTATATATTAATATTAGAAAATAGTAAGAAAAATGTCTATTTATTAGTATTTTATGGGTCTATGATATGCTATATATCTATACCCAGTGAAAAATACTGAATATTTTGGACCATAAATCTATATAAATAACCATTCATTAAGTATATATACTCACACATGGATGAAAGATCATTCGTCGTATTTCACCAGGTGTAGCATTTACTCTGAAAAATATATTGCAAAAGAGCCCATTAATTACGTGCATCAAATTAAGCAAATCAAGCTCCAAATAAAAATATTATGTGGCAATCCAATCACATGCAATAACATAGGCAATAATCCATAATAAATTTACAATAAAGTGACAGTATTAAAAGATAAAATTAATGAGACTTACTACATAAAAAACGCCAATAGCCAAGATTATTACAAATTACGTGGGATCAGATTATATTGCACCAACTATAAAAAGTGCTGCTGATTTCTTCCAAAACACAAACACACACAAAAATAAATATATATAACATATATACGTATAAGGTAGAATGGCAGCTTGTAATAAGTCTGTGTTGGTCACCGTGACTGTAGCAGTATCGATGATGTTGATTTGCTGCTGCCACGTAAGCGAGGGCGCCGCCAACGATTTGATAAGCAAAGTGTGCTCCGAGGCGAAAAACCCGTCGGTGTGCGAAAGCGTACTGAGGCCCGTCCGGGGTTCGAAAGGGGCCGATCTTCCCGGTCTGGCCAAAACCGCGTTGGAGCAAGGGCTAGACGTCGTCGAGCAGTCGTTGGCCGCGATCACGTTGATTAGAGGCGACTGTACGGATTTCTACACCGACGCGATTGATTCGTTGTACTATGGCAGAGAGAATCTCGTTTCTCGGGACTGGGATAATTTATACAACAACGCCGTCGATGCGCTGGAGTCCATCGCTAATTGCGACGATATACTTACCGCCGAGCCGGGTGACGTCGAGCCGCCGGCGATCGCCCAGGCCGACCTCACGGCGGAGGACGCCGTTTATGTGGTTATAGCCGTTGCTAAATACGGTCGTATTACAAAATTCATTTAATTAATTATATTAATTAGTTAAGACGCCGTTAATTACCTTGAATAAAGGACTTGGAAAAATAATAGGATAAATCGTTTCTTGTTTGGATTAATGGATTTTAAGTTACATCAAATTATTTATTTGTGTAAATCCCATAACAATAACAATTTACTACAAAATGGATTTTTTTTTTCACGTGTCGCCAGTTATTAATGATAAATTATTATCGTATTTAATTCTCCAATTTTGGCATGCATATATAATCTTTTCTGCATCTACAAAATCCATATATAAAATATGAGATATGATCTTGATCAGTTACAAACCAAACATAATAATTTTCACACAATTTCTGTAATAATTAGTAATAGTCCAAGATAAACAATATCTTGCAATTTCTTTTTACCCCTTTTTTTTTTTTTTTTTTTTTTATTTTTATTATGTTTTACCCAACTATTAAAACTTAAAAGACAAGAAAAATAAAAACCGAACAATTCACATAAAATTCGTTCGCAAACACGACCTACAATCTATTTATTATGGTTTGTAAGCTCTTATACGAGACACTGTCTGATTAGGTGTCTCTCTTAAAACATAAGAGTCGTGTCCCAACTTTTTTTAAAATTGCGGACACTGCCTGATACGGGTGTCCTATTTTTAGTAAAATTATGACACGGTCTCACACGGGTGTCCGAACCGTTTCTGGGCGTGTCTTAGTGTTCAGGTGTCGAATACGGTGACTTTTCATCTTCTAGAAATATCCGTGCAACATATATAGTACGAGAGTGTAGGTTTACGTATATCGTATGGTTTACCAAATAAAACATAAAAAATTTATGGTAATCAATTTAAAACTCAAAACAACGTGACAATATAATAGATTTTCTCGTGTTATGGTAATCCAATTACCATAATTTATGACAGTCAAAATCAATTAATATACATGGAAGCATATATAATTTGGCCAACGATTAATGGGACATCAAATCCACATATATTTAATAAATTTTCAAAATATTAAATATACCTTCCATTATAAAAATAAAAAGACTGGTTTCAGCCAAAATACAACACGCAGAAAAATATAAAATACTTGACTAATTAAAATTAGGGTAAATTACAAACACCCCCTGAGGTATGGTCAAATTACAAAACCCCCCTCTTGTTTGGATAATTACATCTACCCCCCTCAACTATGATTTTTTCTTACACCTCCACCCTTATGGTGCCAAATTCAACATAATCATTTAGATTCCGTGGAATGTGCTCTAGTTTGTACTCGTTTTGTGTAAAAATACAGTTTCCGATGCACCACAAACTGATATATACAAGCTAAAAATCACATATTATGATCATCTTGCTTCATAATGTAGAGTTTGAATGGGATAAAACGGGTACAAAAGTGATAATATTCGATATAATCTCGAAGATTCCACTAAATTTGAGGAGTTGAGGGGGTGGTTGTAATTATCCAAACAAGAGGGGGGGTTTTGTAATTTGACCATACCTCAGGGGGTGTTTGTAATTTACCCTTAAAATTATAATAATAATAATAATAATAATAATAATAATAATAATAATAATAATAATAATAATAATAATAATAATAATAATAATAATAATAATAATAATAATAATAATAATAATAATAATAATAATAATAATAATAATAATAGTAATAATAATAATAATATAATAATTAATAATAATGGCAGTTTCTGAGTTTATGTTGGTGACCGCAACGATAGCACTCTTCATGATGATATGCAAAAGTAGTGAAGCAGATTTGATAAGCAAAGTTTGCTCCAGCGCAAGAAACCCGTCGCTATGCAACCAGGTACTGAGATCCGACCCGCGCTCGAAAGGGTCGGGTCTGGCGGGTCTGGGCGAAATCGTGGTGGAGAAAGGGCAAGACGCCGTTAAAGCGGCGACAGACGTGATTAAATCGATACCGCCGGTAGGCAGAGCGAAGGGCGGGGTAACCGACACGTGTATAGAGCTTTTCACCGACGCCGTTGATTACCTGAACGATTGCAAGCAGAATCTCCGATCTCGAGATACGGATGCCCTCCGACGCAACGCCTCCGGCGCTATGGTCGGCGTCGAAACTTGCGACGATGGATTTACTGAGGACGGCGGCGTTGAACCGCCGGAGGTTGCGCGGGCCGACCGGAGAGCTGAAGACATCATTCAAGTGCTTTTAGTCATTGCTTCACTTTCGCCTCTTTAATTATTTTTATAATATAATATAATTAAATAATAACAATAGTATACTTTCTTAAGAAATTCTTTTACACAAATAGTATTTGAAATAATTGAAAACATGGAATTTTGACTATTTCGAGTGCCGTTGTGTGACATTTTTATGGTTCGGCCTAATATTTTATTTTTATTTGTATTTGTACGATTTTTCTTGTACCTTGTTGACTTTGACTTCAATTCTGCTAATTACTTTTCGAATTAAAACACCAATTATCTAGAAGGGTAGAGATTTTAGAAAAATCGAATTATTTGACTCTTCTTCTATTACAACTTATCCATGCATTGACTTGAAACCAACATATTTTGTGATAGATTATCTATGTTATAAATTATAATTCAAGTGAAAGATATATATAACAACAAATATAATATATTTTCACAATATTTTTAATGAGTTTGCCTGGATTTTCTATCGCAATATGAGAGACGTGCTTATTGTTTGAGTCTCAGTTTATTTGATGTTGCAAATACATGTGATTATTAACCGTTAATATAAAAAGTTAATATTATATTTATATTTAAAAACATGATATTTTAATTTGATCTGATTTGAATTTGGCTTAATTAGGTTGGTGGGATTCAAGCCGAAGTACAAACCAGACAATCTAATAGAAACAATGACATTTAATTTAATTAAAAAATAAATATCTTTGTGCGCAATCTTATTGGCTATGTTTGGTAAGCTTCTCGAATTCTTTTTATTCTTTCCCTAAAATAAAATTATTTTTTTGAAATATTTTCAAAAACTTTTCCCAAAAAGAATTCAAATTTTTCTCTCTCCAATAGACATGATTTGACTGCTACAGTGAAAATTGTCTTCACTAAATTACAAACTAAAATCACTTTATCCTTCAAATTCTTCTTCCAAAATACCTTTTTCCAACACCTTTTAGACATGATTTGACTTGCTACAGTACAAATTGTCTCCTCTCAAAACACAAACAAACTTTATTTTATTTTCAAATTGTTCTCCCAAAACATCTTTCTCCAGAATAAAATGGAAATGGAAGCCCAAAAGCTTACCAAACATAGCCATTATAATTATTGCTCACTCGCATCATCATCAAACCAAATAAATAAAAAATCTTACCAAAAATCTAAAAAGAATGTGAAATATCAAATTTGTATATGTAAAAGTAAATTGGGAGCATTTCCCATGTTTCTATCAAAATAAACATTAATATCAAATTATAAAAAAAAAAAAAAAAAAAAAAAAAATTAAAAGGGGGTTCTTGCCACGGCGTGACTTTTGCTTCTAGGGTATTTCAATTCATTCTTGGAATTAACAATTGATCTCCTGCCGTAAAAATCTTCGCGAAAATAGCAACAAGGCCTTTCTTCATCAATCCTCCCCATTGAAACGGTTAAGCTCCTCGGCGGCATGGTCGCCGGGCCGCCGCCGGAGCCCCCCCTCATCCCCATCTCCCGCCTCATCAGGTACGCCTCCAAATCAACCCCGCCGCCGATGCTCCGTCCAGCTGACGTGGCACGAACCAGCTCCCGATAGTCCTCGTCGTTGTCGGATCGGGCCGAGCTGCTGGCGGTGCTGAAGCTTCTAGGTAGGCCCGGCGCCTGCGACGTAGCTTGCAATCCTATTACGTTGCTGCCGGCGCAATCCATGATTCTCTTCACGTAGAAGTCTCGGGCCTTGCCGAGGGCCCGAAATGGAGTCGTGATTATCCGGAGGAACTTGTTCTGCTGGCTCGCGTTTGCTTTCATCTCTTTCTTTCTCTCTCTTCTTTTTTTTTTTTCTCTCTCTTGGTGAAAATAAAATTGAAAAATTGAAAAATGATTTGATATGAAATAATTGAAATAAAATGGTGAATATTCGTGTATATATATATATATATATATATATATATATATATATATATATATATATATATATATATAGTATGAACAGAGGGAAAATTCTGTAGCCTACTAGCTAAGAATTTTGCATAATAGATTGTAGTGTGCCAAACATGAAATTAAAAAAAATAAAATTCAATAGTATTGATTATCTTTTCTTTGAATTAATGTTGATTATCATGCCAAGTGGACACGTCACACGTCAGCATCTCTATCTTTGAGTTGAATTGTAATGGAAGTTTGATGGGTTAGGAATAGTATTTATGTTTAATTAGCTTCAATAATTGGTATTGAATTTTTTAGGTGGCTTGTGTGGTGGTAATGGCTCTAGTGTGAATTAAATAATTGAGGGATTAAGTTCAATTAAATTAGGAAGCTATTGAAATTGTATATTTAATTATTTATTGATTTGAAATTGTGATTGGCCCATTATATAATACAGTCTAGCAAATTAAATAGTACCAATTAATCAACCCAAAGCCCAACTTCAATTTTATCTGTCTTGAGGAAAAGCATAGCCCAACTTCCAACTGTACACTTTTGGAGATGTTTAATTTAATTAATTAGCACAATACTAATTAAAAATGAAGAAAATAGAAACAATTCACACACACATATAATTCCTTGAATCTTCTTTTAGAGAAAATCACATTATTATTTATTATTATATTAGAACAAAGAAGAAAAAAAACGTTCAAGCATGGTGAGGCGCGGGCTGTGTGTAGATATAATCGATATGAGCATCCAACGTCTTTCGCAGTAAACACTCGTCACTCCCCACTCCTTCGCAGCTTTCTCCTTCAAACTCGGCTTTCTATTCTCGTAAAACAAAATCGATTAAAATAATCAACAATAATAAATAACTTAATCTCGTCGTTATTTAAAGAGAGAAAAAAAAAGACTTACATCGACGGAAGTTTTCATCGTAGATGGATGAGTGCGAGACGAACTTGCTAGAGAGAATAGGAGAGTTAGGATCACAATCATGTTGATATATTTATGCTCCATTTTGTTAATAAGCCAATGTGCTTTGGATGATTTTATTTATTTATAGGGAAAAAAATGAAAATAATAGTAATAAATAAGGTTGAATTTATAACAAGATCACATGGCGTAAATCATGCAATATTTTGTTAATAAGGCAATAAATGCAAAATCAAGAAAACTTTATATGGAATTCCAAAGTTATTACAATTTACAATATGATTTTAACTTTAAATGAAATGTACACCATTATTATTATCGTGGTCTGCTCCATTTAATTTAGATTATAGCTATCTTTCAACAATATAATCTGATCGAAAAATAAAAACTCTTTCATCTGTATTATGAAAAAATTTCAATCTAATTATGGAGGAAATTATATCGTTGACCAATCCAATATTTGGTCAACTCCAGATGAGTCAAAGATAAGGCATTAAGCCCATCTTGTTGACCCCAATCCCAGTCCACATAGGCCCTTGGAATAGAGTTTTGCAAATATATCCATTACAAAAAGAAAATAAAATGTGACCACACAATAGTTTTAATATGAATAAGGTTTCGAATTCATTTTGATTTGAGGGATTTGAATTATGAAAATAAGATAAAAATGAAAGATTTATAGTAACTAGATCTATGTTTAGTAAACTTTAAATCTGTTATACTAATTCAGAAAATAGTTGAAATGATAAGAACAAGGTCGATGATTTTTTATTTATTTTTTTAGTTTGAAATTATTGATTTTTCCTTCAGTATAATATGCAAACTTAATGATAACTGATTATCTCTTAATAATATTAAATACTTGAATATTATCAACCTTTTCTTTATTTTATTTTAGTTTTAATTAATTAATGCTTAAAAGGTTAACTGGAATTAAGCACATGAACCCTACTTGAGATGCAAAACAATACTAAAGACAAGAGAGAATCTAAGCATGCTAAATAAAGTTTAAACTAATTTTGCTCATAATTAAGAAACATGATAATTAATTAATATATGTTGTCTATATAGCAGAAAGATTGATTGCATGTTACTCTCCACTCTATGTTAGTTAGATGGGAGTAAACAGAAACCAACTGCCGACCAAACGACGTAGGCTACGTACTAATGAATTTTTCGATGTTACACCCGATAAAATATTTATATTGATATTTTTCATTATGTATATGTATATATATTTGATTGGGAATAATCTCGTTAATACATTCATTATGCACACGATATATAGGACAATCGAATTCTAATACACAGTGTTCGACCAAGTTTTTGTCTGTAGAACCTTATAACGGTAATCAAACGAGCCCACAACGAAATATATAACAACTTAACAAATTAATGTTGGAGAAAGGACGAATGTACACGTGAATTTCAGAACCTGGTAACTCGAACTTTTGTTTTTATTATAAGGTGTTATGCATGTGTTGTGTTGATAATTCCTTTTTCTTTTTTTTTTCGGTTTTTTAAATATTCTAAGTGAAGATTAATTAAATATTGTAACTTTGAATAAATTATTGATTTTAATTATTACGTGGATAGATAATAGATCCCACAAGAAAATGGGATAATTAAATTATGGGAGAGAAAAGCAATGACATAGTGTATGTATATATTGAATATTCCACACATTGTCCAACTTTATTGCAATACGTCGTCGTAAGCCACATGATTTGGGCTGGGGTGTCATTAATTGGCTAAGCACACTTTTAAAATTAATCTCATTTTTTCTTCTTTGATTCTTCGTCATTAAGCTAATTGTCAGTAACATAGATACACTGTGCCCCCACCTGAATAAAGCACACACTCACCTAACAACAACTCACATTAATTATATATAATTCTTTTATATATTATGTTTGGATAAATCATTAAAACAATGTAAGTTAGAGTAGAACATCAATAAATAGATAATCTTGTTTAAATAGTAGTTTATTTTGATCCCAATTCGTTTAAAACCTACTAAATTTTTAGTTCGATAATTTAATATTTTCTAAATTAATCGAATTTTGCTAGTTCCAACTTTATTATTTTGTAGAGGTTCAACCGAGATAAATTTATGTCTCCTTCAATAATATTATCCAACTTTAATTAATTTAATTAATAGGTGCATGCATGCACTATTTCTCTCAATAGCTCTTCAATTTGACCGACCTAAAACAACACTTTTAACCACTATTTCTTTTCTTATAATTAATTTGTGAAATTAAATCATATCTACTTTTAAAAGTTCAAATATTAAGTGGGACCCACAAATTTTCTCTCCCCAACCTCCATAAATACCCCTCTCCAATACATCATTTCTTCCCTTTTCCCCTCCTTTCCTCCCTCCGGTTCAAAAAAACAAAACCCAACCATGATGTCTGTCCACAACCCGGTTCACCACATGCAAAACCCGGTTCTTGAAGAAAATCATAACCCTCTCACTCCTAATGAAATCCACGAACTCTTTTCCTTAGTACTCCAATCAGAACAACAACAACAACCATCGTCAAACCGTTCATCTTCTAGCTCTGAAACCAACCGTTCGATCTACACCGTCGAAGAACGAAAGCACAGGCGGATGGCTTCCAACAGAGAATCTGCCCGAAGATCCCGTCGGAGAAAAAAGACCCACGTAGAGAATATTACGAATGAAGTGAACCGGTTAAAAATCGAGAATCAGGAACTGAAAAATATGTTGTGTGTGCTGAGTCATGATTGTCACTTGGTGCAGAGTGGCTCGGACCGGTTACTGTCCGAGTCAATCTACCTTCAACACAAACTCGCCGGTTTACACCAAATCTTAGCATATTCGACCGCGCAGCAGCTACAATATTAATATTCTAAAAGATTAATTAATCATGGCTCATTAACTAATCCCTAAAATGCCAAACTTTTTTTTTCTTTCCTTTTTTATTTTTATTTTAATTCTTTTTTATTTCCATTATATATATAGTAGGGTTTGCATTATTTTGAAGAAACCAGGTTTTGCTGCATGGTCATGTGAAAATTGAGGCTTTGCTTTTGTTTTAGGATTTTCGTAGATTCTCTTTTATTTTATTTTATTTTATTTTCTGTTTTTTTTTTGGTTTTATTCTAGTTTGGCAGTTAATGATTAGTTTTGAGGCTATAATTTGAGATTCTTGAACACTTGGCATATGTTGTACCTTATTTTAAGGATCATTATTTATGTAATATTAATTGTGTCTTAATATTCCTACCTCATAAAAAAAAATTGTGTCTTAATATTCCAATATATTTATTTAAATAAAAAATTCAAAGTTCCTTTCTGCTAATTAAAGATGTTTGTGTGACTGCATGCATGCATAGTTGCATGGTTTACCATTATATATATTCATTTATTCTATTTGCTAATTAATTAATAGTAACTAAAACCTAGCTAAAAGTAAAATTATTATGTAATTTTCGTAGTTAATTAAAAATTGAAATCAAATGATGGTTGGTAGGATCAAACTAATTAATCAAACACGTCTTAGCTAGCTTACAACTTATGAATCAGTTCACCATTAAATAAAATTCGATAAACCCTGGATATAATTTTTTTCTCGACTTTTTAAGAATTGACAATGGACAACACACATATCTAATTTTTTTTTTTAACATTTGACATCTCTCCAACGAAAATAAAAGACGCCCTCGATATGGCAGAAGGTATTATATCTTTTCCGGGTTTCGAATGTATTTGCTACAAAGAATGAATCTTGAATAAAGACCTAAAACTTTATGGATGCTGTTACTTTTTTACATGCACATGACGATCTTTTTATCTGTTTATTTTTTTCCCCTCTTAACTTTTTTCTTGAAAATAACTTCCATTTACGATGAATATTTAAGTTCAGTGCAATGCATGGATCAGAACAAAAGAAGGGCAATAAATAACCGATATGGATTCTTACGTGTTGATCCAATTAACCTTCCGACTCTAATTCTGTTTTTACGTACCCAATGGAATTTTTGAACTGTAAAGTTCATCTAGGTATAAATCATGCTCGATCTCTCAGACGAAGAGGACAACCAATTATATTCATAGATAAGAATTATGAAATCCTATATAGTTTACAAGGGTTGTGATGATTTTTTCGTAGACATTAATTAGTCGAAGAGTCGTGTTTTTCTTAATTAAATTAATATATAAATTTCCGTTAACGAGAGCAACTGGTTGGATTAAGTAATTTTTTTGTTCCATCACTATTGTTCTACGAAATTCATGAATTGCTTTATTGAAAGATTTAAAGTTTGTGTAATTATCATTCAAAATCAACTTTAACAACTTTATAAGATTAATTAGTGTAACACTGTCCTCGTGTGCCAAAATAATTGCATGTAACCAAAGGTAATTAAGTGCGTTGAATTCTTACATGCAATTATAATTATTAATTAGGTTATATATATAAAATAAAATTAAAATTAAAAAAAAAAAAAAGGTTGTCGGCAGGAATGGAAATGGATATGCAGTCCCATCAAATCAACAAAAGTTTGGAGTTGGGACCAAACTCCAAATAGTAAAAGAAAGAAAAAGATATTGTCTCTAGGACAAATGGTTGGTAGATTTCTGTCTTTTCAAGAGCCATTTAGATAGTATTCAAGTAAAATTTATTGTTAGAGATTAGGGTAAGAAAAGAGTCGAGCTCAAATCCATTTTGACGAGCTGAAACTCGTCGAGTATTATTTATAGGGCTCGAACTCAAGCTTATTTGATTTTAACGGATAATTCTAGAAATAGAATTTAAAAAATAAGGTGATGATTGTTTGTATTTTAATGAAGATATCTGCGATGGTATGGAGTCAAATTATATTTAAATAAGAATAAAAAGTTGTGAAATCTTATCCATTCAAGTTATTAAATTCCAATATGAAAAAGACTCATTATAATCTTCAATGTTTTGGTGGTTCAACAAGAAACTTCTTACAGATAAAGGAGTATTTATAATGACGAAAATTACGAGTGCTAAATTAATAAAGATGAAAAAAATCAATTGACTTTTGCTTTATATCCAAGTCGATTTTGCATTCACCATGGCTTTAACCAATATGCTAATGCACCATTTTTTCTTCCACAAGAGAACATGTTTATAATATTAGGTCTCATTTAGTTGGTGAAATTAGTCATTACATTTATTAAGTGAGATTAGTTATTAATAACTAAATAACTGGATTTTTTTTTCATGTTTGGTATCCGCTATAACTTATTTAGTCGACCCACAAATATTATGTTATCATGACTTATATCATTTGAAGTAGTTTTTTGTTGAACTTAACTTACGCAACTAAACGAGGCCTTACTTTATAAATTAATGGTTGACTCGTACATTATTAAACACCAGTAAGTAAAAATCCTATTAAAAAGTGAGTAAATTTATTATTAAACTGCATATGCTAACAAGTAAATTCTAATAGCCAGCAGCACAGCACTATCATTACATTCTAATTTTCTATTATCATTTTACAAAATGTTGCCATCATAAAATTTACCACATGTGTTCAAATAAGACGTCAAATTCACTCAATCGAACACAATTTTCAGCTCGATAATCCAAACAATTCGTAATCGTTACAAAAATAAAGATCATTCTTCTTTTTTCTTGAAAAATATTTTTAAAATTAAACCAAAAAAAAAAAATTCAGAAAGACATGTTCCCAAGTAAGAGATGCAAACCTGTGCAGCTACATACAAGAATCCCAAAATATAGTTATCTGTCTACATCCTCTCTCATCGTTTCTTCTCCACCATCATCCAACTCTTTCACTAGATTCTTACCGAAGATCTGAAAAGGCACAATTTCAGAAAACTACATTCTTCTAACCACGTCAGCAGCTACTACTTTGAACTCTAAATGTCATGCACAATTGTCTAACTATATCTCAGGCAGATGGTAAACGCAATAACTCACCATCTCTATCGCTTACAAACGTTAACAGATTAATCCTAAAACTGGAATACACAGAAAGGAAAAAAAAAAGGCGCATCTAAATATTACAAATAGTATGACTGAAACAAAATTACATTCACAGAAGATACGGATAACTACTCAAAAAGTATCCTAAATATATCTTGAAGGGAAAGCATTTTTCTGGACTCACATTATCTGCTTACAGCAGGGAGAAAAATCGAGTCATCCTGCAAAGTCAACTGTGCAGTAAAAAGATTTATTGGATCTCCCCATCCTCACCAACTTCACCATCTTCAAGCTCCTCATGACCACCAATTCGTCGGGAACCATCTCTGTGGTCTCGTCTGTGCCTTTTATGCCTGCCTTCGCCATCTGATTCGGGCGAATTTGCATGCTGAAATAAACATAAAGAAGAGTATCAGATTAACGTGGTTGAAAAGAAAGAATCAGAATTTTTCATCAGTGGATAATATATATATATATTAAAATTACCTTTCTTGACTTTTTACGGTCACTGCCATGTCTGCTGCGGGACTTCTTTGTGTCATCTTTGTCATCTTTATCAGAACTGACATCATCAGTTGGGCTCTTGTGCCGTCTTCTATGTTTCCTGTCTTTGTCCTTTTCCCTTTTCTTCTCGTCTTTGTGTCCTTGACTTTCCACACCATCATCAATCTCCATCTCTTCATCATTTCTTGAATTATCTTTCCCCTTCTCCTTTTCTCGATCCAAGTCTCGATCTTTCTCTCTTTCCTTCTCTCTCTCCCTTTTTTCTTTGTCCTTTCTTTTCTCTTTCTCCTCCCGCTCAGTCTCCTTTTTCGCCTACAAAAGAAACATTTAGATTAGCTGTCCAAAGAAAACACGTGTCACCGCTCCACCAATAATTACGAAATATTAGACTCAACTCTTTCAATATAGTGCAGTGACACATCCAAACGGTACTTACGAACTACCACTGTAAGTTTGTAACTGCTAAAATTTACCATGGATACATGAATTTTTATCGACACAGGGAGATTCTATCACAAAAGGTATTAGATGTTCAGCCAGTGACACAACCTAATGACAGCAAGTATGATCTCAACATGGCATTGGTCAAAGCTAGTTCGAGCAAACAGATTTTCATTACCTTGTCTTCCTCTCGCTTGCGTTCCTTCTCCTTTACTTTCTCTTGCAGACGAGATATATATTCATCAAATATCTCCTTGCAGGAACTTTCATCTCCAACAGACCTAGTGAACAACAACAAAGTATGAGACAGGAGAACATTAAGTACTCTGGATAGTCACTATTCCAAACAATTTGCATTGCATGTCTTCTCCAATTGAGAAAAAAGTTTACCTATATTCTGAGCTGTCCTCAACAAGATGTTTGCATTCCTCCCACGTAGACAACACATTTATATCCTAGTAGAAGTGAAAAAGTAAACAAATTAGGCGACAGTTCTCCAAACAAATTATCGGCAAAACTATGAAACACGTTGTAATATCCCTCTTTCAGCCTCAAGAATGTCTCACATACCTTGATTGTGCTCAACTTATCGGTGAAATCTTTGGCCAGCCGTTTAAGCTTCTTAGCCTCTTTCTCTTCTTTATCTTTAGCTCTATCTATTAGATCCTCGTACACAAGCTACAATTCACATCCATATTAGTACTTAGGCACTACCACTGTAACTGGCAAAATTTACGGTGGATACATGAAAAAACTCAAATGTATTCCATACTGAAAGAAAAAGGAAAATCCAGAATGCAAAAACTTTCAAGTTAAAGGTAGCGAAACACTTAACAGTAAATGCCAAGGGAATAATATTAACCATTCACCATCTTCTCTACGAGTCATCTGAAATCTCATTTTCAGTAGAAAAAGGATACTTCTGACAGAAAATTGTCTATCGGGGGGGGGGGGGGGGGGGGGGGGGGGGGGGGGTGTGGAAGCTAATATATTAGTAGTGGCCATTATTGTGAAGTTTCAACTGTGCATCACCATGAATCAGAGGTGAAGAAATCACTGGTCATGATGAATGCTGTAAGTTCCAATTGAAATAGGTAGTAGTACAAAACACTTTTCAATTCGTTCACTATGTGCTTAAAAGAAAGCAACTGAATCCTACGTTGTGAAACTAGGAAAGAGAGTAGCAAAATTAATACCTGTAAATTAATATCAGATATTGAGGGGGAACCAATGCTTTCTTCAATTGAGGACTTGAAGTCATCAAATGTCGTTGTTGATGCAATTGTTACCTAAGAACACAAGCAAAGAATATATTTCATTCAAAATATAAAACAACATGATAGATTCTTGGATGGAATATAAATTATACCTTCTCATGCTTCAAAGCATCCTTTATGCGGGCTTTGTCTTCATCATACTGCCGAATAAATAAAGATGGTGATGATTAAGTAATAAAAACAAATATACCTCAATAGCACCATTGATAAAAACAAAAAAGCACAAACATAATGAAGGCAAAGCAGATGGAAATACTTAGTGCGAGGAGAAATACATAAATTATTGAAAATACAAAAATCTTTTGTCGAGATTCTTATTTAAGATCTCTAGGTCTAAAGGCCTAAGCCTTGACCATGAAACTTTAAGCTTAGGGACATAACACAGAAGTACCTTTTTCACTAGTTCTTCCGCAACATCCTCAAACAAATCTTTGGGGGTGGAACCAGAAGTATTCAAGGCAACTGCCGCATAGGGCTCAGAATCCTTGACCTATAACGTTAATGCAACATTAGAAATACAAGAGTAGAACAATATGAACTAGAAGAAACAACAATAACCAGGGAAAGATAAACTTTTGATGAATAACAGGGAAAAGTTTTATTAATCAAGCCCACTGATATGTTTGATTAGGAATAGTAGAAAAGACAGCATACTTTCTGACAATAGTCCCGCCAGTAAGTTTTAGCAGTGAGAGTGCCAGTAGCAATATGTTCTTCCATCATCTCGCGAAATGCATCACGATTTTTACGCTCAGTTCGTCTCAATTGTTCCTTGATGTGCAGAACAAATCGTCAAAATAAAGAACAAATCAGATTAGAGAAAACTAACAAATACATTTGCTCCCGGGATACCTTTTGTCTCTTCTTCTGCTCGTCATCTTCCTTCTCCAAGTCACGGATATAATCCTGCACAACCACACATATAAATACGCACACAAGTACATAACTTCCATAAAGCAGGTTCCAGGTTTAAAAGTAAGAACTTATAAATCACTTTCACTTTCTCCAAGGCAAAGACAGGTTGAAAGAGAAGGCAACCAAAAAGCACATGTAATAATAGGGAAGCACATGATGCCTATTATTAGAAATTTACTAAATCATGAATCTTATCTAACCTGAAAAACGTCCAGCCTGTCTAGCTTATCAAGGCGAGTGCATCTTTCATCATCTTCCAGAAGATCTTGAACCTTCCGCCACTGGCTATCCACCTACACATAAATAAATATTTTTTTTTTACCAATGATCAGGCTTTTGAAATGAACAGGGAGAGGATATAGGGAAGAGAAATGATTAAGAACTCATCAACGAATATACCTTGATAAAGCCACAGGATTCGAGAAATTGCCTAAATTCCTGCTTATTCCGCCGCTGCTCCTCTTGAGCCTTCGCCTTCTCCTGAACCACATATAGAACAACAGAGACCTCAGGTATATATACCTAGAACTTATATATTTCAAGGAAAAAAATAGAAAATTCCTAAATAACTTCGTATAGAAGTGATTGGTGCTGCAAAGGACGCTGATTCTAATAGCACTTACAGATATCATATAAATTATGGGTTTACAGATATAAAGTTGCATTCGGATATAAGGATTTCAAATCTATGGAGCTTGTTTGGATGAATTCAATGCACAATAGGTTCCAATCATTAACTCTCACTTTGAACTAGTTTTAGATTTTTTTCTGGTGGATATAAAATTTATGGAGTCATTCAAAATCCTTCACCCAAAAACTCATCAAACTCAAACCTTCAAATCCAAATGCAACCTCAAGGAACTCATAAATCGTACAAAAGTCAAACAACACATAATATATCCTTATAACCTTAGTATTCTGAATGATCATCACACATTTTTTACTGAAGCATGGAAACTTGGAAAACAAAAGGTACTTCATGAGTCATCTCACTAGGACATGATCTTGATAAAATTGAATTTTGTTTCAATGACATCAAAATTTAGTTCGATGCAAATGACCAAAAAGGAAAACAAAATACCACTGCCTAGTCCATACCTTTTTGTGAAGGTCGACCAAGTAGTTTCTAAAGAGATCCTCTCGGTCTGATTCTAGCTCAACAGCCTTGAAACGCTTATCATCTTCAAACATTATTACGGCTTTGCTGGATAATAAAAAAGAATGTTAGATGGGAAATTCTTGCTGAAGTCCAAGTAAGAAGAGAGGCTGAACTACCTCCATCGCATTGATGATGTGAGTTCTTCAGATTCCTAAATGAAAATTAAAATACTTAAATTAGTTTTCTTATGAAACAGAACAACAAAATCTGTATATATATCAACAGTTTTTTATGCCAGACTGCACATCATAAAAAATCAAATATAAGTATAAATGGCATTGAGAAAATAAAAATATTGTCCATGCCAAAACATGAGGCAAGTAGCATGTTAAGTTGCAGTCAGCAGTTCACAAGGCCCTAACCCACGAACGTGTAGCTTCCCCTGGAGACGCTTAAATATAGCAGTAGAAATACAATAAACTACACACAGTTAGCAGGAAACTACTGAAAGGATTTTAATCCTTACTTCCAGCATTGTCATGAACTCCTCCTTCGCTTTTCTCTGCCTGAGACGCCTCTCCTCAGCCTCCACTTTTTTCCGTTGCATCAAGTACTATAATTGATAAGAGTTAAAAAAGTTATTAAAAGTAAGCAAACTCTAGAATAATCTGTAGAAAACTCACGAGCAAACTATCAATATATCCAAGTAGGCAAGTACCTCATTAAATGCTTGCTTCCGTTCACCGAGGGTTTTCAGGGCACCGTATCTTTTGTCATTAATTATCACCCGCATAGCCTGACACAACATTGTATAACAATGTTTACCATTTTCAAATACATTTACAGAAGAACAGAGTAGTATATTCAATTTACCTGGTCCCATGACCAATCAGCCTCAACATTAGCAGACTCCAATAGTGCTTTAAATGCATTTTTTGCCTCCTGAACATAAAGGATATCAGATACATGTACAAATCCACCTGTAAATATAACAGCTATAGCACTTTAAAGTGTCATACCTGCTTGGTGGCATATACCATGGGTTCATCATCCATTGGTTTCTCTTCCACTGGCGTAACATTTAATTTTCCATCAACAGTTGTCCCTTTCTTTTCCTCCTTAAAAATCAAGACAAAGACCATTACTACCAATTACTTTTCCAATTATATGATAAGTGAATCAGCAGTATACAAAACATATATTTGCATCTTCATCAATAAATCAACCAGTTTCAGACACTTAGCAGGAGAAGGAGAGCTAAGAAGTAAGGGGGAAGTGAAAATCAGACAGGGCAAGAAGATAGGGGTGAGGCAGATAGGGAAGGAAGATGCAATGGAAAAGGAAGGAACGGAATTTAGCTAAACCCAATAGAAACAGAAAAGGCGCAATATCCAGAAAAAACAAACATCTGCATTGCATATACAAATCTTAACTAACTAGTCATACCTCAGTATCCTGGAAAGAAGCTCCACCTAGGGGACTCGCCCTAACATGGGATGATGGAATTTCCGTGCTGGTCCTGAAATATGTTCAATTAGAAATCAATATAACAAATCCACAAAGCATGAAACCTGGTTAGCTAAAGAACTTCATACAATGGGGTTGTATTGTTGTTTGCGATTATAACTGGAGCACCAGAACTTCCAGGAACTTCATAAGGGGAGGGAACCACTGTTTCTGCCACTGAGGTCACACCAAACGAACTTGTCGTAGCAATCTGTATAGCAGGAACATCTGCTGATTCAGAAATCATAGAAGCATTAGCATCAGAACCAACGGGTACTGGGGCAGGACTTGAAGTGACCCCTGCTATTGTTGTTGTGGTGGGGTTGGCCTCAACAGAAGTGCCCGTAGTAGAGGTTGTTATAGTAGAGCTAGTATTCATTTCCGAATGTGGTCCCTCGGAGGCAGCCTTTTCAGCCAGTTCACGAGCCAACTGGAGCACATGAGAAAGATTTAGTACAACAAAAGATAAAAATATAAGGGGACATTTTTCAGCAAACCTTCAATTCATCAGGTATTGTCCATTTAGATTGCTTCGTCTCCTTGTTGTAATAATACCTGCGTAAGTAACAACAACATGACTTTATATATATGATTCAAGGGATATTTTACAGACATTCAAAGGTCTACATGTAATTAAGCATCAACATTTCAGAGGATATAATTATGCGTGCATGACTGAAGTCATACTCACTTTCTACCCTCAGAAGTAGTGAATTCTTTCCAAACCGTTGATGCATCAGCTCTCTGTCAAAACAGAAGTTTTCAGTCAGATAAGTTCTCACTCACAGCGTAGAAAAGGCTCACTTGGAGATTCATAAAGCAGGATAAAATTAAGAAATGGATGGTATAACATGGTATACAAAACTAAATATAAAATGCTACAAAGGCTTCCAGATGTCAAATATTTTGAGGAATAAAACAGAAACAAAGGCATCAACAAGTCGTAAACAATTCAGCAGCCTAAAGTGATCCAATACTGCACAACGTAAGGAAAAACCTACTTGCAGGATTTCTATTTAACTAATCTCAGCCCAATCCAGGACTGCTTCTATACTCTTCACTAAGGTTCAGGTGTGTGGAATGAATTTGCTGTTCCTAGTTCCAATAATGTGCCTGAAGTTTATTACCTTTATTTACTTTATGAATGAATTTCCTGCGTTCACTGAAATAAATTTACTCTAACTCTAAGATCTTAACTATACTCTACTTCTATTTTAATGTTCAACCACAAGTTACTAGCAACAGAAACATTTCTCAACATTTACCAGATACAGGCCAGAACCAGCCGCTGTGCTGTTTACAGTTTCCGTGCTAGATTATTTACCATTATTCCTTCTCATTCCCAACAAGCAGTGAAATATTACATAGCCTATATATACTTTTCAGGCTTCAGCCATTCATCATTAACACGCTAATTTCATCATACAATGTTCCTATAAATGTATATCCTAATAAATTCCAATTGTTCATATAAAAAGCATAACACCAAATTCAAAGGTTAAAGCTTATAAGGTGCAGATATCCAAGTTCACAGATCAAAACATTCTGAGAAAGTAAATAGAAACAAAAAAAGAAATTTTACCAAAACAAGATATCTGCACGATCAAGTCATGTTAATTGAGATGGGACATTCGATGTATACTTATAGAGCTAATATGCATAATTACCAGAATCATAAGTGCATGGATAATAACAGCAATAATACTAAGACTATGAAGCGGATCTTAGCACAACAAGAACAATATGCTTGTAGCTAGTTATCATGGTCTTTTTGTCAAAACAAGCCCTTCTCCACTAGTTTTCACAGAGTTTAACAAAAGTATCCAATATATTACATCCGAAAAAATCTCATAACTTTTTGCTCAGTACCTGTAGACCTCGTTAAAGGAATGCATGAGAGAGGCAGTGTACCATCAAACCAACCAAACCAACAATATTTATAAATCCATACAAAATGGTAAATCCAAAAACAGATATAGCAACACCTATGGAGACCACTCATACTGAGTTTTGAACTATGGAAAAAAAATAATTAGAACCAGAATAAACAAAAATCTCACAAGTAAATAGCAGCTGGATAATTGGAAAATCGCATGAAATATATATACACTTGGATGGATGGGACTCCAAGTTATGCAGGCTGAAAGAAACCTAACAGTAGGTGCACCTCTTAAGTATCAAAATCACAACATACAAGGAACCAAACCAATTACTGGAGAATCTTTCAAATGAGAAAGACTCAAACATGTTTTAATAAATAACTGAACTTAACAAAACATGCATATTAGCTTCCCAACTTAGACAACTAGTAGGGCGCATATCGTCTATTATCCATAGGTAATAATACTTCAGAAAAATATGCATCATGCTCCTCAAGTCAAACAAGTGATAGTGCACATACTGTTCTAGTAATGGCAGGCAACAGCAGCATCGAGAGATTATCACTAAATTAAATCCAAAATTGCACATGAAATATAAATAGCAATTTGTTGCCTGCCTCGAGAAAGTGAAACCGCCTTGAAAGTGAGGACAAAGAGCAGTCGTTATATTCCCCTGGCTTGCCATGACATCTACAAACCAGTGGAAGGACATGCATATAAACAATAATACACATAAACAATTTTGAACAATTTAAACAAGTCTACAACTTTAATGTCTACAGAATAGGACAAATTTGCACAAGAACGCAGCAGAACAAAAATAGTGATCCAAAAAATAAATAGATGTTACTCATGATTTCTGAAAAGCAGCACATCAAGAAAATCACTCACCTCCAAAGGAGTCAGTAACTCAGAAGGCTTCTCCCAACTAGACTGCTTCGTGATCTTGTTATAATAATATCTGAGCAGATACATAATATAAATATATCAGCTCCAAAATATTGTTGATAGAAGCATATAAATCAAACCATTAAGATAAGCCAGCAGTATACAACTAGAGAAGTATAATAGTCGACACTCAAAAAAGGAAAGCGCTCCAGTTAATCAATTATATCTCTCACTGTCAAATTATGGCAGTCACATTCCCAAAAAAGTCCAACTTTCAATTCCTAGATGACATTCTGCGGAGACATGTAAACTAGAAAACATAAGTAAATCAAAGAATAATTAACACCTTCTTCCATCAGCAGCTTCATATTCTTGCCAATCAGAAGCATTCTGTTGAACCGCACTAGAACCACTAACAGCCTGAAAAAAGTACAGGAAAATAATATGAAAGTTGAGAATAAAATTTCTATTAGAATTTCATGTATGTGCAACCCCACAATAGTTCAAATGACAAACATTAAATTTACAGTAAGATGCCTGGACCCTACAAAAATCACTTTAAAAGAAGTTCAATAACAATGAGCAATAGAATAAGGATACTTACTGGTACAGTTGCACTGGCAGGGAAGGGTGGCTGGTTGGGTTGCTGCAATGGTGCAACACCTGGTGTACTTTGACCTGAGTGAAACCACTGTGGTGCACCAGTAGGAGGACCGCCAGGCATAGACATTTGGGAAGGTTGGAATTGAGGAGACGCACTGATGCCACTTTGTGGCAAACCAAAAGAAGACGGTGCATACTGAAACGGAAATAAAATATATCAGATGAAGCCAAAATTAAATGCGGCACAGAATCAAGAATATGTATTTGTCAAATTCTTACAGTATACGATGATGAATACGGAGCTCCATGGCTTGAGGCAGCCTGGGGCTGAGGCATGCCTGAAGTAGGCTGCATATTTGATTGAGGAAACGAAGATGGCACAGGCTGGCCAGGCCGTGGTAGAAACTGCTGCATTTGTTGAGAAAATGGATTCGGTTGACTTTGACCAAGAGGCATCCCATGATTTTGTGCTTGTCCGGCTGTATGAAATTGCTGAGTAGCTTGCTGAGGGATAAACGATTGCCCTTGTGGGGCCTGTCCTGCAGGACGGAACTGTGGCATATACATATGTGATACATCAATAATGTACTTATGTTGTTTGGGACCCAGAGAAACTAATTCTGGAAGAAAACAAGAAAACCTAAATATGATTGAATTACATACTTGCATCGGATAGGAAGGAGCATAATTCTGTGGAGCCATAGGTCCGGATTGAGGATGTTGCCAATGTGGCTATAACAGGAAAACAAACATATCAGAAGAGATTATAATCTCAAACGAAAACGATATTTGAACATCTCATAGTTATTACTTGTTAGACAAATCCCACACTATCCAGAGTAAATAGAGTTCAGTAGAGCCAATAAAACAATCCAAAAGTTACGCGCAGAACTATATTCAGTCAAGAATTACTTAATTCGCTAATCTCAATTAACTCAATGGAATTACACAAGTAACTCTCTCCAGTAGCTGGCTAGTTTCACAGCAATGCCCCGGCTAAGCAAATTTAATAACTGAATATGCAAAACCTAACTCATTAATCTAATTCTCTTACAGAGCTGCCATTTCCATGCTAGGTATCCATTTCGTCAATTTCGACGAGAAAATTCCCAAAACAATGAGAACCGAGTTGCAGTTTACAAAATGCGATCAGCTAAAGTTTACCTGTGAACCAGAAGGTGGCTGGTTACTTGCCATGCCTGCGGCAGGTATACTTTACTACTGCCCACACAACCTGAAAATAAAAAAAAAAAAAAAAAAAAAAAAAATATTACGTAACCATGAAAATTCAGCAAAATAGCAATGTATAAATACAAATTAAATCCGAAAATCGCACTTACCTCGGAAGGAAACGGAATTTTACAGAAACAAATCCTCGGGCAGAATCGATTTTGAGAGATTTAGAACAAAAGGTGAGAGATATGAACCCTAGAAGGAAGAGGACTAACTCGAATGTCTTGAAACCGGGTCGACAAAATTGGGTGTGATCGTGAATCGGCTTAGAAATTGGATAATTGACCGGCCCATTAAATACAGGCCCATTAGCGCAGCCCAGTTAACTCACAAGCCCATTAGTGCAGTCCAGTTTACCCACGGTGGGCTAGGGTTTACTTCATTCGCATCCTTCCTCTTCTCTATAAAAACAGCACTTCGCCATTTCCAATCAAACACAGTAAGCATATGCTCTCCTCCTTCATCTTCTCTCTCTGCAGATTTCTTATCGTTGAAAACAGTTCCAATTGATGAAAACATTATTTATTTATTTATTTTTCTTCGTCTGATTTGTCGATTTGATGATGTTATCTTCATTTTTATTCAACATTTATGAATATGAGATTGGATTTGATGAAAAATTATTTTTCTTTGTCTGATTTGTCGATTTGATGATGATATTTTCATTATTATTCAAAATTTATGAAAGTGAGATTGGATTTGATGGAAAAAAAGAGGAGGTGGTTGGCGGTGATTATAAAAGTAATTCCTCGTACTGAAAGCTACAAGCTTGATAGACTCTATTACACCCATAGAATATGAGCTTCCCACCTCTCCTTTCTTCATCATTTACTTCAATTTTTTTTCCATATTTTCAATCTATGTATATAACTAATTCGCTGTTGAAACAGCTGATTTGCCAATATTTCGCTGTCGAATCGGTTAATTTTACGATATTTCGCTGGTGAATCAGCTGATTGGTTATATTTTTACAAATTTTTTTAATCTTTGAAGGAGTTGGCAACATAACTAACAGAGCAAAATCAGCACACGATATTTGTTTTATGTTTAGAGCCTCTCCTAATATTGAGTTTTTGGAGGTGTTTAAAGCCCATTTTGACACTGTTTTCCTAGAAAATCAGGGTTACGCATACCTCCACATCTATATCTCAATTTCATGAAAATAAAATATCTGTTATTAAATAATTTTGAATGATATATTTTTTTAATTGTTTATTTGTTTCAATTGTTGTAATTTTGATATTGAAACTATTTTTTTAATATATGATTTCGAAATAAATATTATTAATTTAGAATTATTTAATTTTGTGAACCATTTGAAAGGTATGTAATGGAGAATTTGTATGGACACCATTAGTGTAAATAGGGCGTTTGGTTATTTCTATAAGGTTCTACCTAGGGATTATTATACCTTATCTGGTTGACAAGATTCATATTTTTTAAAACTTACTATTAAAATTAAAGTCTGCTATTAAATGCTATTATTGGATTAAATTAATAGCATCTCTCCCCATAGAGTAATTTAATAGGTGTGATTAAAAAGGAAAAACACAATTTTATCCTTAAATTCATATCGTATTATTTTAAATTAAGTGTTTTTATAGACAATTTATAAATAATAATTGAATATAACAATTTTAATAGAAGATCTAATCTAAGAAGCCGAACATGTTACTAAGAGGGTGTTTGGCTAAGTTTATTTTAAACAGCTGATAAGCTCTTACATCTGATAAGATGTTTTAAGAGTTGATAAGTTGTTGCATCATCTTATTTGATTTTTTAGGATTAATTTTTAGAGTGTTTAGATAATGAGCTTATTTTCTATTTTTACCCATTATAAGATCTTAAATAAAAAGGTTGAGTGGAGGTATTTTTTTAAAAAGATCTTATTTGCTCTCCAATAGCTTGATTTTTAAAAAATTAAGATTTTTTTCTAAAAATTTATCAAACATTTTGGAAGAGCTTATAAGCTCTAAAACATCTTATAAGCTTAGTCAAACACCCTCTAACTAAATAATTAAGTAGTCAGTAGGAAGTTAATTCAATCTCATCTAATCTAATATAGTTAGCCGAAGAGTTCATCGATAATTACAACTGTTATAGAAAGCTAATTTCCTCACCTAATTCAGTGACCGCCAAACACAAGAATCACAAATGAACTCGGCCCAATTTATTGAATTATCCAACACAAAAATTTGATTATATATGCAGGCGCTATTTTGGCGAATACTTTTTACTTTTTTACTTTAAATTTTTACCATTTTACACTTTTTTTTTCTAAATCCTATAATTCTTTAAAAACCAAATTTCAACATTCACTTCAAAAAAAATTAATTATTCAACAATTTCTGAAATGGATCCAACAAATATAGACCCGGAGGTAATATTTTCGTTTTTTTCTCGAATCTTCAAGTACTCGTGTGATATTACGCGAGCACATGGCATGTGCTCGCGTAATATCACACGAGTACTTGAATTTTTTTTTTCTTGTGTTCGTGTGATTTTGCACGAGCACATGCCATGTGCTCGTGCAAAATCACACGAGTAGATGAATAATTTTTTTTTGTCTTTCTTTTGTTCGCGTTATTTTAAGCGAGAACCTTCTCAGTGGTCGTGTAAAATCACACAAGACCTGAGTCGGTGCTCGTGTAAAATCACGCGAGCACAATTATTTTTTTTTAATAATAATAATAATAAGTTGTAAAAATATATTAAAAAAAATAAAAAATCTTACTCGCGTGATTTCACGCGAACAGAGAAGATTTGGTCGCGTGATTTCACGCGAGCAAAACATCCCTGTTCGCGTGA
This sequence comes from Erythranthe guttata, assembly GCF_056151865.1. Classification (NCBI taxonomy): domain Eukaryota; kingdom Viridiplantae; phylum Streptophyta; class Magnoliopsida; order Lamiales; family Phrymaceae; genus Erythranthe; species Erythranthe guttata. The sequence continues at coordinate 23,644,633 of NC_142546.1, forward strand.
AATCACGCGAGTAAGTTTGTTTTTAATTAATAATAAATTAAATCGCATTAAAAAAAAATTAAAATTGTATTCGCGTAGTTTCACGCGAACAAAGAGCTTTTGCTCGCGCAGAATTACACGAGTACATGGTCTCTGTTCGCGTAAAACTAGGCGACTACAATTTTTTTTTAATCATATTTAAAATACAAAATAGAAAACAGAGTAATTTTTTGACACAATAAAAATAGAAAATCAAGTAATCGTCCAACACAATCAAAATAGAAAATCGAGTAATCGTTCAAAACAATAAAAACAGAAAAACAAGTAATTGTTCCACACAATCAAAATAGAAAAACGAGTAACAATCATCCTAGTACAGAACCAATGAAAATGAAAAATAATAGTTAAAATAAAAAACAATTGTCATAACCGTCCTACTATCGAACCCTCGATCCCCTACCCCCAGTCCTCGATCCCCCACGACCCCTCCCCCTTCCGGGTACAAGATGGAGATATTGAGCATGGGGCATCATCAGTACAAGTAACTGTAGCTGGATTGACATAAATTGTCGTCGCTTTCATTCTACGATCGGATGCAAGAACTTCCCGATCTCCAATACGATCGGGATCATCCGGATTGTTCGACTTCCGACCGAAAGCTTTCATTAAACTCTTACATTTTCCTGTAACTTGACTCATTAAACTTTTCCCTCTACCTCCGGCCATCTACAATTTAACAAAAAAACTGAATTAGTATTTAATTTAAAAAAAAAATAAAAAAAAAAAAAAAATAATAATAATAATAATAATAATAATAATAATAATAATAATAATAATAATAATAATAATAATAATAATAATAATAATAATAATAATAATAATAATAATAATAATAATAATAATAATAATAATAATAATAATAATAATAATAATAATAATAATAATAATAATAATAATAATAATAATAATAATAATAATAATAATAATAATAATAATAATAATAAAAAATTAAAAAAAAAAAAATTAAAGTTGCGCGTGTGAAAACACGCGAGTATACCAATTTTACTCACGTGCAGGCACGCGAGTAAAATAGATCTCCTCGCGTGTTTTCAAAAAATAAAAAAATAATAAAGCTCGTGTGATTTTATGCGAGCTCGATAAACTGAGCTCGCGTGGTTTCACACGAGCACAAATCCTCTGTTTGCATAGTAACACACGACCTCAATTTTTTTTTTTTTTCAATAGAAAACATACGAATTTAAAAAAATAAAAAATAAAAAATTACATTCATCTACTCGCGTGGTTCTACACGAGTAACTCAACTGTACTCGTGTAGAATCACGCGAGTAAAACAAAATGCTTCGCTTAAAAAAAAACTTCAATAATCGTAATCTACGTAACGAAACAATCAAAAAAATGTAAGAATTGCCTCCGATCTGTTATCGTCTCGATCGGAATCTGAAATCGAAGTACAAAAGCTTGAGAGAGTTTTTGTGGAAATTTACCTTTTGATTTTTCAAGAATGGTAAAACAAAGTGCCTGCACAAATCATTTCAGTTAACGAAAAGAGCCTACGCGAGAACTTTTTTAACCCGCCCAGCAAAACAATTTTTTTATCCGCCCCATAAATTGAAGGCACAAACCAATAAATTTTTTATCCGGCCCATCATACAAAATCAATAAAATACTGGCCCAATTAATTATACGGCCCAATTACGGAGATATTTAGAAGCTGTTTTAATAAACACGGCCTAATTAATTAAATTATCCAACCCAAGAATAATTTTAAACTCGGCCTTATTACCGAAAAGGCCTTACCCAAGAAAAACTTGTAACCCAGCCGAGTTAATTAAGAAGCCCAACCAAACAAAACTTCTCAATCGGCCCAACAAACTAAAGGCCGAAGAAAAACTTGCAACCCGGCCCAATTTTGCTAAGACGCCCAATGAAACAAAACTTCTCAATTCGGCCCAACATTCTTGTAACCCGGCCTATTTAAAGCGTAACTTGCGCGGATTGCTTAAAAGGCACATCGCACAAATAAGATGAAATTCTGGCCCAATTAATTAAACGGCCCAATCGAAGAGGATATTTATGAATTGGCCTCATACATAAACTTGTAACTTGCTCGAATTAAAAAAAAGGCCCACTATGCAAAAATATCTTAAATGCTGGCCCAACCAATTAAACGGCACAACCCAATAGAAACTTGGCCATTAACTCGATAGCCAAACCCTAACTGATGACAATGTGCCCAAATCATTTTCGTATGAGAATTATATCATGGACGTACAATCCTAAGAACAACAGTACCACGCTTCAGTTGCACTTTTTGTGTATGCATAGTTCATCCAGACGTTGTTCGAAACCGAAAAACTTGATCTTGATGAAAACGGATATACTATGAAGTAACCCCTTTTTTTCAAGATGTCTACATTTTAAACAAATACCCAAAATTGAATTAAGTGTACTTGGCCTAAACAAAAACACTATTTGGTTAAAAGAAAACAAACCGTACAAATGGTTGGTCTAGTGTGTTAAATGGGGTATACAAAATCCTTTCAATCTTGGCCAAACTTTCAACAAAATCTTGTGTAATGGACCACCTTAAAGACCAAAGCAATTAAAGAAAGATCTTCCAACACTTCGAACAAGATTTCTATGGTCCCTATTCCTAAAGTGACCACAAAATGTTCATAAAAATCTTGCAATACACATGTTTCTGCCTTGTACCAAATTTAAGTAATTTATTGTTTTTAGGAAAAAACCAACAAACATTCAATATAATAACATTTAACTTACTAATTAATATATAACCACACCAAAACGACGCCGTACGTAATAAATGCATCATCCCCACCTACGTACAAACCATGCTATGCTTCCTTCCTACCATCCTAACAAAATGGTTAAAGGGGAAAAATAAAATCTACAAAATAACAAACAATTAAATAAACAAAACATACACTCAAGAGTCATTTTACTACTAAATGAAGCAATTAAGTTCTAATTAAGACAATTAATTAAGTGGAAAAAAAAATTAAAGATGGGATGGTAATATTAATTAATTAGAGGGATGGATTGGTAAGAACCGGGCCAGAGAAAAGCCCATTGAAAAGGCCCGGCCCATCAAGAATCCTGCTACTCTCACCACCGCCTCCACGGGGGCTGCTGCCCCCACTGCTGTTCGACAGCGAAACAAACGACCCCCTCTGAAGAACCCCCGTCGGCGAAGATGCCAAACGAGGGCTATTATCCCAGCTATCGATCAGATTCAACGGCTTAGTGGCGCCGGCGCCGGCGCCGGCGGTGGTGGTGTTCTTGCATTCGCTTGTGCTTGCACTGTTGTGTAGAACTTCTCCGAGAGGTCCTCCCATGGAAGGCCCCCAAGAAATCGGGACCCAATTTGGGGGGCCCACCCCCAACCCCATTTCTAGGTCACCGGATAATCTCTGCGGCGGCGGTGAGGTTTTGAGTTCGTCGGTGGGGATGGAAATGGAGAGCTGGGTTTTGGGCCAGCTGTCATCCATGAACTGCCGGATGAGTGGGTGGTGGGATGATTTGGTGGTCTGATCGTGGCCGTTGAGATTGTCTGGAGAAGCGGCGGCGGCGCCGCCGTTGATGAGGGAGGAGCTCCTGTTTAAGGGGTTGAGTAAGGAATCGGAGCAGACTAATCCGAATTCCGAGAGCGACGTCGTTTCTTCGTAAGCGTTGTTGTTGTTGTTATTGTTATCTTTCAGACTGAGCTTCGGATACGACGCCGTATCTGCGTTTCTGTCGGTATAAAAAAAAATCATTAGTTACATTTTTAATAAAAAATATCAAGGATTAATGAAACTGCATTTGCATAAATAATGACCTGCTGTTGTTGATATTGGGTGCCAATCCGGAGATATGGTGGTGCGGGAGTGCGCCGCCGCCGACGACGGATGCTGACGTCAGCTTGGCGGCGGCGGTGGTGGTGGTGGTGGAGGGGGCGGAGTTGCCAGGCTGGGCTTCCACAGGCTTTCTTGAACGATGGCGGCCTCTGTTCATATGGCGCTCGCAGTATTTCTGATCAGCTACTGCATCTCGAGAGCACCGCCATTTCTTCCCGTCGGTTCGCCGGCACCGCCCTGGTTCGGGGTCGGAGTTGGAAAACCCTAGATGGAAAGCAGAGCCCCATCCCACTGTATATTCCCCCCAAAATCAAAATACAAAAAAACACACAAATCAAACATCTTCTTCAAAATCAAAATTAAAATTAAAAAATAAACCACTAGAGAAGAAGATACTGACAAGCATTGGATCTGAGGCCGGAGAAGGGGGAGAAACCGGCGGACTCGAAAGCTTTAGTGATGGGGTTGAGAAGATAAGAAGGAATGGGTACATTAGCAGTGATGTATTTATAGATCAAAGCTTGATGCTCAAGCTCCATCCATTGCGATGGTGTAAAAGGCCCTCTCACACCTGATAATACCCCCCCTTGCATTGCTGCTATTCAAAAAATATATACAGATGATATTAAACTCCAATTTTTATTGAAGAGACAACACAGTAAAAAGAAATAAAAAAAAAAAAACTGTTCTTTGTGGATAAGATTTGAAAGATATATGACCAAACACTACCACATTATACCTTGAGCTTCTCTATCTACATGCAAGAGAGAGAAAGCTGATGCTGCGCATTTTAAGGAAAAAGCATAGAGTGGTGCTAACCTGCGCTTCTCTGGTGGTGGTGGTAATAAGGGAATGACGTGGTGGTGTGGGAGTTGGGGGAGGAGAAGCTGAGCATTTGCTGATGATGATGGCTTTCACTGTGAATATTATTATTATTACTGCTGCCATTAATATTAGATCTCTGCAGCAAAGGAATATTATTATTATTATTATTTTCGCCGCCATTATTAGAAGAAGGTGAAGTCATCTTGGCCAATTTAAAATCCCTGGATTCTGCTTCATTCATTGCTCTCTCTTGCTTCAGAAATCCAAACCCACCGCCCCATTTCTGCTTGTTACTATTACCACCCTCCCCCGCCGCCGCGTTTGTTAAGGAGAAGCCGCCGCCATTGTTGGTCGTTGGAGATGGAGAGCACACGAAACCGTCGAAGCCGACCACACCAAAATCCATAAAAAAGAAAAAGAAAAAAGATTACTACAAAGAAACGTAACTAGCAGTTGTTGTTGGTGTTGGGTGCGGAGACAGGAGCTGGGTTTGTTGGAGGAAGTACCGCCATGAATATTTATTTCTCTTTTCTTTAATTATAGAGAAGAAAGAAAGAAAGTGTATGATGTAATAATATGTATGTATATAGTTGAGAATGTAATATAGGTGCTATGTTTGGTTTTGGAGAGCTGAAAAGGAGAAAACACAGTGGTTCTTGTTTAGTGAGTTTGATGTTTGTCAAATTAATTTTAATTATTGGAGAGAGAGAGAGAGAGAGAGAATAGAGAAAGAGTTAGAGAGAGAAAGAGGAGAGAGAAGATTGGATGGATATATACTGCGTCTGTCTGAATTGTTTGAGACAAAAACTACTACAGTACTCTTTGGTACTACTATACATACTATCTTCTTTCTTACTATTTATTTATAAATTATAGTATATGATTTCTATAAATGTATTAACATGCATGTATGTTGTATTTCATCTAAATATTTTATACTTTAAAGAATCTTTTAAATAAATTTATTTTGTTTTCTTGATTCACTTTTAGGTATTCCTGGTCAAAGAAACGAAACTTATTAAATTAAATTAGAGTCTAAAAAATTTATATAGCTAGGCTAATTGAAAAATATAAACCAAGCACGTGACTTCCATAGATGAACATCATCACACCTAATGAATTAATAAATTGAATTTAAATTTAATTGGGTGGGTTAATTGAGATCTTTATTCTTTAGTGTAAAACGGATTTTTTTGATAATTAATTTAATAAAAGGGTAATATAGGAATTTGGTCAAGCGGGTCAAATGCATAGTAATTTATAGGTGTATTTTTCGGGAAAAAATCGGAATTAATTTCGAAATTAAATCGGATCGGAAATCGGAAATTCCAATTTTATTTTATATAATTCCAATTCCAATCCAAAAAAATCGGAAAATTGCGGAAATCGGAATTTCGGAGGCCGAAATGAAAAAAATTATTCCAAAATCGGAACTTTTCGAATCGGAACCGACGGAAATTGGAAAACCCGTTCCAACTTGCATCCCTACTTATGTGTGTGATTATGTGCAGATCAATAATTAAAAATCACTCGATATACTTCACCGATTTCTCTCTTCATCTTTCTCCCCCCAAAACACACACAACACACATTCTCCCGCTCTCTACTTTCTCTCTCTACTCTGTTCATTCTCTAAACACACTTTTCATGAAAATAACCTGATTAGAAAATTCGATTCGTCATAATACAATACTTCAATTTCACATTAGCATTTTGCGCGACCGTAAATCAAACCAAAATATGAAAATAATAATATTTAAATCCCTAAATTATTTAGTGAAATAAGAAAAGGACAAAAAGAAAAGGCAGTACGGACACACGCATGAAGGAAGTGCGACTTTTGGGGGGCATATACAAATTAGGGCATATACACAATATTCTTCCAAAGTCTTTGAAAATATTTTCTTTTTTAAAAAGCCAACCGAAAAAACCCGTCAATTGTTCTTTACATTAGGCCCTCTATAAAAGAGGGCAAAAAACAAATAATTAAACTATTAATGGTACAAACCCATTAATAAATAACAAAATAACTAATTTTTTTAAATAATAATAATAATAATAATAAAAATAAAATTGCATAATTGGAGGAAAATACGTAGATGAAGAGGCATGAGTGTAGATATACGGATACGGATACCTGAGTCACATCATGTAATTGGAATCCCAACAGCTGCCTGACTGACAGTGTGGTAAGAAGAAGACAAAAGAGGATAAAACTGTATAGAGAGAAAGGGGTGGGGGTGGTGATGGTTGGGGGGGTGGGGTGGGGGGTGGTGATTGAGACGTGTCAGCGGTGGGTGGCGTGGTGTGTGGGACCCACTCACCACATCGATGGTCCCCCCCCTCTCCCATAACAATACATTTATTCACTCACACGCACTCCATATATACGTATAATGTACATTTATTACATAATAAATACCGCTTCCGTATATGTAGAGACGCGCGTATAAATAAATACATACATACATAAATACGTATACATATGTGTGTGTGTGTGAGTGTATTTTGCCGGGTGGGAGAGAGCGAGATGTGGATTGAAGAGGTTCGCTTCCTCTTTGCCGACAGGGATGGTTTGGGACCCAATTTACCCTTTTAATTTCTAACCTCTACTTTACTTTTTATTTTACCCACATTGTATTTCTCTTTTGCCTTTTTATTTTCCTCCTTTGATTTTTCTTCTTTCGTCTATTTTTTTTTTTTTTCTGGAAAATGAAAATCAATAATCAATAGTCATAGTCACCAACGATTTATAATATCCCGTTCCGAAACATCTGTTATTTTAGAGTTCCAATTCAGCATTAATTGCAAAATTTTCGATTTTACATTTATTAATTCTCGTCGACACTCACGCTTATTAATCGGTGGACATGGTTATTTTAGTCGAGAAATATATATTTTTGTAAAATCATGTCACATTTGACACGTTCATTAATCTTCGTACAAAGCTATAAAGACAAACAATTATAATGAAACTGAGAGCGTAATAGATATTAATGAATGTAATAGATTTTAAAACTACAAGTTATAGGGAAAGATCTAATAGTAACACTAGGTTAATTTTAAATTTTGTGTACTAGCTTTCATTTTAATTAATTTGTCCCTAATTAATTATTTATTTCTATTTATCGGAATAAATCTAAATGAGTAACTGCATTGGATTTGGTAGCAAAATTAGTAGGCCAAGCACATTCCTAAGTCATAAATAAAACTACCCTATGCCGTATGGCTTTAGTAGTTGTACTCTGCCATTAAACGTACCGCATGCTGATTAACATTTCACACTGTCCCAAATTTTAAATGCCCCGTCACAACGCTTTAATGAGTTGTACATTTGTTATTAATGAATATAGTCCCATTAGTTGGTGGCTTTGGACAAAGTCTCGTAGTACATAAATCATACACAAATCATTTTTTTTACTACCATATATACAGTTATTAATCCATCTCTTTCAAAATTTTCTTGGAAAACACATAGTTAAGTTGCGTAATTTTAACTTCACGAAATAAAATATCGTACTCAACTACTAAAATTTCTCTCCAGTTCAGACATGATTTGATTGTCACACAGTGCAATTCATCTCATCTAAAATTTTAAAACAAATATTAATTTAATTTTCAAATTATTCCCTCAAAATATATTTCTGAAAAATAAATTAGAAATAACCCCAAAAAACATAATATTTAGATTCTTCAAGAAAACCCTAGTCCTAGTAAGTAGTACCTAACCGTTTGAATTTCAGTCGTAGGGTACAGTTGTAATTATACATTCAACAAGTCAACTCTCCATAGAATGCAGTCAAATAATCCACGTAGTTATATAAAAACTCTACCACCCTAGATGCTCTGCGAGAATTAATAATTAGTTAATAAAATTCCATATTTTACATATTTGTTAATTATAAATTTAATTTCTACTACAACTAAATATCTATTATTAGGATTAAACATTTGTTCAAAAACTATGGAATTAATAATGAATTAATTAATTCGGTTGTAACAAAAAGTAATTAACGTATGAATTTATAAGATGGCTCCAAAATATTTGTTGAAAAAAAGAAACAGTCACATACAGTAGATATGCAGAAAGACAAAAACTGTTGGGAGATTGAGGAAAAACATTACTGTTCATGGGAGTTTCCCAATGCGTCATCAATTAAATAATAATACTATTTAGTATTTTATTATCGGTAATGATGGTTGGCCAGATTCTGGTCATCCAGAAAAAGGTCAATTTACTAATCTGACCCTTAAGTTATAATTTATGCATTTCTCTCTATGCGTATAGTCTTATGCGTATTTAATATAATATACTAAATAAATGATGGTATTTAAAGACGAGGAGCCACCCAATGACCCAATTTATTTCTCCTACTCAACTAAATTTTTAATCAATTCTCTTTCCCATCAAGTTTAGTCTTTAATTTTTATATTTTAAAGATCTATACCACAACATTTTTTTCGCATCAGGCTCTAGAAAAATAGTGTAATTTAGGTTGTATAGAATATGAATAAACTAGTATAGTAAATAATAACATAAAGTATTATTTTATTTATATAGTATAAATAACTCATCAAAATTAAAATCACATTATAAAAAAAATTATTTGATCCAATGACCAATCTCTACTGCTTTTAATTTAATTATGTTTGGTATACACTAATCTCATATAGTGGTTCACTTTTGATTTAGTAGTAATAATAATAATAATAATAATAATAATAATAATAATAATAATAATAATAATAATATGTTTATTTAAAAAAACAAAAGATTATAACTCATGTCAATTAATTTGAATCGATTAACCTCAATTATTTATAAGAACGTATTAAAATTATTCATTATATTATTATAGGACAATTATTGATAAAAACATATTAATATAAAAATTAATAATTGTTTTATTATAGGACAATTATTGACAAGAACATATTTATAAACAAAAAATATAGATCATGTTTATTTTAACAAAAAATAGATTATAACTGATTACAATTAATTTTCGTACTTTAAAAAATACTATAGATTATGAGTAGGATCAAAATATTATATTTTCTTTTAATTTTTGGTTAAATAGTATTTTAAAGAGATATATTATTGACAAGAACATATTAATGGAATTGACTATTTATAATTAAAGTTTAATATCTTTTGTAATTCAATTTTATCATAAAAGTAATAAAATATAATTCGTTAAAATCGTAAGAATATATTTGTTAATCGTAAGATTGAATCGGTTAAGATCAAATCTTTCAATTCGTAAGCTTATTCAAAGATTTGAATAGATTATGCTCAACTATTAACAATGACGTACTAATCAAATTAACTGTTTACAATTTAAGTAATATTTTTTTAATTGAATTTTATTATAAAAAATAATAAAATTTAATTTGTAAAAATCATGAGAATCAAATCATAAATTGTAAAGTTTAATCATTTTTTTTACATTTACATTTTATTCAAATATTTAAATCGGATCGTAAGATTTAAATCGATTAAGCTCAAGTCCTTTGAATTTCTTTTTTATTTATTATATTACATTTTTTCAATAATTTAATTAACATTATTTAATAATAATGAATATGCTAATTAATAATCTGTTTAACATTAATTATAATAATTTGTTTGTTTGCGCTATATACTATTATTGCAAATTATTTAACAAATGCTTGCAATGTCATAGTGGTTAATGTGTCTGTTCATTCTCAAGCAACCCACGTTCGAGCCACATCCATAGCATTTTTCGAATTCAAAATAAAAAAAATTCCATCATGACTCGCCCCGGATCGGATCCTCCTCGCGGGTTCGTTTCTGTGCCCCAAAAATCGGGCCCACCACCGTTAGATTTGGATTCAACACCCCATTAAGGGTAAAAATGGTATTACATTAAAATTAAAAATAAAAAATAATAAAAAAATTGATTCTGGTCAGCCAGATTCTGGCCATTTAGCACTGTCCTTTTATTATTTACTAGTATAATAATAATATATTCATTGGGAAATTACACTATCTAATTAATAATTAAATTTAGCAGTAATTAAAACACCCTCATAAAACTGCTGCATTTATACATATATACGCTCTTTTGCACGGAAAATAGTGATTTTTTTTTTTATTAATATATTTATTTAAATTGTGTCCAAAAAAGAACATCATCATGAAACCTACGGGTATCAATGCTAAAGAAAGACAATTAATTTTATTTAATTACTATATACCTCAAGAAATGTGTAATCCCAAAGGCATGTCTTATCAGATTAATCATTTATGATTTTCTTTATTTTTTTCTTGGTCAAAACGAAGTTAATACAGACACACACAAAATTTTTTTTTATATATATATATATATATATATATATATATATATATATAGAGAGAGAGAGAGAGAGAGAGAGAGAGAGAGAGAGAGAGAGATACACATGCATGTATGTAGATGAATTTTTAAGGGAGTGAAGATGCATGCCTGTTCTAAGTTTTGTCCTGGTCTGTAGGCACACATAGGATTGTGTGTCTGTATGGCTACTTGTTTCCAAGCTTCTCTCTAGGGTTTGCTATATACTATGCTTGTTCATTAATTCATTTCTTTTTTAATATATATATACTTGGCAATTCTATCTCTTTGGTTTTTGTTCACTTCTCTCTAATTAAGGCCGCCGGTTCATGAGATTTTAGGGTCTTAATTAGTAATGACAACCTTAATTAGAAACCGCGAATCAAATTAGTAGCCTATCAGTTGTCCTAAAATCAGCCGGTGTTAGGAGAAACCAAACTCTAACCTTACAACGCATTCGTCACATACAAACGTATACGACATCCGACTATGTTATACTCATACTTAGGCTTCCGTTACATTGATAATTAACGCCAAATCCATACTAACATATATATATAATATATATGCATTATATTTTATATATATATATATATACTAGCTAGTAATGTAGCATTATAGTGAAGCTACTCTAATACCATCATAGTTTTTTGAGTATAAAGCTAATTAAGAGATACCACCACTTGCATCACATGATTATTCTATAAAGCCAATTGCCCAACTTTGAGCTCTACTCCCAAAAGGTAGCATCTTTCCCTTCAATTCCATTTTCTAAATTTTTCCCCACCCCTATGTATATATTGAAAGGAGATATTTTGAGACAAAAAATTGCAATAGTTATCTAATTAACAAAAAATTGCAATAATTATCTAATTAACTTTATACCGATTATATATATATATATATATATATATATATATATATATATATATATATATCTACAAGACCTGAAAATTGGGGGCACAAGTTATTAATATGGTAGCAAGAAGTAGCATGTGATATATATATAGTGCAAATTTACCACTTATTTATCACTTTCAAATGTGAAAAGGTAGTGGTCCAGCTATTTTAGGGCAATCTTTTCTTCATTTTGGCTGTCTATTTGACAAACTGCATTGAAGCATATGTTTCTTGAATTTAACCCCCTAGATTTCTCTCACTCCCCACATGGCATGCACGTGACCCAGTGGCGGAGCCACCCTTTGGCAAGGGTGGGCTCCAGCCCACTCTCATTATTTAAAAATTTATACTATATATTATATCTATATATAATTAGCCCCCCAAATAGTTTAATTTAGCCCACCCAAGTAATTTAGTTTAGCTTATCTATCAAAAAATTTATATTATATGAGTTGAAGTTTATAATTTGTGGTTATTTTATGCTATTTTATGTTAATGAACAAAAAAAAAATCGGGGGCGCTGCCCCCGAACCCCCATCAATGTTAAGCCCACCCACCCAAGTAATTTAATATAGCTTATATTAGTTTAAGTTTATAAATTTGTAGTTATTTTGTGCTATATTTTTACGTGAATGAATAAAAAAAAAAAAAAAAAAAATCGGGGGCGCTGCCCCCGAACCCCCGTTAATGTTAAGCCTACCCTGTCTCGAATTCCTGGCTCCGCCACTGACGTGACCACAAGAAAATTAGTTAACCTTTTTTTTTTTTTTTCTGTATTTAACTAATCTTAATTAAAATATAGTTCCAAGGCTAACCTGGATTATATCAAGCCTGGAGAATGAGGCTGATAAGGTTTGACCCCTTTTGGATCAAATTCCAAAGGGTTTGTTAGAAAAAGTAGTCATTTATTTTTTGGTTGGAATTTGGGCACCACTCATGGATATACTTCACAATTAATTACTCCTTAATTAATTAATTAATTAACAAAGCCCAAAACCCTAGATTCTATTAAAAAAATAATGAAATTCTTGCCTCAATGAATTAGTGGTATACATTGGAAGATGTGATTAAGTTTATATCAAGGTTTGTTGGGTTGGCAACCTAAAGATGACAAAAAGCTTGGTCATGCAAAAGTGAGATTGGAAAAGAAACCATAGATTAATCAAACTGTATTAGAATAATCAAACGTAAGATGCTTCCAACCTTAATTTAGTTATATGTCATTTCAGTCATTGATCTTAAGTAGTAATATGCCTTTGTTCCTTTTGCACTTTTTTTTTAAATGAAAGAAACCGTAGGCAATTATATAGGTACACTGTGTAAATATAAGACGAGTGTAAACATAAGACGAGGGACGTACATCACACTAGGCTAACCATGTGACAAAACTAGCGACCGTTGGTAAAATGATTCGAACCTAGGTTCACTTGCTCTAACCGCTAGGTCATGTCTTACGATAGACATTTCGTACTTTTGGTGAACAATTCAAACTTAAACTTAAAGTTCCATCTCTTAATACTTTGTTGAGTTTTGCTTTTCTTAAAAAAATTACACGAAAAAAGGAAAAAAATAATTTTAAAATTGAGGGTAATTAATAGAGAGTTCATGGCTCGAGGGAGGGAGGGCTACAACTGTCATTTTACAAAGTTAGGAGCTCAAAACTTTTCCTAGTTTGTAGGATTATTTTTTAGCAAGAAAATTAAAAAAATAGGAAAATATGGAGAAACGAACCCAAAGACCGAAGTTGGGTTTCATGGTCTTCAAAACCCAACACCCCGGATTATTCACATGCACATGGATTAAAATATGTATGAGGATTGATTAGTTTAATGATTAATATGTTCACATATCTATGAAACACTAAACTAATAATTAGTTAATTAGATGCGATTATCGAATATTCGCACGCACTAGATGAGAAGGATTATTATACTAATTGCATTCGTTAATCGCATGTGAGAAGATCTTGGGATTGAGTCTCACTGCACGAGCTCGAGCTCATCAGGGACAAAACTTATCCTACCCACCCCCAAAGCAAATTAGTACTAATAGATAATTAAGTTTAATCATCGTGCAAAATGCAAATCGTATTAATAGAATTAATAAGATTTGAGTACGAATGTATTATGATTATACACTATTTCATTTCATGTTTGGAATTTACTGTTATGAAATAAAGTATTGCAATCTGGCATTTATTGGCAATACAGATTATCTAGGGTAGTTAATAAAGTACCTCGGTATAAATTCCGCGGCCCATCCAACACTTTTTATGTCTCGCCAAATTTAACTGCGTTAGAAAAAAAAAAGGTTAAAAAATAAATAAAATAACATGTCACAGGATGCATCTCAAATGCAAATTGAAGCCACTGGGTATATTACCTTCCTAGTCGACCCGGTTTCCAATGGAAACCGATCGTAAATTCTTTCAAGGCTTGAATCTCTGAACTCAGAAATCAGAATTTCTAGAAAAAAAGGCAGACATAAGAGAGGGGTTAATCAACAGTCAACCGTCACTTTGACAAGTCAAATAATTAAAACTGCAGTTAAGAGTCGATTAATAAAGGATTAGGAGAATTAATGCACAACTACATTAGTAATCAAGAACTAGAAATGAGAAATAGGATCGATTTACTAAATCAAGAACGGAAAATGTCAATTACTTGTTCCGATCTTTGGCTGAGGAAGATGCTTTGCGGATTTCAAACTTATTGCAGCAGCAAACAGCGTAGTGATTGTTCAATTATAATCAGTTATACAGCTCATTCTTGTTTGAGTTCATCTTGTCCAGTAATATAGTCCTGATATGGCTTATAGCTTCTTTGAAAATCCAAGTCCCGTTTCTTCAACTCTCTGAATATCTCCGCTTCCTTCTCCCCAAATTCTATACCGATTTCATCAAACTTCAATTCTATCGGACACCCCACATCAAATATCTCTTGAACCGTCATGTCTGCACTAATTTCAGACGCAACTTCTTGGCTTCTCCTAAAAACATGACTCGAAAACATGTAATCTGATCGAGGTTTCTGCATGCTTGCATCCGAGGGACTTTCCAAGAAAGACGATGGTTTATGACAAGAAAATGTCAATTTTTCAGTCACGGGGCTCATATCTTCAGTATCATCTGCAAGAGAAACGAAATCTTCATCCGGCGATTTTGCATCCGCACCAGAAAATTGCTTCTTAACAACTTGTACGACTTTGTCACATTGATCTTTCAACTGAGCTTGAACTGAGTATTCTTTTGATAGGTCTCTTTCCTCTTTAAGCTCTTCCAAGCAAACATTATGAAGGGTAGCCAAGAAAACAGGAGGAAGCACTGGACCTATAAGGGAATCGGATCGCTTAACTTTACTCGACCATTTATTGCTTCGGTGAGATGGCTTTCTTAAAGAAAATGGCGGGCCGTGGATTTGCTCGGGAATTTCGAGAAACTCGAGAGGTTCCTGGTGATTTTCAAGATCCTCGTTAAAATCCGTGTAAGTCGAAAAAGCCAATTTCAATAGACTTGTAGGCAGAACGGAACACATACTCCTTAAAGCAATCTCGTGTATGCTAGTCGGCAAGTGAATATCTTTCAACACAGCAGAAACTTCACAAGATGATTGCTCTCTTTGAAGCCCAAACGCTTTCAGTCTATGACATATCTCTTCATGAAAATTGGAATCCGCTTTATACTTTTTCTGGGCATTTTCATCACTGGCTGCTCCTGTCACTCTTCTTTGGGCGACGTAGTTAGCCAGATTACCTTCTAAGAAGGCATTAAGAAAATCCAACTTCAGATGCTGAAATTTCTTTGCCCCAACATAGTCTGAAGGGTTGCAGTCGAACAAAAGATTGTCCTGTAAATAACACTTTTTCCTTTTGTGGCCTGCTTCTGTAATATTCTTGGATTCATACGCGGCGAAGTACTGTTGCATTTCTAGCTTCCCCGATGAAGTTAGCCTGATTAAAATAAACCCACCAAACTTATCGAATGAACACAATTGTGCAGAAAGAGAAGGACTCAAAATACTAAACCCCAAATTTAAGTGTTTTTTCTGCCGCCAGTCAATCCAAGCAGGCTGAGATGCTTTCAGAAACTCCTCTCTCACAAGACAACTACCACATTTACAATCCGAGCCCGACAATGAAAACTCTGAAGGAAGTCCCCACGCATAACACAAGTTGCAGAACTTCGAAATTTCAGAAGAGACAGATTTATTATCACTTCTGCAATCAGGGCCATAGCAGAAAAGACTGAACTGGCTGTCCCAAAACGATCCCAATACAACACAGTAACCTGATTCCAAAGCTAACTTGTATGTATTGTCTGCATTTGCTCTCAACTCTGACAACCTAAAGACAGTCAAATACCGTGGATTTCGAATGTCATGAGCCCAGCGCAATATTGGCGCCAATGGTTTTCGCACATCAAAAAGAAGTAGCAAGTATCTTGTAGAAACAGTGAAGGTGAATCCATCTGAACCTGCCCTTGAGAGTGCGCAAAATTCATCGTTCTTGCCCATAGACAACGTCTCAAGCTTTAACAAACAACTGATATTATGCACTGAAGACCTCAAATCGACCAAGAAGACCCCATCGCTATGAGAGGCAATAAATATCCTAGGATGCCAACTAAACTCACATTCAAACCAACACCGGCCTTCATTACCACTTTCTTCTTTCTCTGATCCCAATTCATTAGTCAAAGAAACTTGCATTATCTTCTTAACAACGTTATTGTTGTTTCTAACCAAAGATATCGACTCAGCCTTTTCTCCATAATAATAACTAACATCAAACAGCAGTAAGTCACCATTGTCCAACAAAACCAAGCATTCTTCTCTCAAATGCGGACTCCAACATGCGCCGGCCACTCGATTGCCCCTTAGAATCTTAATGTTAGCACAGCCCAGATAATCCACACAAACCGAATATTCATCTTGTCCACGAAGAGTAGTGATTCCAACTCTATACCAACAAACTGAATAACTAGTGCATACCATCAAAAAACCAGCAGTAACAACATTATCGTGTTTGTTATTATCTCCATTCACATCACCACAAAAATCATCAACCGGGTTTACCAACAAACGGGTGATTCGATGATGATTCGCACTACCCTCTTTCACCAGCTCGAATATATTCCCGCCCTGCGAACGAACGTTGAAATTGCCTTCTTTCAGGGAGAGTAAAGAAAACCCCACATGATCAGAATTCTCCCCAGTTGGAAAAAACACGACGATCAAGTTTTTCGTTGGGATTTGAAGCAACTGGAGAGAGTTAAAGCCATGAAAGTAAGAAGAGTAATTTGGGAGCTGGTGGCCGAGAGAAGTAATAGCAGCGGCAGAGGTAGGGACAGAGTTGTAATTTTGCAGGAACCGAGAAAGAGGGAGTTGCGGATATGGTGGCGGAAGCTGGGGTGACAGAGAGGGAGAGTTGAGTAGAGTGGTGGAGGAGTTGGGCTTTGCCCTAAATATTAGTGGACCAAAGGATGTCTCGGTGATTTTATTCGGGATAAGAAGCGGTGCAGAGAAGGTGGAGGAAATGGGCCAAAGGGATTTCCAATCAGCCGTTAGGTCCATTTATTTTCCCGCGGTGGTGGCGGCAAGCTATAAGGTATCCAGATTGCAGAGTGCGAGACAGCAGTACTTCTAAACCTACCAAACAACAAAATTGCAAATACGTTACAAACCGCATATCAGAGAACAACATTTCAGTATTACCAGTTACCACAACCAAAATGAATATCTCACTTGCTAGGAGTTAGGAAATATATATTTGCAGAGGATCAAAATTTTGCCGGGAAATTATATGTTTAAGAGAAAGCTCAAATTATCTTCTAATGCAGGGGTAAATGTACTGAAACAGAAATGTAGATAATATTTAGGGGCATGTGTTAAATTTCTCTGAGAAAAACTTCTAAGTTTTCAAGTATACAGCCGATAACCCAAAAGGGGGGAAATAAAGAAGTTCAAAATCGAAGCTCGCAGGGTAAAAATTGAATATCTATAACCTCCACCGTATATGAGTGCCGCAATCAGCTGATAGCATCTGAGATAAATTGCGGGCATAAGCAGAAACATGTGGTTTATGTGTTCGTGTAGAAACAGCAGAATTATTTGGGCAAATTAGCAGTTTTCAGACATGAAAGAAGGAAAATCTACTAACCTTTGGTCTGGGGAAGAAGAGAAAGATGGCGACAGTCTTGAAGGACTCGGCGAATTCGACGGTAAATTCGTCGTCGGCAGTGACGGTGGATACGGCGGAGACGGAGACGGTGACGGTGGGTACGGCGGAGGGATGGAATAAAGAGGGGTTATTTTGCGGTGGGAGGTAATTAGGGCGTCGAATTTAGATTATTTTTTTAGGCCTTTTTTTATTTTTAATTTTGGATTATTAAAAAGATTACTGTATTTGCATAATAATTAATGGATTTATTTTTTAAGTGATTTTAATTTCGATTTTGTAAAATGGACTTATATTGGTTCTATTATCTATTTACTAATAAAATAAAATCAATTATTCAATTTAAAGAAAAAAAAAATTATATTTACTAAATACTATATAATTCGAGAGAAAATGAGAAAAAAATCCATAAATTCGAGAGGAAATTAAGCAATTTAAAGAGAACAATCATCGGATAACTAAATCAACCATAAATTCAAGAGAAAACGAGAAAATCACAAAATACGTGAATATTAACTCGAATGATAAATACATTATTTATATTATTTTGATTAATTTAATTACGGTAGGTCCAGGTATAAATTAAAGAAACCCCATAAGTAACTGAAATTTCATATGTTGGGCCTATGTTTGAAATTGGACCCCGTATCTTTAATTATGAACTTGATGCACTTGGCCCAAAATATTATATAAATAAATATAAAAATATATATTAAATGTATATTTATTCTGGTTTATTAGGTATATAGTTAGGTGTCCAGCCTATCATTTAAGAGAAACCAGTCAATTTAACTGCTATTTGATACAAAGAGACTGAGAATCTATGCTGATTACGACCACACAGTTAGCCTTAGATTGTGACCTATCATTCATATATATATATATATATATATATACAGGGGCGGACCGTGAGACATTTAGGTGGGGGGCTGAACGTATGATAAAAATAATTAAAATATAAACAACATAAAAATAAATAAATAAATAAATGTGGTTTAATTTTTTTTTTGACAATAAACCAAATCTTCAAATAAATACGTCCAAAATAATACATCATTTAAGTTGTGCTCTACGTTTTTTCTTCGAATAGAATTCATCTATGATGGAATCTGTACTAAAAAGATCAGCAATTCATCTATGCTTCAATAAAATTCTTACATATAATTAAAGAATAAGAAATAATAAAATAAAAAAGATAGAGATGAAGAAGTTTGATAATTACCGTGAGATTTTTCTTCAATGGAACGAGGTGAAGAACGTGTGAAGAAGATACGGATATGAGAGAATTAAAAGGGAAGAAACCTATTGTTAAACCAATTCCTATTTTAACAAAAAATTATTTTTTTTTTTTAAATCTTTCTCTTAAGAATTGAAATACAATTAAGATATTATTATATATTATTTACTAATTAATAAAATTTTCCAATTTTACTTTTTCTCGGCAGTGGCCTGATAACTTTATTCCTTTATCTTCCTTCCTTTTGTATTAATATATAATTTATATTAAATACTTATAGTGTAATTATATATATGTATATATAAGTAATATTTTTTTTCCAAATTCTTGGGGGGCAACAGCCCCCCCTTCCCATATTGAGAATCCGCCCCTGTATATATATATATATATATATTGAAGCAGAGAGAGAGAGAGAGGGTTGTAGCATATATTTATGGATGTCTGTTTTTATAATTAAGAAAAATGGAAAAACAAGAAGAATTATATTGGAGAAAGTGTGGTTGATTAAATTGGAATATTGAAATTCCAAATCGAATTTTCGGTTCTGCACTTGGCACTTACAGAATTTTCGTTTCGATCGGCTTATCGGCAGAGTGAACACCCCAATAATTTGGCTATAGAGAAAAGACTGATAATTAAGTGTTGGTGGATTCCCTCATCATTACAACATTATCACAAAAAATGCCCCTTTTCCTAAATACTACTTTAATTTGCCTGTTGATTTTAATTTTTCCCTCCCAAAAATTTTTTTTTTCTTATTAATATATTTAAAGATACAGACATTATCATTGTCGTTTGAAAATCTGTCTCCATGAAAATAATTTCTTCATGCAAACATCTCATGCAAATTAATAACCCGCACGAATATGTGAAGGGCCCCCCAAATCATCATTAGTGAAGCAGAATTATCACTTAATTTTCTTCTAATTATTATTAATTAACAGATAATAATTTGGTGGAGCAAAAAAATTCAAACCAGGGTAATTAACCTTATAATTATTTTCTTTAAACCAAGGTATTCATTTTAATTAGGGTTAACTAAACATAATTATTTAATTATTAATGACATACATCTATAAAATCTCAAACATTATGATATTCAATTAGGCCACTGACCGACAAAGAAATAAGAAATATTTTGGTGGGAGAGAGAGAGAGAGAGAGAGAGAGAGAGAGAGAGAGAGAGAGAGAGAGATGGTACAGAAAAGCTGTACTGCATGAAGTGAGTGGGGATGGGGCTATATATCTAAAACTTCTGGCCCTTCAAATCTATCAAAGCCCTGCAAAATTTATTTAAAAGCACTCTGTTTTTGCTTTTATTTAATTTTATTTAATTTATTACATGCACTACTATTTACTAATATCTCTGACACTCTGATCACTTCCATTTTATGCAATGTTACATTTAACTCCCTTTCATTCAATTTTATATGCTCACCATTCTGAATATTATTCCTAACCATCCCCTATATCTCCTTAAAAAAATAAAAAATAAAAAATATCATGATTATTTGTTAAATAATAATTATTAATAAATAATCCTGAACAACACTGTATTTAATTAACTACAATCTTGTTTCCATTATTGATATTTATTAATCATAAAATTACAGTTTATTTCTGATGAAGAATGAAGAACATTTTGATAAGGATTAAATCTATAGTCAAACAATGCACAAGACAAAAATACTATATATATATATACAGTACAATAAATGAATGTTGAGGGGACAGACTGTTCAAATTTACTACGGAGGTTGAGGTACAGAGAAATTAAATATATAATGAAACAATTTAATTATATTTTCGGATTGAAATAAAATAAATATTTGAAGTTCTGTTTGTTGGGGTTTAAGTAAAAGGGTTTAAGAATTCAGCAAAAGGAATTGTTTGGGAAAGAAATAAAAATTAAAAGGAAAAAGTATAGCTCTTTCTTTTATGGTTAAATTACGGCCAACCCCTGAGGTAATATCAAATTACGAAAAAACCCTCATGTTTGGGTAATTACAACCACCCTCTCATGTTTTAAAATTCTTACACATCCACCCTTATGGTGTCAAATTCAACAGAATTTTTTATATTTCGTGAAATGTTATCTATTTTGTACTCGTTTTCTGCAAAAATACAGTTTATAATGCACTACAATCTTACAATCTGATATTTACAAGTCAAGAAACACATTTTATGATCATCTTGTTTCATAATCTGGAGATCAAACGGAGTAAAACGTGTACAAACCGGAGAATATTTCACATAACCTAGAAAATTCCACTAAATTTGACACCGTAAGGATGAATGTATAAAAAATTTCATAGTCAAGAGAAATAATAGTAATTGTCTAAACATGAGGGGGTTTTTCGTAATTTGAGCACTATATAATATACATACATACCTGTAAAATATATATACACACAGATCCCTATAAGGCAGGGAGGAATGCTACCCATTTCCCAGCATATATGTTGCTCAATGAAATCCATTCTCTTTGTTCACCATGTTTAATAAATATATAAAATAAAATAAAAATAAAAAACTGAACAAGAGTACTGTAATAATAGAAGATGATGTCCATGAAAGACGATAACACCACCAACTGGTTAGGGTTTAATGGCGATTTCATCTCTCCCCTCTCCGTACTTCCTCTCAAGTCACAAGGTATTCAATATTTAATTTACAACCCTTTTATTTAATTTATTTATTTTATTTATTTATTTTATCTAGTTTCTGTGTTGTTCTTGTACCTGAAGGTTCTTCCCCCAAGCTGGAAGATTTCTTGGGAGTGACAACAATGGCGGCAGCTACTCAACAGTACGGCAGCACCACTCACCACCATGAAAGCGCGTCGTTTTACGACCAAGAACAATTCAGACAACACCATTATTATAATAATAATGATAATTCTGGGCCAAACGAGAGTAGTACGGGATTCAACTACACACAAATCCCGACAATATTAACCGAGGCAGTTGAGTTTCCATGCTTGAAAACATGGATAGATGATAACTCAACCATGGTTGAAGATTACAACAACAACAACAAGGGTTCTGGTGGTGCTGTAAATAATGTAATGGGGTGTGGTGATGAGTTACAGTCGTTGACTTTGTCAATGAGCCCTGGCTATTCTCAGTCAAGCTCATGTGTCACTGCACAGATCTCACACACAAACACCTCCCACTGTGTGTCCATGTCCAATGATGAAATTGCTACTAAGAAAGTTTCTCAGAAAAAAACTGTTCATCGGAAATCTATCGACACTTTCGGACAGAGAACTTCTCAGTATAGAGGTGTAACTAGGTCAGTTGGTTGTTTGTTTTTATTTAAAGATTTGGTTTTTATTTTAAAGATTCAATTTTTATTTAAAGATTTGATTTTTATATACTTGTGATTGTTGTTCAGGCATCGTTGGACAGGTAGATATGAAGCTCACTTATGGGATAATACTTGCAAGAAAGAGGGCCAGACTAGAAAAGGAAGACAAGGTTATTACACAATAATAAAACTTTATTTTTATGCAATTAATTTATTCATTCTTGAATTTTTAATGTTTTGTTTTACCTTGCTTTTTTTGTCTTGATGTGCGGCTCCCATCGAAAAATCAACGTGATATATTCAGTTTATCTTGGTAAGAATTTAATCTACTTGTAGTAGTAATGAAAATTAATAAGTCTTAATCGTGATTTATAATTAATTAATTAATTGATAACCATTGGTATTATAATAATAATGTTGTAGGGGGATATGATATGGAAGAGAAAGCTGCTAGAGCTTATGATCTTGCTGCCATCAAATACTGGGGCCCGTCGACACATATCAACTTTCCGGTATATATATTGTCGATTTTTGCATCTCTTTCGTGTAATAAAATAAATAAAATCTCGAGTTTTTTTCAATGTAAACTGTTTTTTTGCAGGTGGAAAACTACCATCAAGAACTTCTGACAATGAAGAACATGAGCCGACAAGAATTCGTCGCTCACTTACGAAGGTGAACTTAATAAGCAAAGAAAAGCTGATGTGTATATATACATCGAATCGAATGTTAACTCCGATTTTTCCCCCACAAATTTTAGGAGGAGTAGTGGATTTTCAAGAGGTGCTTCAATTTACAGAGGTGTCACAAGGTAATACAAACTTAATTAAATCTCGTCGAAGATCATGTTAATTAAATTTTAATTCGTACTAATAGTTTGCGTTATTCGTAATTAATTATAACAGGCATCATCAGCATGGAAGATGGCAAGCTAGAATCGGCCGTGTTGCGGGCAACAAGGACCTCTATCTCGGAACTTTCAGTAAGTTGCATATTAATTGAAAAATTATTACAGTTTGATTTCCCAGTAATGTAATATTTATTTTATTTATTTTTATTTTCGAATTTTAGGCACACAAGAGGAAGCGGCCGAAGCGTACGATGTAGCTGCAATAAAATTCCGTGGGGTAAACGCAGTTACTAACTTCGACATATCCCGATACGCGGTTGAGAAAATCATGGAGAGCAACACTCTGCCAGCTGGCGCGATAGCGAGGCGTAACAACGAGAAGGTTGTGGAGACTAATACCGATCAAGAGATGATTAGTATAATTAGTACGCCACATGATCCGAGAAGTGAGGTTTGTGCTAATCAAGATCACGAGTATAATTACCAAAACGCGATGGTGATTAGCAATAATAATTCTCCCATGACATCGTCTTTGGTTACGAGCTTAAGCAGCAGCTCGAGGGAAGCTAGCCCGGTTCAAAACGGCGGGCCCCACAAGCCCCCGAGTAGTAATGTGAATCCATGGTTTAGTAATAATCCATCCGATCTTCAATTGAGGGCTTTTTCACTCGGGGAGAATTGCTTGCCTATTTTCGGTTCTTGGATCGAGTAACTTTCGTGTTTTTTTTTTTTTTTGCATGGACTTAAAAAGCTAAGAAAGTAGAACTTTTTTTGTGCAATTTTCAAATCAAGATTATGCAAAATGGAGGGAATGAAATTTGAGAGAGGTCTCTCTCTCTCATATGATTATTAATAGTTGAATCTGCTTTATCTTCCAATAATGCAAAAAGGATGAATGCTTTGACTACCAAAAATCAAGATTTCCCACCTAAAAATAAATTCAAAGTAATGCAATCATAATTCAAAAAGGGAGTGGAAATAAAAGAGATTCTTTGTTCATGTTTTGTAGTAGGAAAACTTTTTGATTTGTGGGGTTTCATTACTTATGCTCTCTCTCTCCCTCTCTCACTCCCTATTTTATGCAGCACTTGTGTTTCAAATTTTCTCAAAAAAAAAAAATTAAAAAAATTAATTAATTATTTTCCCCTCCACTAGTTGCAATATTGGACTAAAAAGTAAGTTTGTGTCCTGATATGACACTTTCACCAAGTATAATAATTATTTCGGTGGTGTTTGTAGATGTTTTTGTAAAATTTAAAATAATATTGTTTAGTTTGATAAGTTTGAGTTATTTGCAAATACACTGAGAAAAATAAGCTTTTAATTAAACTCACTTTTAAGTTGGTTCGGTGAGTGGGCCGGGTGAGCTTTTGTGTGCTTAAATAAATAAATAAAATTCATAACTCTTATCTGAATATAGGAAGTAACTGTATCGATTAGAACAGAATATTAGTTGTAGATCACTTATTGTCTATTGATAATCTGAAATTGGGATTTTTTTTTTTGTGCATTATTATTATGGGGAGACAATAAGGAAATGATGCCAGAAAAGCTGGAGAAAAACTTTTACATTTATTTATTAGGACTTTGTGGTTTATGTAATCATTATTAGTCAAAAAGTATTGATTAACAGAAAAAAAAAAAGAAAAAAAAAGGGGCAATGCCCACGCATTTTTGTTTCTAAGTGCTAACATATTATCACTTGCTGAGCGAGAAATTTAAGTTCGAGAGGTCGAATGCATTAAAAAAATTCTATGACGACGATTATGCGACTACAATTTCATGTTACATGGTTGTGTTGAGTGATAATAGTCAAAACTCAAAAGCATCCACAGCTCACACTGGAAAATACTAGAAAGAATATTTAATTAAAGATTGATATTCCGTCAATAATTATTATTTGTAAAAGTTAAAACATAATCATTTGAGAATATTTTCAAAGTGTAAGCTTAGTCAAGATTAACGAACACTTGGATTATTACACAAAATTAAAGTTTGTGTAGTGTGTTACAATGATTGAAAGCTTTAATCAAGAAAATATTCAAACATTGCTACTATTAATTGCATCTTATTAATTAAATAAAAGTTGGTACCTGATGTTTTCGATTGACAAGATTCAAAATCGCAGTTAAATGTTATTATCCAATAAAATTATTAGTTATTCCACTGTCTGAAGAGAACAAAGATAGTTTTTTTCCTATAACGATACATATTAGAAAATGATTATTGCTAAAATAAACGATGAATTAGTTTCAGAAGACGATGTATTTTATATAATTTCAAATTTTGAAATTGTTTCATTTTATCGACAAAAAAAAACTATTTTTTAGTGAATATAGAATATACAAAGTAACATAGAATAAGCCCATGTTAAATTAATTATTGTTCTTTTTTGTTCATTTATTTATCTCTCACACAGTTGGGCTGGGCAGTGTCCAATGGGCCTTCGTGGCATTAAAATTTCTTATTGGGCCATTTATCAAAAGTAATTAATTTTATATGGGCTGATTGCTCATTTATCAGTCTTTTTATTTTATGTTAAAAAAATAGAAAATATCTGTTTATATTAATAATTACTTCACGGTTTTGAATTGATGATACCAAAATTACAAAATGAACTCTTCTTGTATTTATAGATTACGAATATTCTCACTATTATCCATGAAACTACTATTTTACCATCAAACTAGTAAGTATGAATAATGAAATTGCCTCTAATTATAATATAATATTAAAAAAAAAATTGAAACTACAGAGGCATACCCCCGACAAAGCATTATAATTATACCCGACCAATAGTACATTTTTATTTTTATGAATTAAGCAAAAATCTGTACAAACTTTGCGATGTGGAAACGTGGGATTGGTCTTAAAATGATTGCTTTGACGTGAGCAATACGCGCTGCGTAGTCGCGTTCATGGTTTTCAGATTCTTAAAAAGCGGGTTTTTGAAGAAACACGATTAATGATTGCTTGTGTTCTGCGCATGCTTCGATCCCATCGGTTAATTTGGAATTTAGGATTATTGTATTTTAATTTAATAAATAAAAAAGGGTAAATTTCGATCGACTACCCCTCATATATAGTCAAATTACGAAAATCTTCTTTTGTTTGGGTAATTACAACCACCTCTCAACTATAAATCTTATTACACGCACACCCTTGCGGTTTCAAATTTAGAGGAATCTTCTAGGTTATATGGAATTTTCTCAATTCTGTACCCGTTTATCCCATTCGACCTCCACATTTTGAAGCAAGATGATAAGATGTGTTTTTTGACTTGTACATATCAGATTGTCGTGCATCATAAAACTGTATTTTTGCATAAAACGAGTACAAATTAGAGAAAATTCCACGGAATCTACATGATTATGTTGAATTTGACACCATAAGGGTGGATGTGCAAGAAAATTCATAGTTGATGGGTAGATTTAATTATCCAAACAAGATGGGGGTTTTTGTAATTTAATCGTATCTCAGAGGGGTAATTGTAATTTACCCAATAAAAAAAGAAGCTTATGTATATTTGCATATCTTATATATAAAAGAAAGAAACGTTAGGGTAACCTAAGAAACCCTAATGGCATATTTGTAAAAATAAATTAATTGATGTGTATATATAATTTTTTTTATATCTCCTATTTCTAATTACTTTAATACGAAATCTCGGCTAACACAATCATAATCCACTATATTTATATTTCTTAATTATTATTATTATTATTATTATTATTATTATTATTATTATTATTATTATTATTATTATTATTATTATTTTATCTCCTATTTTCCAGCCTATTTTTTCTAAAATAAATTTGCTTCATTTATTTAATGATCAATTTCATATTACCACAATTAAGTTTATTATATTTTTTTTGAATGAGTTTGTATTATTAAATTTGTATAAATGTTGATGTTATTATCGATATCACTAATAAATTTTATTACAATTGTTATTATTATGTATTAAACTAATTATCATTTTCATTTAAAATGCTATCCCGTGCATCGCACGGGGGGAAATGCTAGTTAATTTATTATTTAAGAAAAAAAAATGAAATAGGTTAAAAACCCATGATGAAAATTAGAAAGTTAGGCAGGACCACAAACTTAAAAAGAAAGCCCATTGCATGCCTTGGGCGTGATGATGTGGGTCTTAATTTGATTTATGTTTACTATTTATTAATCATATCTTAATTAATTAACTTTTTCAAAGTACAGAAAATGATGTTCACCACATGAAAATTTAACAATTTAATCATCAAAACGAACAAAACATACACAAAATTAAATACTCGTACGTAGTGATTACCTTAGAATAAATCGAAACCAAGTTCAATTGGATATTTTTTTAATAAACTTTGAATTAATATTTAAACTTGTGGAATAACTGAGAATTTTGACAGCTAATTCAGAATTTTCCAGCAAGATCACAGCTTCATAATTTATTGACCATCAAAATATGGTTTGACCAATTACAACTGTATCTCTACTTTCTTTATTTCATCTATTTAAAAAATTAAAAATTAAAATAAAAAAAGCCAAGACATTACAAAATTACTGTAGTAGTAGTTTTATTCTTTATAAAATATAATATAATATATATGTATAGAGCAGCTACAGCTGGAAACAGTAGCAAGACAATGAAGAAAAAATTACGTGAATGAGATTCCATATATATTATTCCTTGTGTTCTGAGGACCAAAAGTCTCATAGTAAAAAAGTAAAAGGACTGCTCTGACAATTCTATTATTTTAATTTATTTTTTTACAGAAACCAAACTTGGAAGTTAATTACATGGAATCAGATTCCAACTCCAATCAGTATCAGTTGTCATTTAATTAACTCATGGAGTATAAGATCAACCATTTTATTAATGCTCAAAATTATATTTATTGATTTTAAAAATCAATTAAATATGATTTAAATTAAGGTGATTTATTTGGAGGGCCATGATTGTTAGGTAATTAATTAGTTGGCACTGCAGAAAAAAAAATTGAGTGTGCAACAGCAAAGAGGAGTGTATGAGAATAGTTGGCAAATGTGTCAGTAAATTAAAAAATAAATAAATAAAGATTTCAAGAAAGCTTGGGGTTCAAGAGAAGAACATCATCTCCCATCCATGATGAGATTATTAAAAAAAACATTTATATTATTTAATTGTTTTCGGAACCCAAAAAATAAAATAAAAATAAAAAGGAAAGGAAAGTTTAAAGATTAGGTTTTGTGTAATAATTAAACCTGCAAGAGCAGTTGGCAGTAGTTAGTCTCTGGTTTTTAAAAATCATATATGCCTGTTAACTTGGGCAGGTAAAAGGGGCGAGCTTTTCTTTTTTCCTTCTTTATTTTTTATTTTTTATTAATTAATTATTAATATATATATATATATATATGATCACTCTTTATATGGTGTCATTGAAATACCCCTAATGCACATTTTTGCAGCAGTATAGTTATAAAGTGAGAAATTTTGATGCCTTCTTTCTGATTTCTCTGTTTTTTTTTTTTTTAATTGTAGAATTTAAGCAAGCATATGATGCTGTTAAGGGTTCTGATAAGCTCAACATTAGCTGTCTAAACAAGCTCTGAAAGTTCTGCCCACAACCTGTTTGTGAAAAGTCCCAAGTGGGAATTTTGTGCCTTCTGCTGGATTTCAGTTGCCCATATTGAGCATATCACAAAAGGGTCCCTATAATTTGAGTATCCTAGGATTCTTGTAGGATATTATGGTTGTTGTTACGAGGCTCTGTTCTGTTCATGTTTAATTACTGGGGTTTAGGGCTTAATTTTGCTGTAATTAAGAGTTAAATCACTCCACACAGATCAGTGTGTAAACTTGTTTCCAGAGCTATACTTGTACCAAACAAAAGAGAAACCAAAAGGGAATCTGCTTTTTGATTTCTCTACTGTGGTTGAGCTGTTGCTCAGACAATCTCCCCTTCACTTCTCCATTGTCTACTTTAAGTTCTGAGAGATTCTTATTTTCTTTGTCTTGAGGGGGGAATCACTTTTTTCCATATCATACTCGGAATTGATCCTAGGGTTCTTGCAGATATTATGCTTTGTACATTGGATTTCACCTTTTTCCCCCTTTTGGCTTAGGATGCTGCAATTGAGGGATTTCTTTTGCTTTCTTTAACTTCCCTCTGTGTGATATATTACTATAAAGCCTTCCTTGATTATTTGTTCCTTGTTCAGTCTTGCAAGATATTACCATTTACCACCATTTTTTGGTCAAAGATCACTTTTTTTTTTTTTTTTTTTTTTTTGACCTTTAGTTAAATAGTGTTCTTTCTGTTGTAAAAACTCAGAATTTGGGTGTTCAAAATCCTGGGTTTTTCTTCTGGTTTTCGTCTTCGTAATGGGTTCCGAAGAAATTGGACAAAGAGATTCAATATCTCGAATTATGGGTTCTTCAGATTCGATGTCCGAAAATGTTGCAGGAATGTCAGAATCCTTCTTAGTAGACCATTTCCACGGTTCTTGTTGGGATCCTATGATTTCCGATAATCTTGGAAATTCCTCGATTATTCCACAAAATGAGTTTGTTAATCCACATTATCTAGTGGGGAACTCTTCCCATTTGGCTCATTACACATCTGATTTAGGTTTAGTTCTTGATATGGTACCGAAAATCCCAAGTTTTGGGAGCGGAAGTTTCTCCGAAATGGCTAATAGCTCATTCGGACAAATCAACGAATCGGGTTGTCACTCAAATTTGGAAGATGGTTTATTTGGAGCTTCACTTAATGGAAAGAGGAAAAGGAAGGTGTCACCATCAGTTGGAGGTTCTTGTAATAAGGTTAAGATAAAAACCCTTTACTTACTTAAACTTTCATTCCTATAACTCTTTCACATGTAATCTAATCTAGTTTGGTTTTAATCTTATCGATTATAGAATGTTGAAGAAGAGAAGCTAAAGAATCAAAAAACGGGAAACACGTGCGAATTTCCTAAAGAAGATGAAAAGAAAAACACCGGCACTAAGCAAGGAGTTAAACAAGCGAAGGACGGCTCTAATGGCGCGGAACCTTCTAAAGAAGATTACATTCTTGTTAGAGCCAAAAGGGGCCAGGCTACTAACAGTCACAGCCTTGCAGAAAGGGTAAATAAATCTCTCGATTTTTTCAAATCTCAATTCGCAGTTTGTATGGTAATTAAGGCATATAATTGTGCTAATGTTACAGGTTAGAAGAGAGAGGATTAGTGAGAGGATGAGATTATTGCAAGAACTGGTTCCTGGCTGTAATAAGGTATAATTAGAAAGAAATAACTTTTGTCGTTCTCGATCGGTTTTTAGCGGATATTTATTCAGTACTGAGTTTTAGCATTTCTTTTATTATTTCAAGATTACTGGGAAAGCGGTGATGCTTGATGAGATTATCAACTATGTGCAATCGCTACAACAGCAAGTTGAGGTGTGCATTTTTAGACAAATTAGTCGAAAAAAAATCCCATTTGATTGAAAAAAAAAAGTCGAATATTTTACTAACAAACAAAGAGTTCATTTTCTTGAATGCAGTTTCTGTCAATGAAGCTTGCTACTGTAAATCCAGAGCTCAACGTGGATATCGACCGGATTTTGTCTAAAGATGTACGATGAAATTGAATTTCTAAAGATTGCTTCCATTTGATTAATTTCATCTCGAATTTTACTTAGTATATTTTTATTATAGCTTCTTCATACACGAGGTGGCAATGCAACTGAACTCGGAGTAGGCCCGGGATTCAGCCCGTCTCATGCTTTTCCAGGGCTTCTAAACGGCTACGCGGGCCCACCTCCACCATTTCATCCTTTGCCTCCGGTAAAATAAAGATCTGTCTGGCTTTATGTATAAGGTTTTGGCTTGTCCGAATTCTGACATAAATTTACGATGTTGTCCTTTAGAACTTATGGAACAGTGATCTTCAAAGTATATTACAAATGGGATTCGACCCTAGCCCCACTGGTACCGGTTTGGGGGCAAACGGTAATTTTGCTTGGAACTACTTACAATAATCATTACACTCTCTTCTTTATTTAATCCCATCTCACCGTATGATCATTTTTTTCTTTTCCAGGGTTGTCGAAAACGGAGCCGTGAGGTTTTTTATTTATTTATATTTTTTTAGGAAGAGTTTGGAAATAGCTGTTTCGCGATCTAATCGAAAAAAATTGTAGCATTAATCAGGTGGGAGAATTAAAGAAATTGTTTGAGGTTGTCTTTATTTTGTCTTAGTTTTGTATAGGGTTCGAAAGATTCTTAACTCTTTGTTCTTCGAAGTTTTAGCAGAAGAAAAAAAAATTGCTGTTTAGATTCACAGAGAGATATGTATGTATATTTATTTATTGACTGAGAATACAATTTGCTGGAGATTGCTTGCTTCTATATAATAGCTTTGCCAGGTTTGGTAAATTACAACCACCCCTGAGGTAAAGTGTAATTACAGAAAACCCCTTATTGTATAGAAATTACATCCAGCCCCTGCAATTTGTAAATTTCTTACATCCACCCCCTACAAAAGGTTTGATGTAAGAAATATACAAATTGCAGGGAGGTGAATGTAATTATGAAAACATGATGGGTTCTTTCGTAAGTAGATCTTACCTCAGGGGATTGGTTGCAACTTGCCTTCTCTTTTTCGTTTTGAATGACCAAAGTGGGCTACTCAAAGCCCATTACACTTTGGGTTAATCAATTGCTTTTATGGGCCGGGCCGTATAATGATTTTTTCAAATATTATGGCCCGTAATTGATTTTCAATTTAATGAATACATATCTTAAATAAATTTATTTCACCCATTTCGATTTTTATTATTTTTCTGAAATAATTTGTAATGTAAATAAGGAAAGAATAACATTAAATAAGATAAGAATAAATGAAGATAGTGTATTAGTGTGGACAACCTCATTTATTCGAAAGGTACATGCTCATGTTGTTGTGTCTCAACACTCAAGGCAACATTTATAGCTTCATTTTCAATCTTGTCTTCTATCATATGAGCTGTATATTCATAATTTTGAACTAACCAAAAAATATATTATCCTTGCCAAAAAGCAAAATGTATCATATGTCACATGAATCTTATTTTGTAGATAATTCATATATAATAAACAAAAATAAACCGCTGGGAGTGGTTTTATCTTACTTGCACACCAAAGAGGTGATACTTAAAACTTAGAAGAGAGTCACATTGCATGTGTATTCTGTATCTCCCTCTCTCACGAGGTGATTTACTAATATAGATGGAAAATAGAAGTTGTCTCTAAACTGGGTAACAGAACAATACAACCACCGTCATAGACAAACGGGCGTGTCGCCGAAAAATGCCAAGGTGCATTCAATGGGACAGTACGACCAGAAGAGAGAGAAGAAGAAAAATCAGAGATTACAATGTGGGAGAGAGGCGGAGGCTAACTACGTCGAATGCATGGCGTCAATTCTCAAGGTTCGACCGCGATCACATAGGCTATGTTTGGATGCATTTTTGTTTTGTTTTCATTGTTTCCCCAAAACAAAATGGGATTTATTACCCTTTTCAAATCATTTTCTCAAAACAATTTCAAAAGTTTCTCTCTCATTCAGATATGATGTGACTGCTACAGTAAAATGATTTGACTGCTACAGTAAAAAAATGTCTTCACTAAAAAACAAATAAACATCACTTCATCTTTCAATTTTTTTCTTCAAAAATACTTTTTTTTTCTAGCACCTTTAAACATGATTTGACTGCTACAGTGTATTTTGTCTTCTTCCAAAATATAAACAAACATTACTTTCATTCTCAAATTATTTCCCCAAAACATATTTCCTCAAAATGAAATCAAAATAAGATCCAAAACACTTCCAAACATTACGATAATCTTTTTTTGTGATGTTGGGCTTATTGTCGGGACAGCCTCAGGGGAAATTGAATTAATGAACCGGATATAAAATCAATTCGGCCCAAAATCCAATAAATCCCAAACTAGCAAAACACAATCTAGGAGACTTTTCCAAATGATATAATGCTAGACCAAACTTCTTCAAATTTGAGGATGTAAGAAACTTAGTAAATCAATTATGTTGACATCACAATCAATTTATTTGCAGAGAAAATATTTAATTTTCTCTAAAGTATTGCATACATATATAAAGAGTATATACATATAAAATATAGTTGTGGTGGTGACATCCAAATAAACAAGTGTGTGTGTGTGTGTGAGTGTGTGGGTGGGCCTCATTTGGTTAGGCTGTCAATTAATAGGTGGGGGTATGAGTTTTTTCCAGCACTCATTTCTTGAAGAAACTCAGTTCCCGACAAATGTCATATCCCACATGTTTCACAACTTGAAAATTTGCTTTACCGTTGAATCGAAATAACCGTTAACTTAAAATAGCATTTTCTATTTGTGTGAGAGAGAGAGAGAGAGAGGAGAGAGAGAGAGAGAGAGAGAGAGAGAGAGAGAGAGAGAGAGAGAGAGAGAGAGAGAGAGTAAAGAAACAAAAAAAATGTTGAGTTTTAAAAAATGGTGGTAGCCCTCAAATTTTGTATAGTGTACAGTAGTAATTAGTTGCTAATAATACATTGTTTAATTGGAGAATTGAGCACCGACACGAATTGGAGTTAATGGTTGGTTTGGAAATTGAATAAAAACAAGGGCCACGAGTCATAAATCTTATTAATATGAATATGATACTCTATTATCTCTCTCCTTCACTACCTTATTCATCAGATCTAACCATCTAACCACCACCACGTGGCCACGTCACCTTCCATATTGGAAATGCTGCAATTACATACACCAAATTATTATTTTATATTTTCTTTATGAATATATCCCCTACATTTTTTTTAAGGTGATGTTTGCTGGAAAAAAAAATGAAATTGACGATAAAAATGAGTTAAGTTAGCGTAAATGTTTATTTCTAAAAGTTGAGTGTGTTAATAAATTTCATGAAAAATTAATTTCGAGCAACTTATTTAGAACTAGTTGGTACAATGGTGATTTTTATATTTTAGTTTAACGCAGCTTATTTTAAAAAAAAAAAATAGAAACAAATGCTGGTATTGCAAAAGTTCCAAAAGTGAATATGAGCCCAGAAAAGCTTAGTATCACTTTTCAAAAGCTTTTTCAAACACCAAATAACATTAATTTTAGAAGAAAAATATTATTATTTGACAAAAATAACCCCTTTATATTTTTCGATTTCTCTAGATTACTATAAAGCAATAACTCCTACACTGTCGGCTATGAATAAATTGAATATAAACTCGTCGTTGGGATTTTCACCAAACCCATCTTTCTTACAAAAGAATAAAAATAAAAAATAAAAAATAAAATAAAATAAACTAGAAACAATATGTAGTAATAATGAACATCATCATCATCACCATTCTTTGCTGAAGGTGCCATATTCTGGAAAAAAAACACGACGCGTCGTTTTTTTCCTCTTTATCAATAACCGTGCTTTTCCGTTTCCGTTTTCGCCTAAACCCATCTATTAACATATTCCAAAAACGGAGTTTTCGAAACCCCCCGTTCAAATCGCCCCTAATTAATTAACAAACCTATTATAAAAAAAAAACTAATCACTCCACCTGTTCACCGATCAAATCCAAGCCAACGAGCAAGAACGAAATCCCCTGAAACAGCAGGAAGTAAAAATGTATACCCTGCGCCGACAAAAGACTCCTCACAGCAGCAGTCAGAAGCAAGAAAGCCAAAGCCAACTCCTTCGTATAAATCCGATTATGCTTCTTCTTCGTCTTCTCCTTAGCCAATTCTTTCTCCATCAGCAACTTAACCTCCTCCAAATTCGGCTCCGACCCGCCCCTCTGGTGGGTCCCGCCGCGCGTCGGCTTCTCGACCAACGACGCCAGGTCGCCCTCTGAGGACCTTCCGGATTTTTTTGTCACGACCCACTCGTAGGCGCTTCCTAATTGGAATAGGCCGGAAATCATGGCGTTGAATTTAGTGACGGACATTGTGTTTTCGAAGAGAAGGTACGGGACTATGAAGGGGAACGATTTCGGAGCGGGGAGTAAGCTTAGAAACGACATTGTTACGGGTACGTAGCAGACGACCCACGAGGGGAGGGTTGCTTCGGGTATGAACATGGTCATGGGTAGGATTATGCAGAAGAGTGTGAACGAGTAGAACGGGAGTATGAGTTTTCGGAGAAGGAAGAAGAGGAATATCATGTTCGCTTTCTTCCATATGCTTATCTGCATGCACGTGAAACGAAAGTTAGAAAATCAATTCTCGTTAATAATTACTCTATTCGTTTCATAAACATCTACCGTTACAAGATTTTTAAACACGTAAATCAAGAAAGTTTATGAAGTAGTTGAAACTTGGGAAAAGAAGTATACGAAAGACAAAAATAAGCTTTTTATCCGTAAAAGAGCTCTTTCGTGTATTAGACCTCTCCCTAGTCTAATTATACAATTAGGTTTGTGTAAAATTGCATAATATCATGGTTAATCATACGATAGGAACCAAACGAGGCCTTAAAGTTTTCCTAGTGTCGTAAAATTACCTTTGATTTGATAATGGCGGGCAAACAGAGACGGAACAGCTGCATCGGCCCGGAATGCCACCTATGTTGTTGCTTACGATAAGCTTCGTAAGATTCCGGTAATTCACATTGGCACTGATAATTTTCACATATTTTAGTTATGCAGAAAACGGAAAAGGAACAATCGAATACAGACAAAAAAAAAGCTATTTGATGATTTTTTTTTTGTAAAAAATACCTCAACATCATTTAGGAAGACGAATTTCCAACCGTGAAGATGGGCTCGTACAGCAATGTCCATATCCTCAACGGTGGTTCTCTCCAACCAACCACCGGAATCTTCCAGAGCCTTTATCCTCCACACGCCAGCTGTCCCGTTGAACCCGAAAAAGTCGATGAAGTGTCCGTTGACTTGCTGCTCAACTTCGAAATGGAAAGCCAAATTAATGAGCTGCAATCTTGTTAGTAGATTCTCATCCTTGTTCACAAACGACCATCTCGCCTGGACCAACCCTACTTCCTCGTTATCCTGTAATAATTCCAAGCGGAAAAAAATCCAAATCAAGATTAGAATTTTATCTAAATAATCCGAATCCAATGCCGATTGCTTGAGAAATGACGAATACCTACCTTGAAGTGAGGAACAGTTTTAGTGAGGAAATCAGGGTTGGGCTGGAAATCGGCGTCGAAAATAGCGACGAATTCGTAATCTTTAACGTAGCTGCAGTTCATTGCGGATTTCAGATTGCCGGCTTTGTAACCATCTCTCATAACTCTGTGACGGTATATAATGTTGGCATCGTTTTGCTGCCATTTATGGACTTCTTCTTTGATCAGTGATTGAGTTTCGGGATCGCTCGAATCATCCAAGATTTGAATCAGCATTCTCCCTTTTGGCCAATCCAAATTACACACCGCCGCAATCGATTGTTGATAAACCTTAAACAATCCGAAAAAAACAAAACTCAAATTCAAATTCCAACCAACCAAACATGAATAGGGCAGTTACAGATAAGTGAAAAAAACCAATTGATACCTCTTTTTCGTTGCACATTGGGATCTGAACTAAGACCATCGGGAAATAGCCGCCGGCGTCGCCGGATTCGAGATCGGTGAGGTCTTGTTTGGGTACGGGTTTGATATTCCAGAATTTAATCCAGAAGCAACCCAAACAGAGGACTAATCTATCCAGGCTCTGGATTAGGAAGAGGAGGATGCAAGCATTTGCCAGGAATTGAAGCGGCGGAGCGAGATACTCCGCCCTGATCAGAACCCATTTCGAGTAGAGCAGGCCGAACGCATCCCTGGCGGCGAAGCCGCTCGTCAGGGTGTAGAGGCGGTGGAGGTGGAGATCCGGGGTTTCAAAGTGCCAGCCTTTGAAGTAGGCGGCGATTTCGAAGCAGAGGAGGAGGAGGGAGAGGGAGAGGAAGACCTTGATGCTGGTGTAGAATCTTGATTTGACGGCGGGGTTCTCCGACGAAGAGGTGTCGGTGGAGTCGACGCGGCCGGAGGCGATGCGGCGGCGGACGATGGAGGAGAGGGAGAGGAATGCGGAGGCGATGGAGGTGAGGCAGCCGGCGGCCTTGTGGGCTTTCAAGAGGATGACCCAAGTGAGCTGCTTGGCGTTCTTGTTGCGGCCGCCTTTCGGAACGCCGTCGTTTTGGTAGAGGAAGTCCTCGTCGGAGGGGGATTCCAGCTCCACCATGGACCAGTTGTTTGGGTTCTCCATTTTCACTACTACCGGCGTTCCCCGGTGGTTTTCCTTCGCCCACCAGTACAGCGATGGAGCCATTTCTCAATATTCAAAAAAAAAAAAAAAAAAATCTCTTCTTTTTTTTTTTGGAATTCAAGATCCAATTTTTTTTTCCCTGAGCAGATAAAACTCAGACGGAAACTCTGCTCAGGAATAATTACAAACAAACCCGTGTGAAGCAAAATGTGTGAGATGCTGATTAAGGGCTTAAAAA
The DNA here is from genome assembly GCF_056151865.1 of Erythranthe guttata. Taxonomy (NCBI): domain Eukaryota; kingdom Viridiplantae; phylum Streptophyta; class Magnoliopsida; order Lamiales; family Phrymaceae; genus Erythranthe; species Erythranthe guttata. The sequence continues at coordinate 23,682,570 of NC_142546.1, forward strand.
TTGAATCTTTAATTGCTTTCAGCTGAGTTAAAAAGACCAAGAAACAAAGGTAGGAGACAAGGGAAAGGGGGGGTGGGGGTGGGGGGTGGGTTGCAAATAGTGACAGAGAATACTACAAAAACTTCATTTTGAATGAAAATGAGGATGAGGAAGAGATGAAGAGGAAGAAATTAATACAAGGAAAAATTTAAATGGTGGAAAGAAGAATTAATAAAAGAGTAATAAAAAATGTGAAGAATGGGGGGAGGCTGTTGTTATGTTATTACAGAGAGGTATTGTACAAATGGTCCTGTACACATTACGTTCATTTACAGCTTGCACCAAGTACGGGTTGCAGTAGGGAGATATGATTTTTGAATTGAAATAAAGGTTCGGTTCTAGTGAGAGAAACTATGGGTAGAGAGAGAGAGAGGAAAAAAGGATAACAGCTCAACACGTCTTTGGGGTTTTTATTCCATAAAGTGTGTGAAAAATTAAATTTAGAAAATTAAATTAAACTCACAAAACAGAAACAATACAAAAAAAAAAAAAAAAAAAAGAGAGCTTTGGTTCTTCTGTTGCAAGTCAAAATCACCAACAAAGAACCCTAGCAAGAATCTGTTTATTCCCACTAATTTCTTTTTTTACTCCTGCATTTACAAAAATAAATTGGAACACAAAATATGAGATCATAAAGACGAATAAATTAAATGCATTATGCAGATTAAATAAGTAGTGGGCAATTTCTTTTTTTATTTGTATATATATATATTTTTTTATTTATTGCAGAATAGTATTTTATATAATATATATATATAAATAAATAAATATATATATATATCTCCACCTTGTGCTGCTTTTCTGGATTTAAATCCAAATAAAAACAAGAGACTGTACATAAATTTCTCTTGACTGGTAGTGCCACAGCTGGGGCCTTCCACCACGAATTCTTCTAACGTAAAGATCCAATTTTTATTAAACCTAAAAAGATAAAATTGACTGAAATTCAAATTAGGGCATCTAATCTAATAATATTAATTCGAAGAAAAAATAAAATCATGTAAAACAACAACAAACCCATAATTGACTGAATTTTGATGAACAATAAAAAAAATAAAAAATTTTGCATTTAATGAAGGATGATGGAAACTTCAATACACCTCCGTCGTGGAATTAATTTCTCACCGTGTGGGAATAAATTCCGAATTTAATAAAATTAATTAACAATATTTAATTTTTACATTCATAATAATAACAATAATAATCAATACAAAACAAACCTTTGCCCCTTTTCCACGCACGAGAAAAAAAATTAACTGTGGGGAAAAATGTGAAAAATTCAAGCGCAAAATTGGCAAACAGCAGCTTAATCGTGCATGCCCTAGGTGGAGAAAAAATGGAGAGAATTTCTTTTCTTTTTTTCTTTTTATTCTTTTTCTGTTATTAGTAAATAAATTACATGGTTAATTTTTTTTTTTAACTTTAAATATTATTTTATATATTTATTTTAAATTAAAAAAAAAAAGGGAAAATCAGGGCCGTTGTCTTAACGACCAATTCTTCCACTAAAAAAGATCGAGCCGTTTTTATTGTAAAAAATGGGTTTTTTAGGGCATGATCCAAACCCGGCTAAGTTTGACTATAATTATGCATTTAGTAAAATTTAATCCGAAAACAACGCGCAAACCAAAACTTTGCTAATTCAAAGCATTGAATTTTATTTAGACATGTTTGAATTCTAAATCTAGTGTAAGAATTAATCCAATGTTCCGAAATTGCCCTTGGATTTTGTCCGAATAAAGCATACATTATTCACAAAATTGACTACCCATGAAAATGAAATCAAGCCTTCGTTTTTGTTTGACTTTTTACTAGTCAATAAAGATTTGTTTTTGAGTTTAATTTGATTAGCAGCAGTTCAGTCAAGTTAAAATAAATTTTAATCGAACTCGAATTTTAAACTAGCTTTTTATGATCAAACTCGAATTGGATACTGTAGTCTAGTTTACGACTTTATTTGTAGCGATATTGGAATTCATTTTTAAATTTTGCACGGTTAATCGAATTGACTTTCATAAATGCATGGTTACCTACTTGCCTTTATATTTATGATCTTGCAAAATAAAATTGTGCTCTTAATTATTTATGCTAATTTCTTAGCTCTATATTTAATAACTATTTATACATAGATCTATGGTTTACTTGCCTATTCTTTAAACATTAATTTATTCTATTAGAAAACGATATTTAGTGTGACATTATTGCGCAAGATCAAAGCATAAATGCAATAGTGAGAAAAAAATGTGAATCCATCTAATTCACGCCAAAATAAAATAAATAAATAAAGAGATGTAGAAGAAGTTCATCCAGTATAGAGTATAAACTCGATAAATTAATAATTAATAAATTAATAATTTCGATAAAAGCATAATTTTTCTCTGTCCCAACTATTTAATTTTCTCATATTAATGAAAAAGTAAAATGTGTTGATCACTTGATCTTAATTCTTAAGTACAAGTTGACATGTTATTTGTTTTCTTACATCATTTATTGTGCATGATCTCATGTGAAAATAAATAGAGCAACGACAAAAAAAATTCATTTTTTTTTTAAATTTCTCATGTTGGTCTTGTGTAACAGAATATGCTTCGAATCCTCCACTGTGATATTATATTAATTTTAAACAAAAACAAATCTTACTTCCAGTAAATAAATATTAAAAAAAAAAACAGAAAGTGGGATAAAAATGTAATTGTCGGTCATTAAATAAATCAATTAATGTATGACTAAGAAATGAATGGTCGAAAATAACCTTAGCACCTACCGACCACCGACAGTTTTTGGTGTAGGTGGCACTGCAACTGAATGTCTAGTTTAGTAAATTAAGGTTGAATAAACGTGGATAAAAGGGATACGATTTTAAGAGACAAATTTGAACTTTGAAGTACAAGCTTTAGTTCATCAATCAATGATTTTGCAGTTTCATCATTTGATATTTTTTTTCAATTCTTTTGTATTATTTTTACTTCATATATATTAAATATTGAAGTTTTTTAGTCAATTATTTTATCTAAAATTATTTTCATTTTTTTAATTATTCTTGTGCACCTCAAAGATGAAATACTAGTTGTATTCGATATTTTCACCTTGCAATTAAAATAAATAACCACATCTCTCCCTCGGGTTATAATTTGATCAATTACAGAAATCTGTTGAATTTAAACAAAATATACAAGTAAATTTTAATTCTACTAGGGTTACTCTTTTACACCAATATTATTAATAACTATCGAGTAAAAATGGAATCAAATTATTATAATATTAGACTTAATAGATAATAAATCCAAGAACATCGCCCTCGGATTTCAAAAAAAAGTGTAAATTTGCAGTTACGAAATTCTAACTCGCTTTACACAGCGTTTTTAAAAATACTTAAAACCGACTTAACTGACAATCCCTGATTTCTACAAATTTCTAGCTCTTGCAAACAACAATTTTTTTTTTTACTTGGATAATCAATTTTAAAGTTTGCGCCACAAAAATTCTTCCAAAATACAAATTCCAAGATGCAAGAATTGCCAAGTGTTAAACAGAGGACAAATAGTTTATAATAATTTAATCACACTTTTGTTAACTTTGTACAGTGGCTCAGAGGATAATATCCATCATTTTAAGTGATGTATATCTAAAATGGATTTTGTCGTATTTGCACAGTAATTAAACAAAATGAAACAATTTATTATCTTTTTAACTACGTACTAAATGCTTCTAATAACCAACGAGGATTTAATATTTATTTTAATGTTTTCTTTTACTTAAAAACAAAAAAAATAAAATTATTAGTGATGTGATATGTACATATATTGAGGACAAAGAGGGAATTTCCAGTACCAAGGGATTATTCTCGGAAACCGGCAACAGGTGCGGTCCAACGATTGGTCAAAATGTATTACAGAAAAGCAAAAGGATATATGATAGAGTGCACGGTGGGTGACAGACGAGGATGACTGACTGGGAGTAGGTGGAAAAAAGTTGCATGATGAGCGGAGAGAATGACACGCGGACGGAGACATGTGTCCTTTTATCTGTTTTATTTATGATACAGCCTGTCACCCACCGCCGGCGGGGCGGGAGGTTATGGGCCCACTCCGCCGGCGTAAACCATGTTCTGTACCACTATACTGTATAGAAAACAATTATACTGAAAAGTAAAGGTGTATTTCTTTATTTATTTTTTAATGGTCATTGAAATTAAATATGAAAGAGTTTATATTAAATTTTTGGGGCTAACGTTACATATGAAAACTCCAAATTTGCCATTTTAATAAGAATGATTTTGTGGTTTGATGTTGATTTTCTTTTGAGGACAAATAATTTGACCATGACCCAAACACTATAATAAGCTATTTTTTTAAATAAAAATAAAATAAAACAAAATGATATATTCTCGAGCAAATAAAGAGAGCTTTTATTTACTTGTATAAAATGGCTATTATATAATTGAAATTATAAATATTTAATTGACTTTATTCGCATCATTTTCGTTCTACATTTAGAGGTCATAAAATGATTTTGTTTGTGTAGTTTTAATTTCTTTTCCCAAGTCGATTAGTTCATCTTCGCCTGCAAACACCGATGCCGAACTTATTGCTGGGCGAACAAAGGTATTGGATTTGAAAGGAGGTTTTGAGGTCGCAAATTTTGCACTTTGAAAATGGATGGCAGATTAATCATTACTTATAAACTTCTTTGCAAATATAATAATCAAACTTGTTCAACACTAATCAAGTATGCCCCAGAAGAAGAGCAAAAAATATGATGACAAAGAAAATATTGAGAAAGATCACAAAAAGTGTAGGGGGCCCTAATTAGGGATTTATGAGTTTCTAATCATAATTTATTTTATTTGTGGTGGGTGTAATATAAGATGGCCTTAATTTGATTATTAAATACAAATGGAGGGACACTGGGGCAGGCATGGTCGAGACATTAAAATAATAATAATAATAGTACAAAATATAATTTGTCTTATTAAAATATGATAATTGATATAGGATTTTGTTTCTGAATTCAACAAAGGTTCCATTGTCAATATAATTAAGTTGTTTTTTCTTCTGAGCGTGTGGGTTTTATTGCATAATTATTTCCTTCTCTATGATTAGTTGTTTATTCTTAGACATCGACATAATTAATTACTAATTAGTTTTGATATCGACTAATTATTCTTAATATGGACGGTTAGGGGGGCATCTCCATAGCTGGTTGGTCTTGTAATTATTTGTAAAAGAATGTTTTACTTTCATAATGAACAACTTTTGTTAGTGGGGTTACTTTTATGTAATTAATCAACTTTTGTGTCCCGCATCCGAATTTACCTGGTAGACGAACCAGGGGAAGGCCGTTTGCTCCCAGAATTAGTCGGGCTAAACTCGGACATCTGAATTATCAAAAAAAAAGAAAAAAAAAAGAGAAAAAAATTCATGTGAATAATGAGGTTGAATGATACAACAATTAAGTAGACATCCCTATTTAGTATTTACCATTATTAAATCTTACATCAATTAACTAATTAAGTGTCACCTAATCTAGTACTGGATATTTTCTAGTCAAAGGAGAGAGGAGATTCTTATAAGGAGAGTCAACTTTTGCGTTCTTTTTGGAGTAAAAAAATTCCACAAAAAAAAAAAAAAAAAACAAAAAGAAAATCAAAATCAAAAAGAAAAATCGTGCCCAAATATGGAAATTAGTAGAGTTATATTGCCCATTCTTTACGTAAATGAGAAAGAGCAGGTGCCTTGATTGCGGACTGACGTTTGCCCTTTTCTGAACTATGTATTGCGTTTGCTTTCACACTTCACACACTTAAAAAGCAATTAATTTATTTTGTGAAATTTAAAAGATTTTTATTTTTAAAACAAAGAGTAATTCATCAGCCGGTGACGTCACCTATCAGGTGGAGTACTTTTTTTTTCTTTTCAAATAAATGAATCAACTAACTTATTATTTTATTTCATTTGGGCTTCTTTTTTTAGTATCCAAATTCCCAATTTGTGAAGACAACCAGAAGAAATTGGGCTATTGCAGAAGCGAGGCCCATTGGGTCAACACGTCTAGTAAAGTACTAGGCCACAAAATATTCGATTTAGTGAAAAAAATTAATAATGAATAAATAAATAAAAACTTTTTGAAAAAAATAAAGAAAAGGGAATTGGCCGTTTAATGTAACCTAAACAACATAGGGACTTCTTCAACCCTACACCCCGTGATAAACACCGGGTGGGTCTTCTCCTGCCATGTGTCATTTTTTGTATTTTATAATATATTCCCCGCTTTGGTTTACGGGTTTTAGAAAAATTAAAAAAAGAACACATGGCAGCAAAAACCCACTCACCAGGTGTTTATCACCGGGTGTAGGGTCGAAGGAGCCATACATAAGCAACAGATGTTATCAATATCTTTTCTTTCTGCTACACAAAATTTCAACAAACGACACTAAAATTTCACTTCTATGCTCGAAGAAGATAGCAAAGATCGGAATTATAAAACGCCCACGGATTAGAATATAATGGCAGCACACTAACACAATCAAATACCAAGATGAAAAGGAACACACTAAATAGTGATCTAACACAACATAAATGGTTACTTTTACACTAAATCATACACCCCACTGCAGTAAAGTGCAAGAGAAACATACATATACGTACAGAAAATTAGGATATAACACAGTACACAGTAGTAGTAGTTAAACGAGTAGTGAGCCTTACCGTCATTTTCTCTTTCTCTTGGGCTTCTTCTCCGACACAACATCATCGGACTTTGTCGAAGATGATTTCACTTTAGCACCAATGGTACTACTCCACAAAGCCCTTTCAACATCCGACGGTGTGAATATATCCTCCGGCGAAGACAATTCCTGAATTTAAATAATATCGGATAAATTAAATATATTTTGATGTTAAAAAAAAAGGTTATGGAGGATCGAATTATTGCTAGAAATTAAACCTTTGCCTTGATTTGAATCTTCTCTGCAAACACGAGATAACGCTTTAACGAGTAATCCTTGGAATCCCCAACCACAGCAACCATGGCCTAATTTTTCCATCACACCATTCAAAATTAGGGTTTTTTTTTTACATATTCAAAAAATGTAGAGTCTAGAAATCCAATTAGGTTTTTGTTCTACTTCCAAAACTCAAAATCATGTGTAAATTCCAAAACTACCACACCACACTAATCGGGGAAAAATAAAATCTTCAATTATGATTTTGAAATAATACCTCATCCGACATGAACGGCGCGACATCCGGAGCATAGGCGGCGAGTACGGCGGAGGCGGTGGCGGGACCCACGCCTTTCAACACCGTCAGCTCCGAGACTGCTTTCGAGACGTCAGGTAGGGAAGCAAACGCCTTCCCGGAGGCGTCTCGTACAACGGCGTCGTCTAGGGAGGAGACGAAGGATAATAAGCGCGGCCGCCACTTGCCGCGAGCGAGCTTCCACTGCATGAGTTTGGAGAGCTCGTCGGTGGTGATGTAGGGGTTAGGGTTTCGTTTGTGGAGGAGATTTGGGAGCTCATTGCGGTAGAAATCATCGAGGGGAATCAGGTTGGGTTTTCCAATGCTTTCTATTGTGGATTCGTACGAGGAGAGGGCTTCTCTCCAGACACCGGCGTCGGAGGATTTGAAGTCCATTGGCGGTGGCGCAGAGGAGACGGTGGTCGACGGTGGGGGGTTTTCGAGGAGTTGAAATTGGCGGGTTTCAAAATGAAATAAATTCACACGCTGTGAAATTTTATCCAACTTCTATGAAAAAAATATTACTTTTATTTAATTGAAAATTGTTTCAGAGGACAAACTTGTAAATTAATAGAGCCATTTGTGACTTTCTCCAAATTTTGTATTTTGTGACAAAAATAAAAATAAAAATAAAAATAATAATAATAATAATAATAATAAATAAATAAAACAAACATGAAAACTTGATGAAAATTCTGTACAGACAAAACCCAATTATTGAATTATACTTTGTGTAGTTGGCTATAGTTCAATTACACTGTATTTTGGGTGTAAGCACCATTTAATAAAATTTAAAACACCAGCACTCTACTCAGAAATTATGTTATATACTATACTATAATACTCGATTTTTTCAAGAGCTTACGAACAATCCACACCGTATAAGCTCTCCATCATTGATGCCGGTTGTTCTTTCTTTCTAACTTGATAGCTTCATAAGACGTCATAACTTCCTTGAATTTTGCTTCGGCAAATTCTGCACACAAAATACATAAACAATCATCCGATGAATAATAAACTGTTAGTATATTTGTCTTGAAATAACCACCTTTGTTGTCTTGATTCTGATCAGGGTGAAATTCCTTAGCCTTTGTCCTGAAGGCTGACTGCAGACAAAACAAGAAATATACAGCAAGTGTGAGACAGGATAAATGACCCTGGTAATAATAATATTAGAAAAAATGTAAACAAAGAGCATATGATCGTCATTTGGTCGCTTCATTTTATCGATCAAGCCATTCCCAACATAATTTATGTGTTTGGCACAAAATAAGGTAATTTTTGTGGCACCAGTTAATTTGATCCACATGGATAAGAATATGTCATATATTAGCAAGTACCTTTATCTCGTTATCTGTGTAGGGTGTCGCCCTCAACCTGAAAAAGAGGAATACAAACGGCACCTCAAAGTGGTCAAATACTCCATAAATGTTTTGCAGCAACTTCAATAATCGGGAAACTATCAAACGGGCAAACCGAACTAAGTTTCTTGTTCTCAAAAGATTACGTGACATCTTATATCTCTAGAGTGGATATACCTGTCAAGTCCAAGAATGGAGTAGTGATGCGATAACGAGGAGCTTCCGTTGGACCAAGGAGTCTCCCTAAAATTACTATTATGACCTCCGAACGAAGTATCTTGCTTCCAATACCAGTCATCCCTCTGGAAGTGCTGATGGTATGTACCTGGATCGTGTTGTTGCCAGCTGTCATTACTCCTTTTGAATTTACTTCTCTCTCTGTTGAAAACACTCTGCATTCGTCGAATTCGCTCCTAGGAAAAACATAAAAACTGATCAAACTCTCTCTGCCTTTATTTTGACATTATGAAATGTAATAGCTGAATAATAACTTACATACCTCCATGTAATATGTTTAATGTTTGCATATGCAAATTCCACGATATGTTTAAATTTAATAAAGAATAATACATCAACTTTTAATCTTAAACGGAAAGAAACTGAAAGAATGGTATGTGTACCACCTGAGACGACAAAACGGATAATAAAAACAGCTAGGAAATGAATCTCACCACTCTCTCCATTTCTGCTTCATATTCTTCTCGAATACGGCGATTATATCTTTTCCTTGCTTCCTCTTGAAAATTAGTTCGAAAAGTTTTCCCATTCTTCAGCGATGATTGAGCCCTGTTCAACTTTTGCAACCCATTAACATCCAAAGTCAATACAGCTAATTAAGGTAAGCGGTGTTTGACACGACACTACTAAAATTATTAGCAAAAAAAAAAAGGTTAAAGAAAGAATTGATAAGGAGAATGTTACCTGAGAGTAGATACGATCGATTGTGCTTCGTAACTGGGTAACCTGCCACATTGGTTGGAAATTTACACAGACATTCGACAATCTAAAGAGGAATGTTACTCATGACCCTACAGCACATAAGAAATAGGCTATACAAGCTACGATTCGCATCGAACACAATTCTTGTACTCGCATAAATACCGAGAGTGATTTTCATAATCCATACCTCAATTCCTTCATAAATTTTGATAAGAATTAGTTAAATAAATTCTAACTGAGAATGGTAAAACTTTAACATCTAAATTACAAGCTCAAATGTTAAAGGAATTCAGAAACCCTCGAACAATATCACTGTCGTCTACTGCAGAAACTAAGACAAGGGGGGAAAATGAAGAAACAGAGATTACCGCAAAGGTGGTGGCGGTGGCGCCGATAAATCCAAAAATTAGACTACTCCATAGCAACATTTTCCCCTTTGTATCCTCATGATATTTGTTCGGATGCCGCCAGACATCATCACTTGTTCCCTTGTCGGCCTCGCCCTTGTCCATCCAATTATTTCTCTTTCTAACTCACATTCAAAAATTTCGATTGATCGCCGGAAGTAACTGCGACGAGATTGAATTAGGCAGCAATACCGGAATCATGCTCCCCCGCCTCTGTATCACTTCTGATCTTGTTCCCCTTCCTTCTCTAAATTCCGCCTCTGTATCACTTCTGATCTCTTCGTTTTCACTATCTAGGGCATATATAATTACTTACAAATTTGAGTTAGCTCAGAAATGATTTTGGGGCTGTTTGATTTTTGTTTTGGATAGTGGCGCAGAAAATTAATTCAAGGCGCTTAATTTCCTCGCAAATCTGGGTGCGGCCAAATTTTTTTATTTTTTTTTTCTTTCTAATAATAAATAACACTATTTATTTAATTTTTATATTTTTTTTTTTTTTTGTTGATAAAATGTGTCAAAATTACTTCTAAATAAAGAATAAGAAATGGGCTCAATCGCCCACCTGAACTCTACAAAATTGGCCCAAACCTTGGAGATGGCCCGTCTATAAATCTGTATAGGATAGGGGCTCAATTTTCTACTTTTCTTTTTTAATTTTTTATATCAATATTATTAATATAAATTATTTTTTATGTTAATAAAAAAATTTAAAATTACCAATCAATTATTATTATTATTAATAATAATAATAATAAATAATAAATAATAAAATTGGGTTCGAGTTCTTGTCGAGTAGGCGTTTACGCCCCTATTTAGTAACTATTTTGCCCGTTAAAATAATAATGATGAATTGCTATAAATATATCACATTAATTAGTTGAGATAAAGGGAGCGGGGAGAGTAAAGTGGATCACTGCTCACATGCTAGATGATTCTGATCATACCTGCGAACAGAGAGCACGTGAACTACGGCGTGGTTGATCCAACGGAAACCCTTCCGACACTCAAGTCAAACGTGCAGATTGTAGAAATAGTTCAAAGAATATGAGTTGTAGTATTATTCAGATAATAGGCGTACCTTTTATAAGTGAATGATATCGTTATTTATACATTAGTTGAGATTGTTGTGCCCAAACCTTATTTAAAGGTGATTGGGCATCGATGATAGTGGTCTTCAATATTGGACTCGTGGCCCAGTAGGTAAATAAATTGTAAACGTGTTGGGTTGGCTCAATTAAGCATATCAAATAATAATAATAATATTTAATGTTGACTTTGGTTTTTAATAATAAAAAATAACTAATATAAGTGCAAAATGGGAATTAAAAATGATTAATAATCCCAAGTGCAAAGATTGGGGTATCTCCACCACAACACAAGGCGAAGAACAAACACACCAGTTGGATCCCTACCGACTCGACGCAACAATTACCAATTTTCACTCCCCATTCCCACTTTTCTCTTCTTTTTTTTACTGTATTTTTCACATCAAATCTCAATAAAGACGCACAATTTTCCCAATTCCATTTTCACACAGATAAACAAATCACGAGCTCGCATCTTCTGTCAAATCTTCATCCCAATTTTTCAAATTTTTCAGTGTTTCAGGATTCAATCACACTAATTTTTACTCCCAATTGGTAATATTCATTAAATTGAGCGTTAATCAGCTGTGTTAATGGCGACAAGGAGGCCCGTTAATCCTTCTCGGCGGATATCTGAAAGTGGGTCAGCTCCATTTTCGTCTGCCTTTCATTCAAGATCCCGCTCTTCCCCTTACTTATCTGTTGCCCTCATCGTTCTGGTAATAATTTATGTTTCTCGTATGGCGATTTACATTGTCCTGTTGAAAACAAATGCAGAAATTCTAATTGTAGAATCCTGGTGTGCTTTCTCGTTTGACCAGTGTGCAATTTCTAATTGCAGACGATTAATTTTCATGTTTTTTTTTTGCAGGGGGCGTTGTTTGTGATAGGTTTTCTATACCGTGGCCAAGGTTTGATTTTGTTCTGTTCCTTAACATTCTCATACAATTGGATTGTAGTTTGTTGATGAGTAATAAGCTGAGTAAAATACTGAATTTGCTGATTGTAGTAATGGATGGCTGTCCGATTAATAACTTCAATGTGGAATTAGTAACGTTTTTAGTTCTAAGTGATCTGGCAAGTGAAAATGTATGTAAGGTTGATCTTTTCCCAACAATTAGTAATAAGTTTTCAAAATCAAGAACATAGCCCATTACCGAGATCTTCGAATGTTATGATTTTTGTTTTTAATTTGTGGTTGCTTATATCGCCTGCATTCCAGAGTAGTCGTGAATACAAACTCAGAAAAGTAAAATGTTTAGGTTGATCGTTTATTTGATTTAGCCGAACTGTTACGTATAAGAGAGCCTTCACTTAACAATATCAGTAGAGAAACATCGGTGTACTTTTTGAATGTCAATCAGCAGTGTAGTTTTTGCACGTTTTAACTGTTGTTACCACAAACCGGAGCAACTTTTGCATCTAGCTTTTCGTGGTTTCCTATTGGGGATGGCTTAGGCTAGGAATTTAATGCTCTCAGATAAAATGTTATGTACTTATTATGCTTTGACCGACGGGAATTCGTTTGCCTTATAGGTCCTTTCGGAAGTCAAAAATTTGTCAGTCCGGTTGAAGGTAATCATTTACTCGCTTTTCATTATCGGGTTCCTATATTTTCTCTCTTTATCATCTGATCCATAATTTCACGTCCCTTTTGTTTTCGGGATGGAATTGATGCATGAAATGTTTCTTCAAAATCATGAGAGCAGAAAGTATTTCAAAATCTTTTTTATGTATTAATCAAGATCGATTAACGAACATGATTACATGACTAGGTTCCTTTATTATATTTCTATGCGGAAATGTAATTCTTGATTTAGAAATTTATTGTCTAAAAGAATTAACCATACATACGCACTACACTAGATTTGTTATTAAATGGATTTTATAGATCAAACCTTGAAAAATTGTCATGTTTTACGTATATATATCTATAAATATATATAATGGAAGGTTTCTTTGCAATGTTCTTTATGCAGGTGACTTTTCATGCACTTTAGAAGTCGAACGTGCGATTCCGATTCTGCAAAAAGCGTACGGAGACAGCATGCACAAGGTGCTGCATGTGGGTCCCGACACATGCTCCGTTGTTTCAGCATTGATGAGAGAGGAAGAAACTGAAGCTTTCGGTGTGGAGCCATACGATATAGAAGATGCGGACCCCACATGCAAGAAATTGGTCCACAGAGGCCTCGTTCGCGTCGCTGATATTAAATTTCCTCTCCCTTATAGAGCTAAATCATTTTCCCTCGTTCTTGTTTCCGATGCTTTGGATTACTTGTCCCCCAAGTATCTCAATCGGACACTTCCAGAATTAGCTAGGGTTTCTTCCGATGGCCTCGTCATTTTCACTGGTAAAAGAAATTATACCCTGTTTTTTTTTTTTTTTTTTTTTTTTTTTTTTTTTTTTAAATTGAATTAATTTTTCAACCATCTATATTAACTTTTATGTTTGAAATTTGTAGGATATCCACGTAACCAGAAAGCTAAAGCTATTGATAAAGCCAAATACGGTCGTACGGTAAGTTATATGATGTTAAGAAATAATTTATTATAATTTTTTATTTATAATGTTTATGATCAAGAATGTATAATGTTATGTAAAATCTGAGGGTTTTTTTTTTTATATTTATTATTTTCGAAAATAGGCTAAGATGAGGAGCTCGACATGGTGGATTAGATATTTCGTTCAGATGAGTTTAGAAGAAAACGAAGTTGTGGTGAAGAAATTCGAGCAAGCTGCAGAAAAGAAATCGTACGGCTCAAGCTGCCAAATTTTTCATCTTAAATCTTACAATTAATTTCGGAATCGGAGTATTTATTTATATAAGGTAACTGGAAAACATCTTAATTCATCTTCGACTTTGCGAAGTCCACATCTGCAACTGTAGGGACTGTTGCTGCAATTAGTGACAAGAAATTATTGATAATTCATTCTTCCTATGAAATAGGGTCATATTCTTTTATTTTGCGCTTATCGGATAATACAGGTTTTCCCCTCTAATTTTTGTAACGAAACAGTAATTTGGCAATTTGCGATATTGCACCGATAATTAATGGAGTTTGTCTTGTAATTTCGCGTGCAGTTTCTCTTAATAATAATTTACTAAACGCATTATCGGCTTTGTTATCAAAATCATTTGAGAGTTGGAATATTCGAGGCTGCATATTTTTTTTTGTTATGGGTGGGATTCGAAAACTCGTATTTCAATCGTTACATGTGAATGTATTCGTATAAAGATTAAAATAGTTTCGACAAATTATACGCACACGCACGAACGAACACACGAATTCATCAATAATTGGTTCCATTTAAATACTTTTTAGTTTACGAAGAAATGGAATCTTGACAGCAAAGTACTTCTAATTTCTTGTTTTGCCTTTTAGGTGATAGGCGTTGCCGGCCATTCAACATATTATAGCTCTTGATTATATAGGAGACTTTTATTTATTTATTTAATTAATTTCTTTTTCTTCAATCCATTTATTATTGATTGATGGAAAGTTAGGTGGTTGGGATTGATTATATAATCCGGGGTATTTTTGTTTGTAAGGGATTTGTTCCAATGGATCCAAGAATGGTGGAGCCTTTGAAAATTCTTTCCAATGCGTCACCATTTATTTTTCTTAGTCAATTGTGCTTTTTTCAAAATTGATCAAATAATGTAACGTTAATCAATTGTACTTCAAGACCCACTATTCTAAGTGCCAAGAAAACCGATAATTGTCCTACAAATGTAGTTTATCGGTTGGACCAAGTGAATCCGTCAATTGACTCAGATTTTATGTGAATTGACTCTGAACGAGTTAATCCTTACATAATTGGGTTAATTTTTTTATTTTCTATACTTTACAAATTAAAAATCAATGAAATAATTTTACTTAAAATATTATATTAATTATTTAAATGTATGTCAGGAAATTAGGGTCAATATTGATGTGAAATTGGGAGAGTAGTGAGTTTGTGTGTGGAAAATAATCGACCGGAAAACCTGGTGAGAGAGAGCAAAATAATAAAACACGTGGCAAACTCAGAAACACGCTTTCTATAAATGGAAAGCGGACCATTGAACTTGAAATGCATACTAATGAACACGACTCATCAGATGCTCTAAAGTCGCATTAAGACTGTGTTTGCAGAGTTTCCGTATTAATTCACTGCGGGCGACGATGGTAAAAAAGTACAGTTAAATCAATATATGTAAAAACTGTTTCTAGTTTTTTGACTTTTCGTCCATGTTCATAATATATATATATATATATATATATATATATATATATATATATATATATATATATATATATATATATAGGTTCTCAGTTTAAATCATGTGAATACTGTATTTCTTTGAATTTTTTGTTTGGTTTATTCTTCATTATTTTTTTCCACATATCAAATAATAAAGATTGTATATATACTCACAATACATTATATATATATATAATAAATTATATGTGTGTGTTCCGTGTTCGTTCACATGCAGAAACGTGGGGAAAAACGGTGGAGACATAATGAAAAGAAAACCTAAATTTTACTAGTGATCATGCAGCTGTTTGATTGTATTTTATTTGTCCAAATTAAAGTTTTGTTTAGTGAGAAAAAATCAAAGAAGAAATATGTATTTTTTTTTTAATTTTTTTTGATAATTGAGAAGATAACACATTAAACAAAGGAGAAATTAATTTGTGTTCCCTTGTGCCAAAAAGCTTGAAATATTGCACGGTCTCGTGTCTCATCTTGCTCCACACACACACACACACACACACACAAAAAGTAGTGAAATAAAAAATTTCATTTAGTTTTCGTGTTTTATTTGACTTCAAAAAACTCTTTTATTTAGTCTTTCCAGCATAAAAGAATAATAATAAAATTCCGAATATACAATAATAAAAAGTAAAAACAGTTGTATAAAATATTAGGTTTTTGAGAAGACGGAACTCAAACTTTTGTTGCATGGTATAATAGTAATTATATTACATGATTAAGGATTAAAACAGTTGTATCTTTGACTAAAAGAATTAATGATTGAGGGTTAAGTTAGTTCAAATGAGACTTTGTAATATAAATATATTCCAATAGAGGTAAGTGGCTGAATTATTGGGCATGTACCCCATGCATGGACGCATTTCACTAAAATCCCATTTAGCAGTACAATTGTGCATGATGAGTTTTCAGTTCAAAATAGGATAATGTACGTACGTAGGATAAGATGCCATTTTCATGGTCTATATTATTCACTACCCCCTATTCCATACATTCATTCATTAATACCTTCCTCAAATATATCTATATCTATCTATAAATTTCAAAAAAAAAAAAAAACTTTTGCTAGCTCACATGAACAATGGAATTAGGTGATGAGATATGGATAAACAATGGGAATATGATATAATGAAAAACAGACAAAATTATTCGGTTGGAGAAAGTTGCAGCACCATACCTATAGTCTCAATTATGGGAGCACGATTATGACCGTTACCTGTTTTACTCTCCGATCACTATTTTCGATCGTATACTAATCGCAATTAATGATGATTTAAAAAAAAAAACAAAACACGAACGCTGATTTATCTAACTTCAGTACGTATAAGATCAATCGGTTTTCATTTGATGTCGTTCTTTCAAAATATATATTACTTTTATATATATATCATCACATATGCTTAATAAGATCTATATATACACATTTGAGAAAAAATCAGTAAATCACATAATTAATTAATTAATTAATTAATTAATTCTGCAAGAAAATATTAGACATATTATATCCATGAGGAGTCAAATTACACATACAAGTCCAACAAAGCAACTCCTATATATATATATATATATATATATAGATATATAGATATATGTGTGTGTGTGTGTGTGGTCAACATAATAATAAGCAAAGCACCGTCCTCTTCAAGAGAAGCACAAACACTGTCGGGCCATTTATGTATATAGCTTGAATCCAAGAACTTGTATAAATAGATGCCAATGTTTCCGAATAACTTACACATCGAAAACTTTATAATAACAATAAGGTTTAAGTTTAGTAATATACTAAAATGGATAACATGTTGTCTAGGAAAGTTACATGCAAGTCACATGGCCAAGACTCTTCTTACTTCCTAGGATGGCAAGAATACGATAAGAATCCTTTTCATCCCGTTCGAAACCCGTCTGGTATTATTCAGATGGGCCTTGCTGAAAACCAGGTCCCTACCTTTTATTACCATTTGTTGCACCCCATGCAATAAATATGTATAATATATAGTTGCATGTTGGGTTTTGATTTTTTCTTTTTTCTTTTTTTTTTTTTTTTTTGGTAATTCTAACAAATGATAATATTTCGACAGCTTTGTTTCGATCTTCTGGAGTCTTGGCTCGCAAGAAACCAGGAAAGTAACTGGTTCAAGAAAAGGGGCGAATCCATGTTCAGGGAACTGGCTCTTTTCCAGGATTATCATGGCTTGCCCGAATTTAAGAAAGTAATTTAATTAATTAATTGTGGCACTTCATATTTTTTTTTCATATATAGATGGACATTGTTTAAATGTTTGTGGCACTTAAATTGTAATTCAGGAACTAGCAGAGTACATGTCTGAAATAAGACAAAACAAGGTTAAATTCGACACCAACAAGCTTGTACTCACGGCAGGCGCCACATCAGCCAACGAAACCCTCATGTTTTGCCTTGCCGAACCCGGCGAAGCTTTCTTGATCCCCACACCGTATTACCCCGGGTAATAACAACATTATTTTTTCCAAACCCGCAGTTATTATATATATAATCTGAGACGATTAATATATATAAAATAAAACATGTCTCGTTTTTTCAGGTTTGACAGAGATCTGAAATGGAGAACCGGAGTCGAAATCGTACCCATACAATGCAGCAGCTCAAACGATTTCAAGATCACCGTTTCCGCCATGGAAGAAGCTTACAAACAAGCCCAAAAACTCCACCTCAAAGTCAAAGGCGTTTTCATCACAAACCCTTCAAATCCACTTGGCACCACATTGACTCTCCAAGAACTAAACCACGTCATCACATTCTCCATCGAAAAAAACATCCACATAGTTAGCGACGAAATATACTCCGGCACCGTTTTCAACTCCCCACAATTCATAAGCATATTCGAAGCTCTAAACAAAATATCATTCAACAATAATAATAATCAAATTTGGAACCGAGTCCACATAGTTTCAAGCCTTTCGAAGGATTTAGGGCTTCCAGGTTTCAGAATCGGAGCAATATATTCAAACAACGAAACCCTAATAGCTGCAGCCACTAAAATGTCGAGCTTCGGATTAATTTCTTCTCAATCGCAGTTTCTTCTCTCGAGAATATTATCGGACAAGATATTTATCAAGAAGTACATAAAGGAGAATCGGAGAAGGCTGAGGAAGAGGCAGAGGGTGCTGGTTTCTGGACTCGAGAAAACAGGGATTCGGTGTTTGAAGAGCAATGCTGGATTGTTCTGCTGGGTGGATATGAGGCATCTGTTGACCGGTCAAACGTTTGAAGCGGAAATGGATCTATGGAAGAAAATGGTTTGCGGGTTCGGGTTGAATGTCTCGCCCGGATCCTCTTGCCACTGCAACGAACCGGGTTGGTTTAGGGTTTGTTTTGCTAATATGGAGGAGGAAACTCTTGATCTCTCTGTGCAACGAATCAGGGCGTTGGTGGATTCGAATCTTTCGATTGTCAAATAGTCTTGAATTTCTGCTCTTTCTGATTTAAAAAAAAAAAAAAAAAAAAAAAAAAAAAGAGAGAGAGAGAGAGAGAGAAAGAAACTAAAATGGAGTGCTCTGTTTCATTATGTAATGATAGCATTTTGTAATGTGTCGTACACATATTCACGAGCGTCTCAACTTCTAAATGTTCTTAAATTAGAAAACATCTGTTCCAAAATCGGCAACCATGGAAATTGTCGAAACAGAAACAGTAAATCGAATGATCAGCTCTCAACCGATTTTTCTCCATCTAATTTTGGCAAATTTCTCCAATTCCATAATACTTGCATCAATCCGCCATTCGCACAATGCAAGAGAAAATCATTTCCTCCCAAAAAAAACATTGACATTACCTTCACAAGAACAAGAAAGCAAGAAATACCCAGAATTCGCCAGCTAATCGAACCATCCTGTAGGGAAAAGAAAAGACCAAATTAGCCTCAACGGGTGCGAATAGACTGAAGAGAAGAGTTACAGCCAATAATATTCACCTTGTGATCATCAACCACGAATTCTTGACATATCTGATCAACGTATTTTGTGATAATAATTCCGACAAAAAGACCAAAAGGAATCATGAGCTCTTTGTTTCTAGAGAGAGAGTATAAGATATCGGATAGCCAACTAAACGAAAACCACGCAAGAAAAGACCACTTTAATGTTTCCTTCCCCAAAATCAGTAACTCGTGCAGAGCAACACTCTCTGCTTTCTTCCAAGGAAAAGATTTAACTGAACCAGGGATGAATTTCCATAATTCATCCTTGGTGTAATTTAAGAAAACTATAAGCTTGGTAGTAGGTTCGTGAAAGTGTTCCATCCCTGGAAATTTTGCAGAGCACGTTACTGAAACATGTTGTTTGCGGTTGTTTATTGGAATGGAACTATGGAGTTCACACACTCGGCTTTTAGTTGATGCAACCTGGACAAAAAGGGAAATATAGCTAAAGTTAGGTAGTGATCGTGTAAACAGGGTATTAACTTTCGTTTTGTTACCAAAAGATTTCAGCTAAATTTAGATAAAATAGAAGACAGAACAACACACAGCAGAGCATTGCTCAGAAGTAAAATAAACGGGAATCAAGCATTTCAAGTGAGTGAGGTACTATCGAACTCAAGAGAACGCATACGGCATACCTATTTCAATAAGGGATTTTCCGTGCAACATGTAGATACGGATAACACATTCAGAAGTAGCAATGCATAATGCAGTTTCATAAAGCAGATCGACTGAAGAAAACGAGATACAAAATGATAGAGCCAAGAAATTCACTATCACCTATCGGAAAACCAAATAAACCAGTCCTCAAAACAGAGATCCAGTAATCTACCTTCCTCATATTAACCATCATGTTCATTTGCTTTTAACTAATTTCAAAGCAATTCCATAAAAATCACACCCTAAATTCTAACACTTCCAATTCCAAATTAACAGAAAAAAAAATATTAAAAAAAATTCACTTTAGCCCTAGCTGATACATTTTCTGAAATTACAGCACAATCTTCCCTATTTTTTTTATTTTTTATTTTGAAATTGGTACTTCAATTAGCATTATCTTGTTCGTTAGACTCGATAAATTTAAAAGGCACGCGTTTTACCTCTCTCTCTCTCTCTCTCTCTCTCTCACACACACACACACACACACAAACACACAGAGAGGCGCAGAGTTACACTTGCGCATGGGGTTTGCAAAAATCAGAAGAAGAAGAGATTGAGAGGAGCTATAGAAGAATTGAATTACCGGAAAACATGAAGGACTGAGAGCGTAGGCCGCAGGGACAACCATTTTCTGCCGCCGTCGGACGCCGCTTCCCGCAGCAAGGGTATGATAGACAATTCTACTTCCAATTTCTCGAATCCTCGCACACGACGAAAGTACCCCGACCCTTTAACCCATAAAGGACCCGGATCCGACCCGATTCCATATGACCGGGTGTCCAAATTAAATTATTTCCATGCCCAGTCAAAATTATATTAATCCGGTAAATTATATTTGATGTAATTATTAATTAAATATGTAATAACTTGAAAAATTACCCTTATCTTCTTAAAATTGTGGTATTAGTCAACACATGCCATTTATTTACTTATTTGACTTTTTTTAGTTTATTTTTTTCCTTTATTCCCATTTTATTAATTTAATTGAATTTCATCCTTTTACTAAAATCACCCAAATATCTCTTGAAATCAAACATGCTTTGCAGTAACACTACTTTTGTCCTTCCAAAATACTAATCACTAATTCATAATATTTAAATACCCTAATCACATTAACTACTACTAAACAACATAATATATTATTAAAACATTATCGTACGGTTCACAAGCTATTGTACGAAGACGATAATTTAACCATTACACTTCCGCAATTTCTTTTTATTAATTAAAATTGTCAAAACATTGTCAAATATTTGTGGCTGTAATTCATAATGATTATACCAAAATTAGTGAAATCATGAATAATTAGGTTCCTAATATGCCAGGGTCTGATTCTTTTCATATATAATCGTATAGTGCAAATGCCATTAATGAATTATGTGTTTCGCGATTTATTGCAAACGTAATATATACATATACATATATATATATATATATATATATATATATATATATATATATATATATATATATATATATATATATATATATATATATATATATATGTGATGACACAGCTATACGAACAGATAGGAAAGTAATATGATTATATTTCCTTATTCACGTAAGCCTTTAATCACCTTGTAATAACCTTTCTGTCGGCCCTATTAATTATTTTTTTCCAGGGTCTCACTGCATTTAATTTCATTTCACCTTTATATATTTATATATACACACACAATTATATATATATATTCAAAACACACACACACACACACACACACACACACACACACAAGAAAGGGTTTGAAGAATGGAGTTTTTTGGATTGAGGCATAAGAATACGATGAGATGTTTGAACTGCCCTCTCTGTCATAAGCCTTTCAGACAAGTAACCATGGTTGAACCTTGTTGTCACCGATGTGAGTTTTCTCATTTTTATTTATTTATTTAATTGTTGTTTTTTGAGAATAATTATTTATTAAATTTTATTTGTTTGTGAATTGGGTGCTAAAGATTTCATTTTTTTCAGATATGTTGACATAGAAAGAATCTTTAGTCTAACTTAATTCAGATCTTAGATTTTGTTTATGTCACATGTTTATTTTTCCTCTTAATTACATGATTTTTTCCCCCTCCAATCCATGATTTCAATTTAATTACTTAGATTTAAAATTGAATTTTTTAGAATTTTTTATTGATTTTTATTTGATCCGGAGTTATATATATAATCGGGTATGTACGGAATCAATGTTCGTTTTAAGAAAAAATGACTTGAACTAGTAGCATCGTTCCACGTGGAAGTGGTCGGGTAATTCGAATTCCTTTGGGTACGTACGTATACCATACATAAATTATATTAATGAATTGATTAAAAAAAATGTATTTACTTTATGTGACAAATATTTGGTATATAATGATTAATTTAATTTTGGAGATCTTGATTTTTTTTTTCCTTTTTAATTGAAAAAAAAAATAGTTTGTCATAACTGCATAACAAAGAAGATTACTGAAGAGGGGTTACATAATTGTCCAGTATGCCATACTCATCTTGGTTCTGCTCCACTTCAAAGGCTCAGGTATAAATTTATTAATTAATTAACTATTAAACTCGATTATGTCGTTATCGTAAATAGTCGTAAATATTTATGCATGGTTAAAATCTACAGGATGGACCATCGTTGGCAAAACATGATGAACAATTTCAATAATGAAGGAAGAAGTGAACAACATGCAGGAAGTGGAATAAATGTAAGAGAAGAGAAGAAACAAATAGTTATAAATAAATTATTTTCATTTGATTTTAAAATGATATATCGAATCTAATAATTAATATTCGCAGAAAAATGTTGGTGGTGGCGGATTAATTGCCGATCAGCCTGCTCGGAAAAGATCGGCAGATGAAAGAGAAAAGTCACCGGAGAAAACGGGTGATTCTTATTGGAGGTCTCTAATGGGAAAAAATCATCAAACGGCAAATATAATAAAAAACGCTACAAACGATCACGATTTTGCAGTTTCTTGCATAGCGGAAAAGTCTAAAGAAGTATTATTACGACCAAGACCACTAGACCGCGGACAAAGTTCTTCGGTCGGTGGACTTACGAATAATCGGGCACCGATTGTGCACTGTCATGACAAAAACAACGTTAAACGCATCGAACAAAATCTCAAAACTTATTGGTTTTGTTTAGTTGCTTCTGATAATCAGTGAGATATATATATACTTTCATTACATGCTATTTATTTTTTTCGAATTTAAAAAATTAAAAAAAATAATAATAAAAATAATAAATGATTTTGGTGTTTATTTTTTTCAGGAGAAGCAGTGCACCCTTGGAGCAAATACCTTCCAGATACTTGAGGCTGCAGTAAGTTATTTTTTTATTTTTTGCTAAAATTAAACATAATTAAGTAATTGTGCCCTTCTAATTATATTTTATTATATAATAATATGATTAGTGATGAGTTAATCACAATAATAATCACCTGCAGCACACTAATCTGGTTTTGTTTCATAGGGATGGAAGCACTACAGTTTCATCTATCAAGAAGTACATCGTACAAAAGCTCAATTTACGAAGCGAAAACGAGGTACTAATACATCATCATATAAGTGCACATTTCGAGCATTTAATGTACTTTTCCGTCGTCGCGTTTTTCTAATGTACACACATACCTAATTAACTCTATTTATTACTTAACAAAGGTGGAGATTACTCTGCAAGGACGGAGATTACTACCTAGTTTGCAAATAAGCCGATTGATCGAACTGTGGCTGCAAACGTTTCCTACCTCAGAAACGAAAACGGCAATCGTCGGTTCGTCCGCACAGGAGTTTGTCCTACCGCTTACATATGGTCGTAAACCTGCTTTCTAATTTCTTCTTAAATAAATTATGACTGTTAGAATTTTAATTTTCGATTGTCATAACTAGCCTTTTTTCTGCACAATTATCGTACTTTTTAAGACCTTCATTACTTAATTAGCAGATTTGCTACCAAACATTGGTTTAATTAATTTCTCTAATGTGATTTTATTGTGACATGGTATATCAATAATGTGTTAATTTAGTGCATATCTCTTGCATATTAGAACCAACAATAGAGCAAAACAATAGAGATATAAATCAGAAAAAGGGTTACATATTTCACACATTTTTTTTTTAATAAAAGATAGCAACAACAAATTTGAGATAATTTTCCGAAAAGATAAAAAGAAAAAGAGGGTACTTAAATCATCGAAAGACATGAGCAGAATTATTAAAACTATTTTCTGTTTTATAATAATTTCATAAACACAAAGGTTACGATTAAGACGGACACTAGCAACTATAAGCTTGAGCTGTCAAAATCTTACCGGATCTTCCATCGGGAGTATTCCATAATCCATATCGCATACGGAATCAATCAATCAATCACGGGCCCAGCCTATACGGGCCTTCGCCCATATAATGGCCTTCCATGTAAAGGGCCCCACTTTGCGGATGAAGCCCGTCCATCACCATAAACTGCATATCCTCCGACGGCTTCCAGTGCCTTTTTCTTTGGTTGATAAACCAATTATTTATCTGCTTCTGATCCAAACCAGTCGATTCGGCCAATGCCACCTTCTCCGATTCCTTATTAAACCAAAAATAAATAAATTAAATAATGTATAGTTTTTTTTTAATACATGCAAAAAGAAATAACAGATAAATAAATAAGTATACCGAAGGATATGGCCACTTGTAGTGCAATTCCCACCAGCTAAGTAATTTTTGTCGGGCGTCTTTCGGGAGTTTGCCTTTCTTTTTCTTCTTGGAGAGTTCTTGTTTGAGGCTGCTTAAGTAGCCACTGTATTTTTTCAAGAGGTGGTTTTTCAGCTCTCTATCTTCGGCCCGCGGATCTATTTCGGGCTGGCCCGTTTCTCCGCCGCTGTTGTTGTCTTGGTCGTCTTCCGACGAACCGACTCCCTCGCACTTGTCATCTTTTTTTGATTCATTTAACAATTGATTTCAAATTGTTAAGAACAGATATTTCATTTCATATGAAAATTATGAGTTTAATGCATTAAATTAAACTTCAATTCAGAAATTTATTTCTGATCCCTTCTGTTTCTTTTTCCTTGCTTGATGAAGAACAAAGGTCACTAGATAGATTTTTCTACAGCTTTTTATCATATTACTTGGCTAAAACATCTAACAATTCGAATTTGGAAACAAAAATTATATTAAAAAAAAAATTAAAAAAAATAAAAATAAAAATAAAAAGAAATTAAAAATAAAAATAAAAAGAAAACGTATCATATAGGACAGAAGAGGAAATAAATAAGTTGATATTGGACAAAAACCCGAAATTAAATATGGTACAGGCTGCATCGACATCACACTGATTTGAACAGAATCCTATGTTTTTTTTTTTTAAGCCTAAAAAGCTAAAATGCAAACTGTATGTATATATATACAGTACTAAAATAACAAGCATGTATGTATATATATACAGTTATATATATCATACACACAAAGCTAGAGAAAGAGGGGGGGGGGGGGGGCATATGAACATCAAGATAAAAAAAAAAAATTTAAAAAATATTATGATAACCATGTCAGCAAGAAGAGTGGGAGGAGACCATGAAATAAATTAAAGTGAAAAAAAAAACAGTGATTAGAGAAGCAAGCGTGTGATTTCATGATTGTTCAAGACAAGATTAGATTCTGTACTCTATGTATATATTGATATTATATTGATAAAAATGGAAGAAAATCAAATCTAATATACTATACACTCGTGATTAGGGTTTTTATCTTTTCTTTATTTGGGTTACGTGACAAAGGCCTTGGAAAATGATGGTGGCAGTCTGGCACTAGTCAAAACTTGTGTGTTTCAGTACTTGGAAATAGCACTACTATATTGAATGAATGAATGAATGAATGAAGAAGAACCACCCCACCCCAAAAACCCACCCCCCAATTTGGAGGGTGGACAGTGTTAACTATCAGTATTGCACTGCACAAGAAAAAATGATGACTGGGGACAAACATTATTAGGTCAAATTTGTTATTCTGCTTGTTCTTTCCTTCATAGGCAATATGTCCATGAAACATCACTCTCTCTCTCTTTCTCTCTCTAGAAAAAGGATGTTGTTATATTAAGGAGAGAGAAAGAAAGAAAGAAAGTACCGGAGTTGTGGAAGATCCGGACAGGACCATTAGTAAGCATGTTGAGCTGTGTTTCGATGCGTCGCATGAAATCCATGGCTTCTTGTAACGGCCTCGTTAACTCTTCTCGGTATTTCACCAGCATATCATAGTACGCTTCCTGCAAGTATAATCGGTGGAATTTAGATCCAACATTTTTTTTAATTCGTTAAATAAATTAAAAATAATTAATGATATACATAAAAGAAAACGAATTTAAGAATCGTGTCTGACAGAATTAAGATTAAAATTAATTAGAAATGCCGTACCATGAACTGGTCTAGTTCTGGATCCTTGGAATCATCTCTCCCACCGGCGCGGTGCCTCGCTTCAAACTCTTGCCGCACCGCCGCCAGCCGTGCCACCACCTCCGGCGGAGCTCCCACCTTTACATGTACATATATATCATCACAGAGAATGAAATACTTTTGTATGTATGTATGTATCATGTATGTACAAATACCTTTTGACAATCCATGTAAGCTTCGAGAAGATTGGAATACTGAGGGTGGGCGATGATCTTGGCTTTAATAGCATCAACTTCGCCGGCGGGTTCGGTTTCCGGTCGCCGGTGTTGACTTTGACTGTGATGATGATCTTGAACAGTTTGATGGTGGTGCCCTCTAATTACAGAAGGATTGTGGAACCAAGGAGCCTGATTCAGTGAACTAACCGCTTCAGTTTTCACAGACGTCGGATTCTGATTCTGATGATTTTGATTCTGATCGGAATTATCATAACAGTCACCGGATTGAAGATGGAAGGTACTCACCGGCAGCAACTGGTTGTGTTGATGGTGGTGGTGGTGGTGGTGGTTGCTCGATCCGCTGCTAGCTCCGCCGCCGTACACGGAAGAGCTCGGTGGAAGAACCGGACCGCCGTACAGAAAAGAACCGGTGTTCCTGGAATTCGTGTTTTCGCTCATCTGATGATTGTATTCCTCCATTTTTTTATTTTTTTTGAAATCAATTAAAACCCAAAGAAAGATTATTCAAAATTGAATAAACTGTTGGGAGAAAAAACGAAACCCTAGTTCATTAACAGATTTAGTTGACGGCGCCGTCTGATATTAACTAAAAGCGTGTGACGATTTCTGTTGCTTACGGAGAAGATTGGATGTTTCTGTTTGTGTTTCTGGTTCAGATGGTTTTATATGAAGGGTGAAGTTGCAATATTGAGGGTTATATATGAAGGTGAAAGCTGTAAGAACTATAGGTGCACAGAAATCACATGGCCGGAGATGGTGGCGATTGGCCGGAAACAGCGGCGGCGGCGGTTGTGTGGCTTGGTTGAGTGACACGACCTTCTTTGCTTTGAAGAAGAATTAAACAAATATATATATACACAAACCGGAAAATTGTTGGAAAGCAAAGAAGCACCACTAGTTGACAAGTCACCAGTTTGCCAACTATTTAATCTGAAATGATTTGTGCAGGCACAAATTAAACATTCATGCACATTTTTTACCATTTCTCAAAAAATAAAAGGTAAAAAACTCAAAAACTCTCTCTACCCTTTCGATTTTCTTTCGCAAAGCCCGTGCAAATCATCAACAGATCGGAGGTAATTTTTACGTTTTTACGATCCTCTTGTTATGTAGATTACGAATCCGAAAAAAAAAACGAAAAAAATCGGACTTTGGCCTGCTCGTGTGAATTTACGCGAGCACTTGGCAAGTGCTCGCGTAAGTGCTCGCGTAAATTCACGCGAGCAGGCCTTGTTAATTTTTTGTTTTTTTTTTTAATTGCTCGTGTCATTTCACACGAACAGAGACGTTCTGCTAGTGTGATTTCACACGAGCATATCTTCTCTGTTCGTGTGAAATCACACGAGTGGGTTAAAAAAAAAAAAAAAAAATTGTTAATGTGCTCACGTGAATTTACGCGAGCACTTGCCAAGTGCTCGCGTAAATTCACACGAGCACATGAATAAAAAAAAGTCCGATTTTGTGCATATGAATAGTACAAAAGGTAAATAGTTATGGTAAAAAGGTAAAAAATCATGGTAAAAAAGTGCCTGAATGTTTAATTTGACCTGCATATATCATTACCCTTATTTAATTTAATTAAACCGGGTTTTTTTTTCTTAATCTTTTTCTTTTTCTTTTTAGTATTTCTTTTTTTTCTCACTTACTTTTTGACCGTGGTTGAGATTCTTCACAATTTTAGTTTACAAACTAAACCACATTTCGTGCATGTTAACACGGAAAGTTCAACTGCTTAATGTTTTTGTGTTTTGGTTACGTTTTGTGTTCGAGACTCGAGGATACTTGCTGAACATTTATGATTTGTTTTGCAATTTCTAAAAAGTTAAAAACATGTTTAAATAAAAAATTATTTAAATAATTGACTGATCAATTACAATTGATTGTTGATAGTAATTTTTTTTTGAATATGTTTGAATGAAAATACATAAAAAGAATTTATATATAAATAAGAACTTGTAAATGTTTATATCGCATATTTATAAATATTCTCTATATTTTTAATATTTACACGTTTACTCCAAAT
The DNA here is from genome assembly GCF_056151865.1 of Erythranthe guttata. NCBI lineage: Eukaryota > Viridiplantae > Streptophyta > Magnoliopsida > Lamiales > Phrymaceae > Erythranthe > Erythranthe guttata. The sequence continues at coordinate 23,711,150 of NC_142546.1, forward strand.
TTTCTTATCCCAATTTTGAGGCATACCGTTTTTCCGTCTCTCCGTGTCGCCCTTTTTTTGTGTCCGCGATACACAAGAAATGTAAATTGCACTAAAAACAACAAATTCTACCTGAAAAGTTATAGACAGTCAAAATCGAACATATCACTTTTTTTTTTAATTCATTAATTAATTAAATCATGCTTGCCTGGAGATTCTGCACAAGCTTGATGTTTCAAGTGTTGTTTGCTAAATCAAATGATGGGGTCTTAATTAATTTATTAGAATTTAGTTATTAGATTACAAGCTACCTAATCATTGAATCTTAATAATTCATCATTTAATCATACGACTATATATATATAATCCCTTCACGGCACGTTTACATTAACACATTAGTGCCTAACAGAGAATAATTTAAGAATTTAATACCTTTTTATATTAATGATGGGATTGTAAATTAATCGATCTCCATTAATTGTACATGTGTGCCAACGTGGCAGTAGTTTATTATCATTGGCTGTGTTACTTATTAATTTGAGGATTAAACAAATTTCATTATCAAAACTGATAGGTAGCGAAAGACATGATAAACATTAAACCGTACGTATAAATCATGTTATGACAGTACAATTAGGTGTTTGTTAACACTAAATCTGCATATAATCATACACACCTATATGTACGTGTGACTAATGGGACTCTGTTAAGCTCCATTTACGGTTAAAAGTCATAGCCCATGTAAATAATTAGATAAATTTGACTTGAAAACTTTAAATTATTTATTCTAGAGTTTGAAGACTGATCAAGTGACATGCCCTCATTATATTATTAACAATACTCTTATTTCACCTCTCAAATTTACTTTAATTATATACAAATTGAATAGCGATGAAATGTGTTGTACAAAATCACGTGCAAATGGGCAGAAATTGGAGAAAGAAAGATAGATAGAGATAGAAAGATGTATGTATGTAGGGAAGTGCATATTCAACGGTAAACAGTGAAAAGTTCACTGACCAAAACCAAAACTGATGGATGGATGGATGGATTGTATTGAGTGTGTGTGTGTGTGTGTGTGAGAGACTGTGAGTCATACTGCTATTTGTGATAAAAACCAAGTGAGTTTTGCAGAGCAGCCACGTGCGCAGTGCGTGCATATTAACATTTACACACACCCATCATCATCACTCACTAAAGAGATCATATAAGTAATTGTGTGTGTGTGTGTGTGTTTTTTCATATATATAGATATATTGATATGTGAGACAAGAATGACAGTGTATGGCTGGAAGATAAATATTGCCCCCGATATGGGCTGTTATTTCAATCTCTCTTTTCTCTACATATAAAATTAAAATAAATACATAAATATGAAGAGCTACCATTAAATTAAAAATCATCCTTCTTTAATTAACACAAATTAATTAATAAACACTTATTAAAAGATGCATCTATGTTTTCAAATTAACCGTCGCTTTGGGGAGTTTTTCTTGTTTCATATTATCTGTAACTTTAAAATTTCACTGTTACATTAATTACTTTTTTCTCAACTATGCCCTTATTAGTTATTACTCTTGATTAGTTGAGATATAATTAATTACATGGGCATTTTAGTCATATTATATGTATATTTCTAAAATCCACACATATTTATTAATTTTCTTAATATGTAGGCAACAACCTAAAACGATACTTATTTTGGAACGGAAAGAGTATTAATTAGTTTAAATGCAATTTAGTACTTTAATTTATTCATTTGAGAGAGGAGAGAGAGAGGGAGCAGTGTGTGATGTGTGTGAGAGAGAGAAGGGAGGGGGGCAGTGGTTTGGGGGGGGGCCTAGTGGGCTTATTACGCCCGGAAGTTACGCGCTACAAAAGGGTGGGCCTCTGTAGTTATGGGTTATCTGTGGGGCCCAATCAAAATAAAAATAAAAATAATATAAAATAATAGAGAAAAGACAGAAGTGAGGAGGTGACATTTGCTATCAGTTCAAAACCCTTTCCTTTCTGCCCTCTTCATCACTCTTCTTTCCTCTGCACCCCCCACTGATTTGACCTTTCCAACACACACACTCACACACCACCTACTGTGTTTCCTCTCTCTCTCTCTCTCTCTCTCTCATATTCATTCCCCATGCACTCTATACTACGATGTTTGGATGCATGTTTAAGAATAATAATAGGGTTAGCTAGGTTAAAACAGTTTCTTTGTAGCATAGTAAGAAGAATCAATAAAAGATAAGTGTGCTCAATAATTAATCATGGCCATGATTAATTAATTAGTGGAAACTACTAGAGTAGTAGGGTACGTACGTGGATTAGCATGGTTCACGTAATTAGTTTCCCTAAACAATGATTAGTGTTCCTAACCAATGATTTAATTGGTCTGGGTAGTGGTAAAATCTATCTATCCAGCTGCTTACCATTATTAATTATTATTATTATTGATGATGAGGCAAATCCTAATACAACTGTCATTCGTTGTTGGTCCGAATATTCTGACATCAATCTGAATTGCAACAATCGCCTTTGACTACAATCAACAATGATTATTGCTTGTTTAATCACTTTAATTTTATTACGGAAATTAACAGTGATATTGAACAGTATCATTGACTAAAAATAGGAAGTTATAAATTTGTTTAATAATAAATATCTGACATTTTAATCTGTCATTTCAAAATTTAGACAAGAGATTCTTCTAAAAAGAAAAAAAAAAGTTAGGCAACAGATTATATTAATAAACTAATATTAAATATTTAGTTTAATTTGGACGTTAAGACTTGATTTCTTCAAGGATTAGGCTTCATTCAACTTTATGAGATTTTTAACAGCATATTTAATTTAATTGAAAGGATGCAGCTTATGTTCTTTTTGAAAAGACTAACTAATTATTGTGGTTTAACTGCTAATCTCTTTGTGTTGTCTCATGAAATGAACACATGTAAATAACTTTAATAATAATAATCTTATATTTAAAAGAAAGAAGCGTTTGGCAATCCTAACAAACTCTAATGGTATTTATGTAATTAAATATTTTTAATATTTCTTTCTCTACTAATTCCTAATTATAAATTTTAACAATTTCAAAATTACATTGAAACTAAACCGTAAAGAATCCCACCTAATGGCACTTCTGTAGGTATTTACTTTTAATATTTTTTGTCTACTAATTTCTAACTATAATTTTCAACAATTAGCAATTTCCTATTTTTCATCAATATATCTCCAATTTTAAGAGATATAGATAAAAATTCGATTTATTAAAATTAATGTTAAATAAAATATGATTATTACTGCATTATTAATTTTTACTATGTTAGTATACTACATTTACTTATTATGTATTAAATTAATTATTTTTTTCAGTGTTGAATAATATTCCCACGGAAAAAAAATGCTAGTAAGTTATAAGATAAGATACTAAAGCAACACTAAAAATATACTATGGATAAGACCTTGTTCACTGTACATAATGAAAAAAAAAATACTCTTATATTAAAAAAAATATTACAATGGGATATAAGTAATTGATCTTAATATATTAACATAAGCATAATCAGTGGATTCCATTTTTCTCTAATGCGAATCAGAATCGAACACAAAACTAATAAGAAAGGTTAAAAAAAATGGAGGAAAATAGAAATAAATAAAATAATAAAAGGGCAGGTAGCTAGCAGGTCAGGGTACGAAACAAAGAAGAAGCACAGTGTTGATGTAAGACAGATGGGTGTAAGGTGGGTCCCACTTCTGGTGCAGGGCGCGCGAAAACATCGCGGGTGCTGTTTCCCAATCCACACACACTACACTACACGCACTCAATTCAATTATATATCATTTTTTTTTTTTATAATTATTACAGTAACTTATACATACATCATGTGTGTAACTTTTTGTCAGTCTTCTCTCACTACTAACCCGGCCCACACACACAGAGAAGACTTCTCTTTAATTTTGGCCCCTTCTCATTATCATATACATGGATCTCCACTAATTGTCTTAATTTTCTAGGGTTTGTGTTCTTATTTTTTCTTATTTATAAATGTGCATATAAGCTAGACTTATTCGCACTTTTATCCGGATAAAAATTAGTCTTACAAAAAAGTTCATTTACTTGTGATTTTTCGGCAATACTTTCAATTAAATACTAAAATTACGCAAATATACTGACTTCTTAGTCTAATTTCTCTTCCATCTTTCTCCAAGCTCCAAAATTGCTCGTCATTACGTTCAAAATTTCCACCGTTTTTTCTTCGCCAAATTAACTACCATCATCAGAAACATAAGCAAAATCACCCCGAATCTAAAAAATCATCCACATTGCGGTTTTGGACTATAAATTTTAAGACATCTACGCCAGTCTGAAACAAAATCTCTCCGGAGTCCTCAGATGTTACCATAACCTCCGCATCTATTTTACACTGTTATGTATATGTTATCCAGTTGATTATGAATCACTATCGTCTACGGCGTTCTAAGTTACTATCAATGACTAAATAATACAGTCACCTGTTGGTAAAACCTAATTGAAAAAAGTTTGCGACTATTTTAAACCATAATCGAAAATTTATTTCTATTTTACTCTACAAATTTTTGTTTTGCGACATAAATAATGGGATTGTATATTTCTCTTTCATTATTAGGATTTTTTAATTCAATTTTTGGGTAAATGATTTTATAAAAAGTTAATGTAAAAATAATGAAAATATAGAGAAAGGAAAAGAAGAAAAGCCGGCAAGGTTGGCATGTAGCCATGTGGTAGTGGAGGCCCAGCAAGCAGGCATTGAGAGACAGAAAATGGACTCTGTTTTTTTTAATTAGGGCCCACCCAACTTACATATACAATGCTCCAATCATACCACAAACTAAATTAAACATTATTATTAAAATTAACCAAATTAATTAATTAAAATGGTGGTGGTGGTAGTGGTGGTGTAGATGGTGGTGGGAGTCTATCAGCCGATGTGACGGCGGGCCACGGCCGCTTTAGAGGCGGCGGGTCCCGGCGGTGATTTCTTGCATTTCCCAAATGATTGTTGACAACAATATATGCAATTGCATTGCTCTCGCTCAACTATAAAATTAGTTGTAAATTATATTTATTTTATTAGTCAAATTATTAGGGAGAAAAATAGTGAAAAGATTCGTTTATGACGTCATCGATATCTTTATACTCGATTGATTCATTGAAAAACTTAGGTTAAGTTTATCAGCCTCATACGTCAAATCTTTATTTTCGTGATAAAGATGAATGTATATATATAACAAAAATATGTTCCTCTTTAACCTAACATCCTCTACAATTGCCTTGATTTGACTATCAAACTGAAAGCATATAAAATCCACCATGGTTTAGATTAGGGTGGAAATTGGAACGAAATTTTCAAATTCCGTTAATTTCAATTTAAAAATATCTGAATTTGGAACCGTACTTTTCATTTCAGTTTCCGAAGTTTTGGTATCCGATTTTTCCGAATTTATGTGGGACGGAATCCTATATAAACTACTAGCAATTCTGATTTCCGGTCCGATTTTTAGTTCCGATCGGGCCTTTGGGAACTACAACTCATTTTCCTTTAATTGGGCTTATAAATAACAATACTAGGCTGTTCTGGAAACTGGGCTCATTTCTTAAATGGGCTTAGTTCAAACGTCAAAATGCTAACGCTTGTCATGAAATTGAAATATATTTATTTTAGAGCTATAACTTTTACTCGCCTTTTTGGTGCATATGATCATATTTTATATTTACCAAAAGAATATATTCACACTATGTTAATTAAAAAAATATTTAATTGTTTATTATACTATTTTATGTTCTCACTCTGTCCCATATTATATGACCTGTTTTTGTTATTGCGAATATGTTAATTTCTTTTACTAAATACACATAAATTGTCGCATAAAATATAGAAATTATTAATCGACCCTTATCATTAATCGTTGATCGACTAACTAATCAAGGATGTTAAAATAGCAAAATTAAAAAAAAAAAAATTAACAAATATTTTCATGCTAAAAAAACTCCCTAGAAGGACAAATATCTTCAACAATAGCCCTAGCAGCCGCTGTTTCCCGAACCTTTGACCGTATTTCAATTTCCACCACCTTTTAAATTTCCATTTTTACCCCTTCATAATTTTGACCAATCATTCACTATTCCACACAAAATTTCTCATCATCAGATTTCTCAAATAATAGTCATAAAACCCCAATAACTTCTAGATCCCTGTAATCATCCCACACCCTCGAATTCCGATATTACCCCTAAGATTATCGCCAACATCATGAATATTGTATTTTACTACTAGGTCTAATATTGTAATAATCATAATTCATAATAACGACAACATATATTTCCGCAACTTGATTAAATCGCACATGGTTAAGGTTAGTTGTTGTTGGGAGCCTGAATTCCATCATGAAAAATCACAGTCCAAAATATTGACTGATCAAATTTCCTTCCAACCCAAAAATTCCCAATTTACCCCTAATCTGAAACGAATATCAAATAGTTTAATCATTTTTATTTGGGTAAATTACACACACCCCCCTGAGGTAAGCTTAAATAACTGTAAGGTCCCTGTGGTATCGATAATTACATTCACCCCCCTGAAAGGTAGTTAAAAACTCTAACGGGATAATGCATTGGATACATTATTCCGATAGGGTTCTAATGGACTATTGGTTTCAGGAAGTGGTGAAGACAACTAAGAGTTATGGGTGATTTAAAAAATATTGGGGGAGCCATGTCACCCCATAACTCCCCATAACTCTATGTTATCTCCACAACTAGCTTAAAGTAATAGTCCATTAGAACCCAATTGGAATAATGTATACAATGCATTATCGCGTTAGAGTTTTTAACTACCTTTCAGGGGGGTGAATGTAATTATCGATACCACAGGGACCTTACAGTTATTTAAGCTTACCTCAGGGGGGTGTGTGTAATTTACCCTATTTATTTAATAATGCAAAAGCAAGGTCACTCACTAATGGCGCCCCTATTTCTTTAACTAAGATCTTCTCCCAAACCCCATTTGCTCACCCCTCACATAAACCGTTACATATATATATATTTATATATAATATTACATATGTTGAATGGGTTCGATGGAGATGGGTTTGGAGGAAACTAACTTGAGCAATCAGAGTACAATGGAAATGAAATTGAATCGGCAGATGAAGAAGAAGAAGAAGAAGACGAAGAGTAGGAATTTTTTGATTTCGAGATTAGGATGTTTCAGATTTGACGGCGGCGTTTCGACGGCGGAGACGCCGGACCCCGACGGCGGTTTCAGTGTTGAGGCCGGTTCCGGCGGGAGGAGGGATCACTCGCCGCCGACCCACCTCGTTGTTATGGTCAACGGAATTATTGGAAGGTCTGTCAACAAAACTGGCAATGCAATATTATAATTTCTTATTTTTTGTCACAATTTAATTTAATTTGTGATTTTGGTTATTAAGTTAATTATTATTGGGTGCAGTGCTCAAAATTGGAGGTATGTGGCTAAGCAATTCGTGAAGGCCTACCCAAATGATGTCATAGTACACTGTGAGCTCTCTTTTTTTTCGATTTTTTTTCGTTTGTGATTTTCGGAATGTATCGAATTGTTTTAGCCCTGCTTTTCGTGTCTGCAATCGAGTAATTGATTAATTAATAATTAATGTTCTTTTTAAGTAATGCTTAATGTTATGTTCAGGTAGTGAATCTAATTCTTCAATGTTGACATTTGATGGTGTTGATGTTATGGGGAAGAGATTAGCCGATGAGGTTTGTTTGTAATTTCAATTTTTGACAAAAATCGAAACTTTTTAATTTTTTTGTTAATTTAATTACCAAATTAGAGTTTAAATTTGTGATGCCATATTCAAAATTTCAGGTGATTTGTGTTGTGGATAGTCATCCGAATCTTCGGAAGATTTCTTTCGTAGGTCACTCGCTCGGTGGCTTGATAGCGAGATATGCTATTGCGGTGCTTTATAATAAACAAGATTTAATAATAAAAAACGGTAACGAAAACGGTGAATGTGGTAAAATCGAAACTCAAATATCATCGTTGGAAGATAAATTAAGACGAAATATAGCTGGGCTCGAACCAGTTAACTTCATTACCTCCGCAACACCACATTTAGGTTGCAGGGGGCATAAACAGGTAAATCTCGTTCTCGTTCATTTTACGATCTAATTTAAATAAATAAATAAAATTAAAAAAGAAATTTGAAAATGATTTATTTTAACAGGTTCCGGTTTTCTGCGGGTTTTACGCAATGGAGAAATTAGCATCGCGTGCTTCGTGGTTACTCGGAAAAACAGGGAGGCATTTGTTCTTGAGCGATTGTGATGATGGAAAACCACCGCTTCTGCTTCGAATGAGCACTGATTATGAAGATCTTAAGTTCATGTTAGTCTTTTTTTAATCATTTTTTTTTTCAATTAAGGTTGCGTTTGGATTTTGCTATTACGGATTAATGAAGTTTATTATTAATTAATCTCGACTCTCGTTACAGATCTGCATTGAAGTTGTTCAAGAGGAGAGTTGCGTATGCAAATACACGCTTTGACCGTATCCTGATCATACTTACAAATAATGTCTTTGTTTATATAAGTAAACTGCAAACAAATGAAGTTTTCGTAGTTTAAGACTTGAGTTGGTATAATTTATTTTTAATTAATTTTTCACTTAATATATATAACCTTGACCACGTAACACAGATCTGGTTGGGTGGAGTTCTTCGTCATTGCGTCGTCGCAAAGAGCTTCCAAATGTATATATATGTTATATACATATATTTTCACTTTTACTGCCAATTAATATGTAAAAATATAAATACTTATATAGTAAATATGTTGTGGTGTTTTTTTTTTTTTTTTTTTTTTTATTTTAGCATCGGAATTTTCAGAAAAATGCTAAATACCCACACGTCGTAAACGAGGAGAAACCGAATGCGCAAAATTCTCATGAAGAATTTTCTTTGGAAGCTAAAGTTGCTAAAGGCAAGATCAGTGAAATGGAAGGTATTCTTTTTTAAATCGAGTTTACATGTGTCTACGTGCGTGTATATATATACACATGCATATACGTTATATATACGTAAGATTGCATGCTGTACGAACTCCGAATTGGAAAGTTGTTATTGCAGTTATGATAAATAATATCGACATTCAATTTTTCTTGCAAATTATTATAGAGACAATGATCAGAGGATTAACAAGAATGAGTTGGGAAAGAGTCGATGTCAGTTTCAGCGGAAGTATACAGAGACTTCTTGCACACAATACAATTCAGGTTTCGTAAAATTTTTTGTCGTATTATTTTTTTCAAATACCGCCTCGTTTTGTTTTTTGACTTCTAATTAAGTCTATTTAGACGCTAGTTATTAGCTGCGTGACGATTGAAGGAAATAATATGCCCCATTATTTTTGGTTGTTTAGGTTAAAACTCGGTGTATAAATTACGATGGAGCGGATGTAATACAGCACACAGTCGACAATTTTCAACTATAAATATACCGTCGTCACTTACATCATCCTTCGGGAGTTCCGTATTAAATGCTTTGCAAGTGAGTCCTTTTGGTGAATATATTTCGCAAATATTTGAAGATGAAAATTGTCGGAACACCTTAGATCGACACACACACACACACACATCCCTATGGGTGTGTGTGATCCTATTCGAGGACCATCGAGAAGGCCGAACGAGAAGGTATATATTCATCAAATTTCGGAGTCCCTTTTGTATAAGAGAGCAATATTGATTGTAATAACAGTTTATTCGTAGATGCAAGAAAACAAATGGGAATTGTGGCCCCTATGAAATACGTGTAATGTAATCACTTTGAAGATCAATGCTTTCATTTAAGCTGATGGGAAGCTTTTAAGTTGTATCTCTTTGCAGCAGAAAAAGCCAATTTTATTTTAATTTTTTAAAATAATCTTAGAAAAAGCCTGTTGAAAGAATGCAGAGAGCTATTTCAGATGGAAAATGGTCCTAGAAATACAAAATTGATGTCTTACCTCACCCTATCATGCTAGGTTGGTCCATGCTCACAAATTTATTATTTTATTGAATTTCAAAAAAAAAAAGAAAAAGAAAAAAAGAGGAGAATATAATGGATTAAAACAGAGAAAAGTCCATTTTCAATTTTTAATATATTATATATATATATATATATATATATATATATATATACACGTCTGTATTTGTAATTATTCATAAGTCAAAGTAGATGACTCATAATCAGCTTTTTACCACAAAGAAAAAAGTCAAAGTTACTGTAGCAGAAACTTTTGCGTGGGTTTGGAGGAAAGTGAATACTGATGCACTTAAATTACTCAACACTCCACCACTGCATAATTTCTTTACCAACCCTAACTTGTTCATCTTTCTTCCCAATAAATACACTCTTATTAATTCCACCCAAATCAATTTACCATGATATATTACATACTTGTAATTTTTTTTAAACCCTAAAAATACTATGTGAGCACAGATATTTCAAACAGAAAAGGGTAAATTACGGATACCCCTTGAGCTAAGGTCAAATAACGAAAAAACCCCTCTTGAATCTTCTTATACGTCCACTTTTACAGTGTTAAATTTAGTGAAATCTTCTATATGATGTAGAATATTCTCCAATTTGTACGTGAAAACTAGAGAACATTCCATAAAATACAACAAAATCAGTTGAATTTGACACCACAAAATCTACCAAAAAAAATAAAAAAAAATCAAACTTTAAAATGGCAATTCAATGAAAGACTGCACAAAATCCAACCAAACCTCTAACAGTGAAATTAATACATTGAGTGGGGGGCAGTCACATAGTCACATGTCATTTTCTAATTTTCTAAATGAGAGAATAATAAAATAGTAAATAAAAGAAAAGAATTTCTCACTTTATAATTGCTGTGTGTGTGCAGAGGCAGGGGTTCTTTGGATAAACCCTTTTCTTTCTTCTGCTCACATTCTCATTTTGCAGCAGCTGTGCAAGAGTGGTTTCTTTCCATTTGGGCACATCAAACGAGGACACTTGTTTTCCCCTTTTCAGAATTTCAGACCCCCTTTCTCTAGTTGTTTTCTCACTTCCATCTTTTTTAATTTGCAGAAGCCCCCCCAACCCTTTTTTTGTCAATCATTAAGTAATAAAAAGAATGAATCTTTCATTCTTCTTTTGCTAAACTATATTCAATGGCCGCCTGCATGAAACTAAACTCCTGCACACTTCTCCAAACAAGTATTCTCTGTCTTCTGGCTTTTGAGTTCTTCCTCTTACCAAACTTAACCCATGTGGCTCAAGGTAAGTATAAACCATTTCTTGTCCGAGTTCCAAATTATATTGCATAATAATGGACGTTGCATGTTTTTTTTTTCAGCTAGGCATTTCAGCAAACACTTTGACTACACTACGGTAAGAAGGCTCACATTTCCTTTCTCTCTCTTCTTCCTCCTCAAATTCTTCTACCTAAATTGCATATCTGTTTATAATGCAGGTGAGGAATCAAGAAACGGCGGTGAAGATGAGAGCGGTGATAGGATCACGGCCGCCGAGATGTGAAGGAAGATGCGAGTCTTGCCGGCGGTGTGAGGCGGTGCAGGTTCCCATTGTGCCGACGAAGAAGAAATACCATATCGAAAGCAGCCATTTTTATGCAATTGAATATTACAGAGGAGATGATATTTCCAACTACAAGCCCATGTGTTGGAAGTGTAAATGTGGAGACTTCATTTTCAACCCTTGGTAAATTCTTTTTTTTTTTTTGGCTGCAATTGTCGATAGGTTTTTTGGTAGTTAAATTCTTAAATTTAGCTATAGTCCACTTTGTATGTACATAGAGGTAACGTTTTGTCTCTCTAATTTTTAGTGATTATCTTTCTGCATTATGTCATTCAAATTGGATTTCTTGAGATAATTTCTTGGATTCTTGATTTTCTTTTTTTTTTTTTTTTTGAATTTTTCTTAGTAGACCTAATGATATTGACGTACATGTCTTAATATAATTAAGCCCAAAGATAATTATAAACATTGGCCCAACTATAAGCCGAAGCCCAAGTTAATATTTCAGGCCTATAATTAAATTAATTAGTATATAAATACTTCAATTATCACTACAGGTAATTTATTATCATTTTTTTTTTTTTTTTTTTGAGGATAATTTATTATCATTTTATTGCAGAATGTCTTTCTTACATTCTTGAGAGAGATGCTCTCCATATTTTTCTCTCGTACTTTAGACTGACTTAAGCATTAGAGGGTTTTCATCCAGTGCCGTAACATGTGTTTTTTACGCATGAAATGCGTCGTTTCCCCCAACTGAAGAAGATTGTTCAATGATTGTTTTGATTCTCAAATATTTATTGCAAGTTCGAGAATCATGTTATTGAGGTGATTCGAGTTAATTTACTGTTAAGTGTTAATCGCACCACCTACTAATTTTAAGAAATTTAATAAATAAGTACATGTATCTTAGAAAGAAAAAAATGTAACCAAATCAAGCCTCACTAATAATTTATATCATGTCTTGTTCACCTGCACATAAGTGAGCCCACAAACATTTGGATTATACGTAAATTATATGTATGTGTAAGAGAGAGAGAAAGAGACATTTGAGTTGCTTTACAGTATATTATGACACGCGATTTAACATTAACCATTGATCTTTTTATTTTTATTTTTATTTTATAATAGTGCTAAAAGGAAGAAGGGGTATTGAATTGTACCTTGATCCATCAGGAAAATCACGTGTGGGATTGGACTATTTTGTTTTGTTCATCAAACGTTTGTATCGTTCTTTTGTGCACTATTAATACAAAAATTATAGTACTACTCTATGATGTGTCAATGTAATGTGGGGTTTGGTAATGACTAATGAGAAAATTGAAATGGGAATGTGATACCTCAAAACACATGCTCAATAAAAATATTGGGTAAATTACGGTTAACCCCTGATGTAAGGTCAAATTACAAAAAACTCCCTCATGTTAATGTAATTACAACTACCCTTTCATCTACGTATTTTTTTTTACGAGAAAATCCCTCATTCAGTTAGTGAATTTGACACTGTAAGGATCGATGTGTAAGATAATACATAGTTGAAAATGGTTGTAGTAATCTAAACAAGAGACGTTTTTTCGTAATTTGACATTACCGTAGATCATGAAAATTATTAATAAATCTACTAGTAGTTTCTTTTGCTGTGGTCCTAATCACAAAAAAAAGGGTCATTACAACCACCTCCTGGGGTATGGTCAAATTACGAAAACCCCCATCTTGTTTGGATAATTACAACCACCCCTCAACTCCTCAAATTTAGTGGAATCTTCGAGATTATATGGAATATTATCACTTTTGTACCCGTTTTATCCCATTCGAACTCTACATTTTGAAGCAAGATGATCATAATATGTGTTTTTTGGCTTGTATATATCAGATTGTGGTGCATCAGAAACTGTATTTTTACACAAAACGAGTTCAAACTATAGCACATTCCATGAGATCTAGATGCTTGTGTTGAATTTGACACCATAAGGGTGGAGGTGTAAGAAAAAATCATAGTTGAGGGGGGTGGATGTAATTATCCAAACAAGAGGGTTTTTTTGTAAATTGATCATACATCAGGGGGGTGTTTGTAATTTACCAAAAAATGGTTAATAAGCCCATAAATAGGCCCGATTGTTCGGCCCAATTGATAACCATCAAGCATCTTTGTCAGGCTGTCGGCGTGTGAAAAAATATGTTTCATTATTTTAATTTCTTTTGATAGCAAGAGGGAGAAAATATAAATGAATTCAAGTGTAATGTATTCAACCACTTCCATAAAAAAATACTTTTAAAATTTGGATTGTTCTATTTATCAAGAAGTCCCTCTTGAAATATTCTTTTTCTATTTAACCACCTACCATTCCCATGAAATTCAAATATCCACATAAGGAAAAGTCCAATGCATACTGTAGAGTGTGAACTGGTATGGCATTATTTTTGACACAGTTGGAACTGTAACAGAGGCCCCCGCCCAATAGATAAACTCCACCAATGCATAGTTAATGCCATTTCTCCCTCTCTCTCTCTCTCTCTCTCTCACACACACACACACACACACAGAGTAAGAGTGCACTGTGTGTAGTGATGGAATCATTTTCTTGAACTACTGTGCCACTGCCACCAGTCCCCCACCTCAACCTACGGCTAAATCAAAACTACTACCATCAATGGCAGCTCATTTATGAACTCCAACTGCAAATCTTATCTCCTTCACTAGGTAGGTAATTTAATCAAGGTTTATTCTCATCATTTTATGACCACACATTTTCTATCTTCTCCATATGAGAAATGTTTTTATTTATTGTTTCTTGAAATTATAATACCTCTCTCTCTCTCTCTCTCTCTCTCAGACAGAGACACAAAGCAGTTGAGATAAATTGACAGGTGATGGTGAAGCAATCAGTACCAGGTAGGAATGTGAGGGGGAAGAGCTTAAAAGTGAAGCATGCCCTCCACATATTAGTGCTTGTTGCCATTTGCATATGGTTTCTTTACCAGGTGAAGCAGTCTTCATACTACAATAAGATAAGACCACAACAATTATTAGTATCAGACAATGGAGAAATTTACGAGCAGCATCAGATATCGAAAATGGGGCGGAAGCACTTGAAGCCAAAGCTCGACAAAGTCGATTTAGAGTTCGAAAAGCAAGGCGAAGAAGAATTGGAAATCGAGGATGAAGAAGCCAAAGGGAAGGGGATCGACGGAGAAGAGAACATCGACCGGGAAGAAGAGAAGAGTGAAGAAGCAGAGCATGATCAGTTGCAGGATTTCATTGATGAAGATGACAAGGATTAGATATGAAATATTATTGTACATGTTAAATATTTTTTGAAGCATTTAAAGAACAGGGGAAGATTAAAAGATGCAGGAATTTTGTTTCTACTATTTCTGTAATTGCTTAAAAAGTGAAAAATGTATTGTCATATCCATGAGTTACGAAATACAAATACAGGCAAAATAAAGAAACTCGGATAAGTGCATACGATTAGCTGTAGGAAACTAGAAGCTGAGAAAACGAGATTCTTTTGAGAAGTAGTAGGGGAAATGATTTTAAGCTCCGAAAGTTATACACGAGTTAATCAAGAATAAGATAGTGATGACACAAATAAAAGTTCGAAGTTCCTTCTGCTTCAACGAACAGCCAGCGGTTGAGATCATTTAGGCATTTTTAGTCTTGATTGGTTGATGTGAATTCCACTGCAACAACATCCATACGATGGATGTGCCTGGAAAATAAATCGTTATTGAATTAAACTTTATTAACATTTAAAACAAAGATGAAATAGAAAAGAATTTAATCATAATATCATGTATCTCCACAAACCAATACATCAGAACTAGAACAGAAAAACGGAAAACGAATGCAGAAACTTAGGATGAAAACAGCAACATGTATGCTATCATCGATTTTGCAGTTCATTAGCATAGAATAGAAGTTATAAGTCATGCATGTGATACCCGAAAGATAATATAGATCCAAATAAGAAACAATGATAATTAAAAAAAATGAGAATTGTGGATGATAGTTGTTAATTTGCAGCAGCATTACCTGCAAAAAATCCAACTGTTGCTAGGTTTCCAATTGTCATGGTGTGATAAATCAGATACTCGGTCAAGAAATGGCCCAAAGCATAGATAAAAGATAGGAAAGTAGCCAAATATAAAGGCTTGTTCTCGAGGTTTAGTGCGCAAAGAAAGCAAAGGGTGCAAGTCAAAAGCGTCCAAACTCCAAATGTCCGTCCGTGAACTTCACTCACTGCAATTTGAAAAATATAACTACGTGATTCTCATTGAAAAGTAACGTGTGTCTTGGAAATTTGAATATCTAAATCTTAATATAAATGTGAAGAGATGCAAGGAGAAAGAGAAGAAAACATGCAATACATGAAAATATTGATTTCGAAGACATTAACATATTTATATCTATAGTTTAGATAGCACAAAAACTCTTCATCGGTATAGTATTGAAGCATATGAAACCATGAAAATATAGAAAAAGAAATTGGAAGAAGTAAGAACTGCCCCGATATCCAATTGCTAATTTTACACACGAATCAAAGCATAATATGGAAAAACCTCAATGCCAACCTATGTGATTCAGGCACCTGAAACTTTTTTTAGGGTTGATCTGCTCCTTTGCTAAAATATTAATACATTTGAATTGGTCGATATTTTTCCATCGATTCCAGATTCTGTAAGATGATTTTTTCATGCTGCCAGCAAAACCTTAAAAATAGTCTTCCATATTATGTTTAAACCATATGATCACAATGCATTGGAGAACCTACTCAGACGGAATAATTTTTTTCAAGATAAATATCACCTAAAATATAAAATATAACACTATTAACGCCAACACAGGACCAGTAAGCAAAGGAAAACCCCAGAGACTGCTCTCAGCAAATTTGTGAAGTGGAGAAACGAGTCTACGACTTCAATAACACATTATTAACATTATACTCTATTTGGCCATAGTTCACGAGAAAAACGCCATCCTCAGTGTTTAAACTCAACCATCGTAAATTCGTAATGTTCAAATCAGATCTTGCATAATTTAGCAATTTTCGAGCTGCAATTTGAGATTAAATGCTAAGGTAAAAACAACGCTACTATCAAATTCCACTTGCTGAACTAATTATTTCTTGACCGTAATTGCTTAAGTCTGAAGAAGTGCAGATAAACTAAACAAAACATACTTTTATTATAATTAATAATAAATAAATAAAACACTGTTTTAATTACAGGATCCAACACAATGCGGGAATTAGGGGATTTACATATCGATTTGGATCAAATCACGAAGAAAAAAGGGGGGTGATTTCATTCCACCGATGCTAAATTAGGTTAAGTTCAACGAATCTGAATAAACATCGAACGAATCGCCACAGAAATCGAAATGATTGAAGAGTGTGAAGGAGAGAAAACATACTGGTGGTTTGGGAGAAAACCGCGAGACGAAGAGCCCAAATGTCGAAGAATCCGAACCAAACGGATGCTAATCGAAGCGTGCCCACCAGCATCAGCCACCATCCCAATAACTCCATCTTTTTTTTCTGGATCAGTAGTAACTCCATCTTCACTGCAGCTATACTCCACACACACTCACACACACTACTGTTGCTTTCTCCGCCTGCTTTGGGAGGAGAATTATTTATATATTTCCAAACAAAGCGCCTCTAATTAAATAATATTTTTGGTAGATCCATATAAATTAATAATTAGTTAATTAATATCAATAAGAAGAATATAAATTTCGTAAGCTATAGTATAAATTAATAATGGGCTCCTGTGTTACCTAATAAGTTTAGGTTATATGAGATTGAATTGTTTTTTTACCGATTAATTAATAATTTAGTAAAATTTGTATTTAATCTGTTAAATTTATTGTGAGATTTGACTTTAAAAAAAGTTATTTTAATAAGGTCTTAAGTCTAGAAAACAATACAGGTTACAACGATCTTTAATATTTAATTATTTATGACATTGTATAATTAGTATATCAAGAGCAAGTCCAAACAATTAAATTATTAGATAGCTGTAATTTATCAACAATTACGTGCACGCACATCCTTCACCCAAACCCCACAACCTAATCCCATTTTATTTTTATTTATTTAGAGGAAATACCAAATTTACCCCCTTTTACACCAACAAGAATGTGGCAAGGTAACCAACCTGCTAGCTTTGTTTTGGCACTACTCAACAACGCTCAATAATTTGGTATGCAACATTATTAAATTATATAGTGATCGACTAATTATCCTTTTATATTTTTTTTAATTCTGTTACATATTTCAATTCTATAATCATGCTAAAGTTCAGTCAATAATTAACAACTATGTAATGAAAAGGCAAATTAGGTAGCACACTACAAAGTTTATATAGGATTAGACAAAATTCATCAACATTTTCAAATTATAATATAATTCATCCAATAAAACAAAAAACTCACAATCCACACACTTAAAAAAGACAGCGTGTCTTTTCTCTGCAACAAAATTACCCCCAAATGAGACAAAATCCCACCTTTTTTTTTTACCCTCATCTGTACATTAATCCTATTTGTAGTTAGTAACAAAATGTCAAATCTACCCCTCATTATTCACCCCCCTCAAAACAAGCAGTAAAAAAGAAAGAAATTACAGAAGAAGAAAAGGTTAATTTTTCCGTAATTAATTAATTAATTAATCAGAAACGTAAATCTTGAGGCGTCAATTCCTTGCGGAGCTTCTGAGAGAAAAGCCTGCAGGCATCCATGCTCAAGTCCAGCGCCGCTGATAAAGCAACAAACGCCGCCGCATCCTCCGTGCAAGTCACGTGCTGCACGCTTACCTCCACCACCGGACCCACCGTCTTCCCACGCCCGTTCCCTTCCACGCAAGCCGACATCACAAACCCCCTGTACGCGGAGTAGGGCCACAGCCCGTTCCCGAAATCCCCACTGCCACGTGGGCTGCACCCGGGCGACGCGCCGCCGCTCCTCGGCGTCCCCGACGGCGTGCCGCCGCCGCCGTTCAAGTCTATCACGAATTTCCCTCCCTTGCTGCAGCTGAGCGCCGACTCGGCTAACACAATACCCGCGGCTGCCGCCGAGTCTAGGATTAGTTCGAACCGGTAGCCCAAACCGTCGGAGGCGCCGCGCTCGCGCCAGGCCTCAAGCCGGCCCCACGGCTTCCACGTGCCGTCACCGGGCCGGAGAATGAGCCAGCAACCCGGGTTGGACCGGCTGACCTTGTCTGAACCGGGCAAGGGTACGAACGGCGTCACCATCGAGGCGACGGCGACAGGCGAACCGGAGAGATCGTGGATTGTGATGGACCATCCTTTTCGTTCTTTTCCGGGCCTTTCTCTTTCACTACCAAACGAACTTAACCAAGCCCGTGCTCCGTTACTGTGTTCTGACGGTAAAGACCTGTCAATTAACGGCTAACAAACAATTAATAAACGGAAAATTGTGTAATCGCAATTAACATATTGAAAAAATTGGGGTTTAATTATTTTACATGGAGCGTTGATTGCGGTCAGGGGCACGAAAACTGAACTTGCAGGTGAAAACCGGCTGGCGAACATCGCCTTTGATTTGGAAAACCTGCGGGCTGCATTCGGGCTCTCCGTCGAACTGGAATACGAATCTCGGGTCGGGTTCCGCCTTCACATTCAAATGAAACTGCGCCGCACCTTTTGCTTCCACCCCCACACTAATCCACCCGTTGTGGAAGACCACCGCTCTGGACTCCGCCGCGGTCAGATCCAACGGAACCGTGATCTTCCCAAACAACCGCCCCGAGTTCACGCCGCACGAGGCTCCACGCCGCCCGGAGTACACCGCGATTTTAAGCTGCGGTCTCTTGCCGCCGGAAAATATGGAGGATTTCCCCAACAGCCTATCAACGTCGGGTTTACTGAGATGGAAACTGGCGGCGAGTGCGTGAGAATTCCCTTCGGGAAATTGTGCGCTCTCCGGCGGAATGTAGGGCACCACGGCGTTCTGAATCGGGAAGCCTTTCAGCTTGATTACACAGAAGCACGGCGACGACGAGGGGTGCACGGCGGAGCGAGCTGGCTTTGCCGCCACCGGAAATTTCAGGGCGAGATTCTCTATGGTTAACCTCACGAAAGGACATGGATCCATGACGGATTTTCTTAAGAAACCCCCAATTCGATTATCTCTCTATATATATACACTTCTGAATAATATTATTCTTTTGGGATTAAACAGAAAAAGAAGAAGAAGAAGAAGAAGAAGAAGAAGACTACTCCATAGGGATGCGCACCACTCTCCAAACTTAACCACACTACATTGTTTTTCCTCTCTGTAAATTATATCAATAAGGGAAAAAAATATTAATTTAAAATCTATTTTTTTATGTATATCTTAAATTGTGGTCTATTTAGGAAGTATTTCATTTCTTAATTAAATGTAAGGGCTGTATGAAATAATAAAAATGGCAAAAATATATTTTCGAATTCTTAAAATGGATTTTTAAAATCAATATAATTTAGGGTTGGAGGTTTGATGACGTAAGCATGGTACAGCTGTTGACAGGCTGTCGTTAAATATGTGTGCGCCAGTACGACGGAAGTTGACGGCAAATCAGATAGTTTTAATTGAACTTACGAAAATGACCCTAGAGTTGTGACAGATATGACGATAATGCCATTATTTTGTACCACGGTGCAATTGGAGAGCTATAGGACTAATTAAAACCACATTAATAGAATTTGTTATTGACTGAAATGAAAGATAATTATTAATTTGTTTAATGGAGGTTGTTTAAACAAGAATTTCTGGAGCAATAGGTCAGAAAAAACAAAAAAAATTAATAATAATTTATACAGATACAAAATCATGTGATATGGAAGTAGTAATTAAACTAAAAAAGTGGGGCCGTTGGATTTCCGAAAATGAAAGCCTAGGGAATGATGAATCTGCTAATATAGGGATAAAGCAGAGTGTGGCTTTGGATACCTTGTTTCATGGCCGTTGGATTGGGAATTGTTGTGGGCTTTTTGACAGTAGTAATAATAAACGTGGCATGTTGTTCAGAGATCGTGTGGTTAATAATGAACTCGAGCTGTTGTATGGTTTGGTCAGGCGCCAGCACTTAACATGCCCGTGGCATTTTTTTTTTTAGTTTAATCTAATTAATAGTACCATGTTAATAAAACAAAGAATTATAAATAAAATATTTGAATTTCCTTTATGATATTATTTTTTTAAAAGTCTATCAAAAAGCAATTGGTATATTTTATTAAGGGTAAATTACACCCACACCCCTGAGGTATGCTTAAATAACTTTAAGGTCCCCGTGGTATCGATAATTACACTCACCTCTTAAAACGTAGTTATAGATTCTAATGGGATAATGCATTGGATATGTTATTACGATAGAGTTCTAACGGACTATTGGTTTCAGGAAGTGGTGGAGACAAGAAATAGTTATGGGTGATTTAAAAAATATTGGGGGAGCCATATCACCCCATAACTCCCTATAACCAGGGGCGGATCTAGGGGGTGGCCAAGTATGCCATGGACCACCCTAAAAAATGAAAATAAATTTGCCTTAGTGGCAAAGATCTCCAAATTGTTAAATGAGGTCATGAGTTTGACTCCATAATGGTTATCTTTTTTTTTTTGTCTAAATTTCTTTTTAGCCCCTCTCCCATAAACACATTATATTATATCTATATTACTATTTAGTCCACTCAAAATTCAAAATATACAAAAAAAGTCCAAACTCTGTTTTTTTTTTTAGCCCCTTTCCCCAAAAACACATTATATTATATCTATATTATTATTTAGTCCACCCAAAATTTAAAATATACAAAAAAAGTCCTAATTTTTTTCTTTTTTTAGCCCCTCTCCCCCAAAACACATTATATTATATCTATATTATTATTTAGTCCACCCAAAATCAAAATATACAAAAAAAGTCCTAAATTTTTTCTTCTCCTAATTTAAAAAAAAAAAACAGTTTCAATTTTTTTTTCCCCTTCTCCTAATTTATCCAACAAAAAAATGTTCAATTTTTTTTGAGCCCCTCTCCCATAAACACATTATATTATATCTATATTACTATTTAGTCCACTCAAAATTCAAAATATACAAAAAAAGTCAAAACTGTTTTTTTTTTTAGCCCCTTTCCCCAAAAACACATTATATTATATCTATATTATTATTTAGTCCACCCAAAATTTAAAATATACAAAAAAAGTCCTAAATTTTTTCTTTTTTTAACCCCTCTCCCCCAAAACACATTATATTATATCTATATTATATCTATATTATTATTTAGTCCACCCAAAATCAAAATATACAAAAAAAGTCCTAAATTTTTTCTTCTCCTAATTAAAAAAAAAAAAAAAACAGTTTCAATTTTTTTTCCCCTTCTCCTAATTTATCCAACAAAAAAATGTTCAATTTTTTTTGAGCCCCTCTCCCATAAACACATTATATTATATCTATATTACTATTTAGTCCACTCAAAATTCAAAATATACAAAAAAAGTCAAAACTGTTTTTTTTTTTAGCCCCTTTCCCCAAAAACACATTATATTATATCTATATTATTATTTAGTCCACCCAAAATTTAAAATATACAAAAAAAGTCCTAAATTTTTTCTTTTTTTAACCCCTCTCCCCCAAAACACATTATATTATATCTATATTATATCTATATTATTATTTAGTCCACCCAAAATCAAAATATACAAAAAAAGTCCTAAATTTTTTCTTCTCCTAATTAAAAAAAAAAAAAAAACAGTTTCAATTTTTTTTCCCCTTCTCCTAATTTATCCAACAAAAAAATGTTCAATTTTTTTTTTCCGGGGGCGCTGCCCCCGAACCCCCAAAAATTTAACCCCACTGTACAGTAAATTCTTGGACTCGGCACAGCCAGCATACCCTGAATTTTCGTCCTGGATCCGCCACTGCCTATAACTCTATGTTATCTCCACCACTAGCTAAAAGTAATAGTCTATTAGAGTCATATCGGAATAATGTATGCAATCCATTATCACGTTAGAGTTTCTAACTACGTTTCAGGGGGGTGAGTGTAATTATCAATACTATAGGGACCTTAAAATTATTTAAGCATACCTCAAGGGTGTAGGTGTAATTTACCCTATTATTAATTAGTTGTTATTATTGAGATGAACTAATCATTTATATCTTCATTTATTTAAAACAAGTGTAATGAGTTTGAATATAAATACGAAATTCAAACTCAACAATGCTCTCTAGACCGACTTGCTAGGTGGTGCACGACGAATAAGAATATATGTATAGTTTGATGCTCCCGTTGGACTTATATGACATAATATTATTTTATGGCATGAAAAATAATTATAACAGTCAAAACAATCCGCCCGCAAAACACTTCGACCGAATGGGTCATTTCGCAGCTAGGACGAGAACGGGAAGTTGGGGCTCAAACGGGAAGTTGGGGCTCTTGAACGGGAAAAAATAATTATTTATAACCTTACTATTTGGATCTCGAACTCTCATAAAATTTGAATGAATGTGTATTCGTCGTCATTCCATCGTCCTCCTTATCAATTTTTATGTCATTGTCCGGGCAATTCGGGTAATATATCATTCTCGGTTAACCAGCCGTCGCCACTCTCGTGCCTCCTAATAAGTAGTATTTTTTTCGTATGTTTCCGTAGGCTTCTCCTCTTTTTCTGACTGTCCAAGATCCTTCGACCATTTAATGTTGATGTCGGCGAACTATTAATGCGCCCCATTAGAGTCATCGCGACACCCCTCCGAGCGCCATGTTTTCTTCGTTAAGTTCCTTTGTGTGGGCCGTTTTTGTGGGTCACACCCCTCGATGGGCTTTAAAAGGCTATATATTTCCCTGTAAATGGGCTTCACATCCTGGGCTTCATTTTTTTGAACTACATTTTTTTATTGGATCGTGTGGCCTACTTATTTGGATCATCATATTCTTATTGGTCTCACTCATTATTAATTCTTACATATTGTCAATTTCATAATGGGCCACAAAAAATATTCCAAAGCCCAATAAGATATTTCGTTCCTGCCCAATAAGCTCAACTATTTTGCGGGTCAATAATAAATTACGAGCCTCGAATTTATTTATATTCACATAATACATTTGAAACCTCTATAAATTAATACAAGCGGAACTAGTGAAATTCAATTAATTTAGCGGATTATTAAATTATCGCGTTAATAATTTAACACGTTTTTACAGAGTTGGGACTGAGAGAAACTATTATTTAATCGAAATTATTAATTTATCGAGGTTCTAGTGTAATTACTTTAGTCGAATAATATAACAAGATCAATCAAACTTTACAATCTCTTGCAATTTATAGCAAGTATTTATTGTTGAACGCAACTAATTAACTACTCTTACTCATTTCCATGTTTGAAAATTAATTCCATTTGAATAATAAATTGCTTTTACACACCCTGCATAGTCACAGACCCGTAATAAAGTCTTCATTCCAACTTTAGGCATAATAATGCATTTTCAGTATTTTTATTTTATTTTTAATTAACATGTTATTACAAAAGAAAACAAAAAGAAGAGCCACAATTGAAAAAATTAACTACGCAAAGGTCCTTTATAAGTAACTAGTCACATCAAACTACTTAATTGGTCAAAGCTTTTGAATAAATAAATAATTTTTTTTGCTACTATAAAATACTTTGACATTTAAGTAATTGTTTTTTCACCAAATTTAATCTTTACATAAATGATTTTACTAGACTCGTATCAAGTTCCTTTTTGAACCTTCACTATTTTTTTTTAAATGGAAATTCGATTCCCATCGGATAGCGAACCAATTGTTCGATTATGTTATTTTCTTCTTTTATTGATTTCAAAATTTTGATAATCCGATACATACTACTCAGGGGTGTATACGAGTCAAACTCGAATTCATTTTGACGAGCTCAAACTCTTCGAGTTTCTTATTTGGGATCCAGCTTGAGCGAGCAAAGCTTGTCGAGTTCGGGCTCGAGCCTGAGTCCATCTTGTATTATTTATTTATTTTTTATTAATATTATTAAAATTCATTATTACAAATTATTTTCATCAAATTATTTTTATGAATTTATTATTTAATTTTATACTAATTATATTTAAAATAAAATTTAAATAATAAATCAATAAAAAAAAAAAAAAACTCAGGAGCTGGCTCGCGAGCTCAACCTCGAGCTTTTGTCGAACTAGCTCAGTTCACGAGCCTCCATTTATTTAGACCCCAAATCCTAATACCATAGTATAATTATGTGTTTATCTTAAAATAAATATTTGATTCGATTTGATACTTGGTACCACAATTTCTGTATGATTTGGTACGGTTTTTTACCTAATAAGCAAGAGAAGGGGAAAAAACAAGAATACAAGTCATGGTATTGGCGATATATTTGTATACATGTAGGGGCAAAACTGTCCTACTTTTGCCGCTTATGTTCTGAATTCTCTGCGACTCAGACTCGGCGTGGAAGACGACACGACCATTTTTGGTGTTTCTGCTTTCTCGCACTATCCCACGTTCAGAATTCTTCGCAGGTAAACACAAACTCACACATTTCTCACACAGCACACAATACACCCAGTAGACGCGCTACACATATAGAGAGAAATTCATGATCTTTCAATTTTTTTCCAGTTGGCTTGTTTGTACGTCTGTGTACTCCTCTGCTCTGTTCTTTTTTTTTTCCCCTCTGCATTTTATTTGCGATTTTGCGCGATTTTGAAAGTGGAGTATGAACATATCTGTAGTTGCCTTTTGATTTCGCTGGGGTTTCTTTGATTTTAGGAGGAAATATGCATTACTCGCGCTATCGCAGCTTTTTTTCACGTGTTTTGGTTACCATTATCAATTTTTCGCTAATTTATTTGCGCCGGGCTAAATGATCAGACAACTGTTGTTTGTCCGTCTCGATTTTTTTTTTGGATTTTCGTGTGTGGAAGATCGCTTTATTTTCGATTTGTTATTTAGTTTTGTTGTTCTTACCGTTTGGTTGCATGAAATCGTAAACCCTAGGGTTTTTGTTTGTCCGGCGCCATAGTAGTACTTTTAATTCTAATTTTAGATTTTGTTTGCTCTCTGTTAGGCATTTGTGTCGATTGATTTTACGAGCATCTTTCTTCTCAGTATGTAATTTTCATTTTCCCGTATGTTGGCGGTTGAGTTGCGCCACGGGTGTTTTGTTTTAATGGTGAGTAAGATGGTTGTGTTATTTTTCTATTTTCTGTTCCAGTTGTGGTAAACTGTTTATCTATCTTATGTTCTCGAAGATTTTGAATATTTTTGATGGATTTATTTACTGGCCTCTTGACTCTCATGGAAATCAATTGAAGGTCTTCATGGTGCAGATTTGGAGAAAAGTTCAATTTTATTTATGCTTCCCTCAATTAGTTTTTCTTTAGCTTCCATCACAGCATTGCATTCAATGCATTTGTTACATACATATGAGTGGAACGGGAAGAACACTGTTATTACTGTTATTGCTGAAGTCTAGTTCACTTTGACTTGTTTAGGTCTGGCTATTTCACGATTTCTAGCATGATGTATAAGCTTCGTGAAGCATTTAGGAGTCAATGTTTATACACTACCCCGAACACACAACTGTCACAGTTACCATTTCTCTGTCCTCTCATGACATCGGTTTCTCATTTAGTGAAGGAATATACACACGATTTGAATTCTTGGGAGCTTAGACGTTTTGCTGAGTGAGGTTCAGATAAAACTGAAATTTCAAGTGTAATTTGTCTGGGTGTAAAATATAACTTCTTGCTTTTCCTATAATCATCTATTTTGACTTACCTGTGAATGTTTAGTGAAGACATGCGCGTCAATTAAAAGTGTCCCTTTTATTTCATACGTATTAGAAAAATAACTTATTATTTATTCATTTTTCTGAATATTTGAAATGTAGGAGCCTAGGTTCTTTTCCACGTAATCGCATGGTCTGGCAGAGTTTTTAACAGGAGATTGTGTCTTGAAAATGGAGCCATCAAAAGAAGGTGAGTGTCGCAGTTTTTTCTCTGAGTTGTTGAATCTTGCGTGAAAAAGAATATAGTTTAGTTGACCATGTATCTTTAATATAGTATTGATAAAAACATAAAACAAGCGCAAAAAAACTCCAGACCACACAACACATGCTCACTACATTACATATACTAAGCCACTAGAGAAGTTAAGAATAGGTAACAAACTACCTGTTATTTTTTCTATTGTATGGAATTATTTAGATTCTCTTTGATGGTTGATGATAGTTGTGTATACCGATGATCATCTTTTTTGTGGAAATAATAAATGCTTCAAGTAGTCTGATTCCTCATCTGCCATGCGGAGTAACTTTGTCTAACTTCCATTTCATTGCCTGTCCGTAGGTCCATGCTTTACATGTTGATGGATTTGTACAAATACTTAGCTTGAGTATTATATTTGTCTTTAGCTTCTTTATGCAAAGTTTTGCAGGTTCTTCTCGACTTCTTATTAAACTTACTAAAGATCAGAAAATTATAAGCCGCGTAGCATGTGTTGGTCCACCCACGCAAATGTACGTTGTTTTCCAGCCACTAAATTTGCTGATTTGTCCTTAAATTTTTAAAATGTTGATTTTTTTGTGACAAAAGAACATCTGTATTGCTGCTATATTCAATGTTCTCTTCCGTTTTTATGTGATGATTTTATTTGCATTGGAGTATGTGATGATAATGTAACCGAAAAACGCAATTCCAGAACCTGAAAACCTGGTACCGCGGATGTCTTTGCTTCAGTTCATAATCTGACTTGTGAAATAGCTGAACAACGGTTTGTGACATGGAGAATCATTTGCATTGCCTGTAAGGCTGTAAATGTGCTAGTCATTGCCATTAGTTTCTCCTAACAGCGGTTAAATCACTATACTGTTCAGTGTTCACTGGATATTAGTGTAAAGCTGCAAATTGTATTATGATATTTTAACATTTCCATATTATTTTCTGAAACTCCTTTTACTTTCCTGTCATATCAGTGTACTCTTTTGAGACCAAAATATATTCTTTTACATATAAAATGTTCAAGCTTTTTATGAAAAAACACGACAGGCCTGCAGTTTGGGCCATAACTTCCATTGTCCGAAAAGAGAAGATTGACTGTCAATCTTCATTGCTTTGTTGTTCTCTAATCCCGGCTTGTGAAGATCATCATCAGGAAAAAGAGTGGGGATCTTTCCTAGAATTCCTGCAGAAGTATGAAAGGGTAAGATCATAGTGTTCCATAATTCCTTTTACCTAAAGAAAAGGGCAATGCGTCATTAAAGCTGACGTTAATGAATTTAACTATTATGCTTTTCTCACTTTAATTTCTTGGGGGTGGGGTGGGTGGTGAGCCGAGAAGTTTTTTGTGCCGATGGAGAAGCCTAAATAGCTCACTAACTATAATCTCCAGCTATTTGCCAAATAAAATGAAACTTGGTTGTGGATTGATTACGGCGAGAATGTAGACATAAAATTTAAAAACGATTAGCAAATAGCTTGTTATGTTCTCTCTTATTTCGAATTGTTTCAAGCAAATGTGTTTTTCCAATGTCTTTGCGCAGAGTATAAAATCTCCTTTTGTGTTCCTTCTGTATATTCTTGGTGGATGTAATCATGTTAAAAAATAAAATAGTATGTTCTGATATCTCTAATGCATTCAATTCCTGAAGGCTGCTGTATCAAAGCTGGGATTGCATGAAGTGTACATACTTCCTTGCAGCAAAGATTCAAAACGTGGATTCGCAACTGTTCTATACAAAGAGAAAGTGCCAAACTTGTCTCCTAGTCAAAAGTGTGATGCATTGGGTATGTTTTATTATTTATCCCTACCCACAGCATGCATGGCCTATATTATCTTCCTAATGTTTACATTATATTACGGCAAGATTGTGTTTAATCGTTTTTAGAAACGAGTTCCTAGTTTGGCAAGAATTCTTTCCCAATTTCTGTAGAACTATAGAAGAAGCATCACAACCAACTATTAGTATTGTAGCCTGACATTCTTCTCTTTTCCCTTCAGCAGAAATTGTTGCTTTTGAAACATCATCTCCACCCAAAATTATTGCTGGTGAGGCTGCTATGTCAAATTCTGACCTCATTGATAGAATTTCTCCTGAGCAACGATATCCAGAAGTAAATGGAGGTTACTCTTGTGATTTGAAACCTAAAGAACAAAACAGATCCTCCGATAGAAATTTTGTGGTAGCACATCCAAGCTATCTCAAAACCCTTGGTCAAGCACATTCCTGCTGGATATTTGGTGCAATTGCCGAGCTTGTTGACAATTCAAGAGATGCCAAAGCAACTAAGTAGGTTTACATGGTCCTTTTATTTTGTTGATTGCGTGTTTCTGAACCTGCCTTGGTGAACAACAATGACATCTGATTGTTGTCTTTTGCCTTTTTGGTAGATTGGAAGTGGCTATTAGTATGATTTATTCCAAGATTTCTGGCAAAGATATTCCTATGTTGTCAGTAATAGATGATGGTCGTGGAATGAGCCACACAGATATCTACAGAATGATATCATTTGGCCATGCGCAATCGGAAGCTGATGATCCTGATCATATAGGAAGATATGGAATTGGATTTAAGGTACTTTCTATTCCATCTTGTTTCTTTAGTGCTTGAGTTGATACCCCTACAAGTTTTGTTATTTTTCTTGATGACTCAAAAATTAGTGAAACAATTTTTAGATGAACAACTTTTTGACTATTTTTTAACAAACAACTTCTGTACTTGTATTAAAAAAATACTAGAAATTGATTTGAACATACTAGTGGTGTACAACTAAAATCGTGTGTTATAGTATACATTTTTTGTGATTTTACTTGTCTATTAGAAAATTAGTGAAACAATTTGAGATGAACTATTTGTTGACTAGTATGAATAAACGCCTTCTATACTATATATTTGTGTATTATAAAATATTAAAAAATGATTTGAACATGCAAATGATTTTTGGCGAAAATCGTGTGCTATATACATTTTTTGTGATTTTGCTTGACGATTCAAAAATTAGTTTTTAGATCAACTATTTATTGACTAATTATGAATAAACATTTTCTATACTATATATTTGTGTGTTAAAATATTGGAAAATGATTTAATCATCTAAGTGATTTTAATATGTGCATGTACATATAAATAAATATTCGTGCACAGATACATATTTTGAATTATGCATTATAAAGTTGTTGCAAGTTTTGGTATCTGATGTAAGTGTGCGACTCAAACTGTGAGAAGCTATTATTAACAAGAGAAATCTTTTGACCTTGGATATTGTTTTTTCAGACTGGGGCGATGCGACTAGGTAAGGATGCTTTGGTTCTAACGCAGACTGCTAATTCCAGATCGATTGCATTTCTATCACAGTCACTGAATGAAGGAAAAGATGTATGTAACAACTACCAATCAGGGCTCTATGCAATTTAATCTAAAAAATGGCATGTTGTTAATTAAAATAGTATTATCTACTGCAGAATTTGGAGATCCCCATTGTGAGTTACCGAAGAATTGGGCAGTATATGGAAGTGGATACAAGTGTCCACAACGAGGATTCTGCAAAGTACAACTTGAAAACCATTAAAAGATTCTCTCCATTTGATAAATACCTTATAGGTGAAAAAACAGGCATATTCAAAGAAAATGGCACTGGAACACAAATTTACATATGGAATTTAGATGAATGGGGATCAGCTTATAGCTTGCAATGGGAAGCTGGGATGGCTGGCGGGAGTTCCTTTCACCACGGCGGAATATTCATACGTTCGAAAAGGATAAGATCTCGTCCAGGACAAATGTCTCAGACGGTACTTTTTCTACTTCTGATAGCATTTCATACGAGTTGTTCATACACATACTAAGTTGCTCTTTCTTTGAAATCCAGGTGCCTTTGGACTATTCTCTTAAATCATATTTGGAGGTTATCTTCCTTGATCCACGGATGAAGATCTATGTACAAGGAGCTTTGGTAATATATAGATAAGTGTGTGTGTGTGTGTGTGTGTGTGTGTGTGTGTAAGTCTTATGAAGGTGTATCATTGAGACTATCCATTTATCTCCATATTTCCCTAGATCCTTTTCCTCTAGTAGACATGTCTTGGTAGTTCAAAGTATGTAATCATTAATCAATAAAAGAAAGGCATACATCTGACTCTTGGGCTCTTCAGCACTCTTATTTAAATGGATTAGGCCTCACATCTACCTCTTCATTCCTTTGCAGTCTCTTAAAGATTGAAATTCATTGTTGATGCAAAATTCTTATAGGTTAAAAGTCGACCCCTAGCAAAATCTTTGAACAAGACAGTTGTTGAAAATGGTAAAGTCTTGGGAAAATCAATTCAACTTACTCTTGGCCGCTCTCAATTGGAATGGGAGCAAGCAAATTGTGGCATATTTTTATATTGGCACGGGCGTCTGATTGAGGTGACGATTCATTTTTATTGCTTTTCTGCACAAGCATGATACAAAGAAAAGCAACGTATTGACTACAAAATATACGTTGCTGCTGCTGTGTATAATCACATCCAGTGTTTGATTGTCCTGGTGGAAGTTCCTATAGTTTTGTCTCCTTATACGTTCTTTTTTTTACTTCATTACAGGCATACAAGAGAGTTGGAAGCATAATCCATAATGGGGATTGCGGGCGTGGCATCATTGGCGTGATTGATGTTACTCCTTTAATGGTAAACTTGCTGAAACTAAGAGCTGACCTTTTCACTCATTCATTTTCATTCAAATTTGTGATGATATGATACAAAAGGCCTGCAAAAAATATAATGTCTTCATGAAATGAAGATCCATCTTATAATGCTAGAATGAGTAGACTCTTACTTTTGGCTCTCATGGTAATCCTGTTGCACCATATATGAATAAACACGGTCTGATTCTACTGCACCCTTGTCTCTATTCTGCTCTTATGATAGGATGATAGCAATGGTCAGGTTTGGGTACACAATAACAAGCAAGGGTTTCAGGACTGCGAAGCCTATGCTGAACTGGAGAATTGGCTGGGTAAAAAGGTGGATGAATATCTCGACAAATATGTTGATAAGATTCAAGTGGTATTCCTTTTCACTCCCTATATAATCATTGTATTGGTGTTGAGTATTCTCCAACACAATTATTTCGTCTTGGTCTACTTATGGGCTGAAAAAATTACCTCTCTAATTTAAGCATTACTTATATATTTCCTTACCTTTATATGGTACTTTATTTATCCAAGCTTGCTGTTCCTTTTAGGATATCAACAAGTAATTTTTAATAATAAATGTAACTGACTGATTACTGATCTTTCTAAAGAAAGTTGTCGCTGTGGCAAGATATGATTAAGATAAAGAGGTTTTTTCCTCAAGAAGTTCAGACTACCCTCCGCAATTGTTGAGGCAGAGTATATCTTTCTTGAAATGCGGTTCACAAACTCGTGAACATGTCTAATAAAATGTACCGAATGATAAAATGCAAGTCACATATTTTCTGTTGACATTTATGCTGATGGTCCTCGAGTGATGCAAGTACGCCCTACCATGGATGAATGCTTTACAATTATACTCTTGATGATTTAAAGCATTGTGTTTAGACATTACTTTGGCTAGTCACTAGTGCCAACGTCTATTTGTGGAGCGATAGTGATATTTTGACGGAGGAAAACTGGAAAAGATGCAATACCTAGCTTTACATATACCTTAACACGTAACTATAACTCCGTACAGTTTGAATCCGCGAATAGTGAATCATTTTTTGGGTGTATATTATAAAAGACCCTTTTCAGTCTAATCTATATTTGCTATTTCAAAGTAATATTCTCAGATGACATGAATTCTGTCTCTTATGCAGAGAAAGGGTAATGCCCAATATAAACCTGATCATGAGTGGGTGCAGTGCGACAAATGCAGAAAGTGGAGGATGTTAATCTCAGACTTTGACAGCAAGACGTTACCTCTAGAATGGTAATCTATCTTTTTCCTTATCCTATTTTATATACTCCTATTATACATACTAATAAATTGATGTCTTTAGTGTCATTGAGTTTTATATCGTAGTTAGTATCTATAATGCAAGTTTATGATTGAGATTTTTATAGCTTAGCAGCTCATGATTGAGATTTTTATGCAAGTAGCACAACTGAATTTTCCCTTCTTGTCATTTCATTTATTCTTCAAAGACGACTATATTTTCGATACGTAACCCTTATCTTTGTTTCAGTAATTGGAATGTATATTTATATATCTCAAAAACAGATAATCAACGATTTGAAAACATACATCTCTCTATTGGCAATTACAATAGATACAGCATCTCAATTTCTGGTTTCCATTAGAGTTGGTGTTTTGGTTTTAGGTTCTGTTTTATGAAGCCCTTCAATGGAAGATGCGAAATTCCTGAGGAAGAGGTCGGAAGTGGACTGATCACAATATCGACCAAGCGTAACGGTTACAGCATCAAAGAACCATCCGAATCAAGAAATAGTCTTCCTGAAAAAGCAACTAGTCAATCCGAAGGTTCGTCTTGTTACATATGTCTATATTCATGTATATGTATTTATATTTACATTCTTAACATAAATTAATTTGGTTTAACTGTAGAAATTTGTGACGGAAAGTTAAGTGAACCGGATGAAGATGATGTTCGGTTATCGAAGAGGCAAAGAACCCGTGCAACGAGGAGCTGTTATGATGAGAAATCAAATGAAACCGAAGAAGATGATGATGAATTGTTGGCCTTCATGCGCGTAAGGTCCCGTCTTCCTAGGAGCTGTAAGAAGAGTTGACACTACCCGTACAAGTTCGTCTAACCTAGCCTAACTAATAGTTTTTACCCAACTTTGAAATTGTATATGGCAACGGGTATTCGTATTTCGGCTTCTTATTAGGGGTGTCGATGGGTTTTGAAATTCTTGCGAGTAATCAGTGCAATCAATCATTTTTCGGTAAATAGCACTTATTGAATTGTTAAACACTGTAGTACTTAATCTCAGATTTCGAAAGGACAGAAAGTATTATTAGCCAATATAAATATATGTATATATAGTATATACTCGAACCTAACCGAAACCAAACTGAAATCGAAACCGAAACTGAAACTACATTTATTAGGATTTTATTTCTTTATTCTTCGCATTTTGATTACTGTTTATTCCCAAATGAGTTGATGGGCTAATGAAGTCCAATTACTCCAAATGCTACGAGTGATACGAAATAAAGATGTCTAAGCCCTAATTTTATTAACCTTAATTTAATTCTAATTTTATTTTTTATTTTATTTTAATAAGTAAAGGAGCCCTAGTTTAAAATTCAAAAATCAACACATTTTAGAGTTTACGAAAGAAAATCATTTGTAAAATAAAGTATAAAAGACTTTCCCCCATCCACAACCGGACACTTTGGCACCATAAAAACAGACTCTTATCAGCTCTATCCTCAAAAACAATCTAGAGAGAGAGAAAAAATGTCAGTATCAGCAATATTTGGTTCAAGGGTGGTGCTTCTACCTTCCTCCGCCGCCGTCGCAACGAAGGCAATAGCACCGCCGCAGAGACTAGCGGTGGGCGGCGGACATGGTGGCACAGGTTTGGTGATTGAGTGCTCGTCCAGGCCACAGAAGAAGGGAACTAAGCATCACATGAAGACCCGCCCTCGTAAAACTCGCCTCTCCGACATACGACGTGCTCCCACCAACTACCCTCCGCTTCCCCCTCTCCCATCGGAATGGAGTCTGGTCTCCGATGCCACTGCC
Source organism: Erythranthe guttata (assembly GCF_056151865.1). Lineage (NCBI taxonomy): Eukaryota > Viridiplantae > Streptophyta > Magnoliopsida > Lamiales > Phrymaceae > Erythranthe > Erythranthe guttata. Next base: position 23,745,423 of record NC_142546.1, read on the forward strand.
GCCGCCGCCGCCGCCGCCGCTCCGCCGCAGCCTGTCCAGCCTGAGTAATTCTTAGTGTTTGCCCATAATTTTATCTTGTTATGATGATGAATTGTTTGTTTTTGTCCGCAATTTCAATCTTTTTTTTGTTAATTTGGAAGATGAAGGCTGTATTTTGACTCTCTAAAAAACTGTGGTTCTGTTGGATTGAGAATGGAGTTGAATTTTCAGGATAATTAATCCCAGTCGATTTTGCTAAGTTGAATTAGGATAAGGTTATTTATTATTAGGTTATCTGTTAATTCACTGAAAGGGAAATTATGTACGCCTGCTCAAAGTACTTTTTACACTATGCACACACCTGTAAAATGTAGGCATTATACTGATGAAGTTAAATTGGAATAACGTGGATCAAACCATATAAGATCTTACCGGTAAAATTCGCCTGTTTAAGCTCGAGTTTTAATCTTTTCTATCAATATGTAATCATCCACACCATACATGTGTGTGTGTGTGTGTGAGAGAGAGAGAGAGAGAGAGAGAGAGAGAGAGAGAGAATCCAGACTAACGGGATTAGCGAAAATGGACGATAAAAAAAATGTGAATTAGTCGGGCAGGAGAGATTTGTACATGTTTAACCAGGAGGTATATACAAAAGTCAACTAAGTGACAACAAAATGTTTTTGTGCAGAAAGGTTCGGTTCGTACATGAAAACTAGCAATATTCAGAAAGGGAATATGAACAGGAAAAAAAAAAGGGCTTTCTCCCAAGATCACGAATCAGACTTGTTCCAGACGATTAATTGCCTCCGAAACAGTAAAAAGTTATTGCAACGGCATATAGAATCGGGCTATGCTTTAGCCTCCAGTGCGAAATGGTGCATTGTGATACAATCCAGGATCCTGCCCGTTTGTTTTCTTCTGTTTTGCCGAGTTTCACTTCACGTGACATCATAAGCTTCGTCGGGCTTTGCCTCTCTCTATTTGCTTTTTACCAGGCTCAGTAGGAAATCTGTGAATATATGCTCATATTCTGGCATTTTCCCGTAACCTGGAAAATTTATCAATTGTGTTAATGACACACAAAAAGTTAATTACTAATTGGATGAATAGGGCAATGGCATACCTGGAAAATAGTTAATATCTATGACATAATAGCGGTCTCGACTTCCATGCTCACGAATTATATCCAAGTTGAACAGACGGAGACCCTATTAAAACATCATCAAATACAACAATCAATAAAACAACCTAGATAGAGACACGAAACATACTTCAAATATTTCAGGAAAACGGAAAGGCGTACCAATCGTCGCCGCAGTTCCCTAGCCAGTCTTTCGAGTAACGGTCGTGGCGGAAGCTCTGCAGGTGGGAGAAAACAAATTAAAAATATAAGATCCCTTTCGAAAATTATTTTGCAGTACACAGAAATCAATCTAGCGAAGCTCAAAGAACAAATTGCAATTAAAAACATCGATGTGCTGATTTAGTATAATAAGCTCACCACCAACACAAGGATCGAGGTGTGCTTCGTCAGCAGATGCAGCAGCACAAGACACTCTAGGAAATCGATAAACCCCAGCACTCTTTGATAGTTCGCGTTTGCTGACATCGGGCAAGGAGAATCGCCTCACCACCTTTATCGCTTCACCGACAATGTAAACTTTGAAGAGCACACCTCCTACACACCAATACAAAAAAATTTAATGAAAAAAACCACACCGAAAAAAGGTGCTGAAGAAAACACACAGACTGTGTTTGTTTGAGTACCGTGATTGATGAATTCCTGCAAAACAAGTGGGGGCTCCAGCTTCTGGAGGGAGAACTCGTCATAGGCGAGAGACAGCTCATGTGACTTTGCAACCAAAGGCTTTGCCACTAAAGTATATAATACAAACAATAATGCCTGAATCAGGTTATAACATTCAAGAAACACGAAATCATCGGATGAAAGAACAATTGAAATTTTCCTTCGTTCATACCTAGAGGTAACCTAAGCCCAGCTTTGTTCACTGCACGATGAATCGACGATGGATCTTTCTCGATAACCAACTGTTTTGGGACACCAACTGTTCCTGCAAACCAGATATATGATAAACCATCAGTTCTTTAAAGCTCGTATTAAAGGATTCTCAACCAGGTTCATCATATTTCTGACAGATAAACCTCAACCAAGAGAATAAAAAAAGATTAAAAAAAGACCATATATCAATTTAAGGGGCTATCCAAGCAAAATTACCATAGGGGTCTGACAGATTAAGATCGGCAACGTCTTGAAGCATAGACTGCCGATTGTACACTTGTTGTATGGCATCGGGAGGATCAAGAACTGTGACCTCGGGGTGCGCATTCCGGTAATCCTTCAATAGATGTAAAAAAATAAATAATATGAGAGGGCATAGAATAACGTGTACATGTTCATAAATCAATCTCAAATCCACTAACACACAAAAGCCAATATTATGTAAAAATTATGTACATGGAAAAAACTATTCTGAAAATTTATAAAATGTCTCGGAATCTCAAGATATATTGAATGTTGAGTATATAAATTTCTTCGAATTTTCAATTCTCAAACAGATATACTGAGCATAATAGATGTCATTTCAGAATTGAAACATCAACACTCATTAACACACACTAGCTAATTGCAATCTCGTGTTTTCACACAATCTCAATACATCTTCAAGCCTCGTGTTTTACATTTTTTTTAAAGTTTCTAACAACAAATCATTTTCCACAAGCCAAAACTATAAAATTAGCATAGCAGGCGCTAAAGAGCCCAATAACCAGTAACCAAATCAAAAGGTACCATGAAGAAAAAATACAAAATATACAATGCCCTCAGAAATTTGAAGTCACTGACAGTCATTAATATAAATGCAGAAATTAAAACTAACTAACCTCAAGTACTCTTCGCCATTCCTTTCCAGATAACTGCAACAAAGACGAAAAAATAAAAAATACATTAGTGCAGTGCGGGCAGTTATATATTTCAGGGTAACCAAAAACCAATAGAAACGAAGAAAGGGTAGAAAACTTTAAAGCAATTCACCTTGTGTAACACAATGTCGAAAGGACCTTGATCTGAAAGGGGTCTGCTTTGATCAATAGCAACAAACAAAATTCCCTTATTCCTGCAAATACATAATATTAGCAACCGACGATTGCTAAGTAACGGCTCGACTGCAAAAGTCTAAACAGTCGTTAAAGCTAGGAATATTCTATGGGAATAAGAATAATTATATTACAGTGTATCTATCTCCCCTTTGAAGACCAATTCAGGTCAAAACATGCCGAAAGCGAAGGTCAAACGACCTGTAGAAATCCTTTGGCACAAACGCAGACCAAAAATAGTTGAATTAACAATCGGAAACTATTTACATCTCAAAAATTTGATAGTCAGAATTGTCAAGACGGATTCAACAGTGATAAACTCAACTCTCACCTAAATTAAATAATCAAAACAAAGACGTAAACAAGTACACTGAGCCCTAAAAGACACGATTGAAAGTGACAAGGAACACATAAATTAACTGCTGAAATTTCTTTGTTACACATCGTTTTAAACCACTAAAATATTTGTGAAGTTTGTCACATACGAACTGTTCTGTTCTTGTGTTGGCCACACCACATAAAGCATATTCCCAGGAGAATATTCATAATTTTTTTTTTTTTAAATTGCAAATCTCAAGAAATTGTATTCCCTCACTACTAATATACAACTCCCCCCCTCTTGTACCAGTTGTCTACAAAATAGAAAAATAATGAAATACTAAAAAAAATAAAAAATAAATAAACACTTTTCATCTGAAAAAATCACGACTCATGGATCCAGCAAAAAACAGAGAAATTCATACTCATATATACCTAAACCCCCAAATTCGGTTTGAGAATCACCCAACCATCATAATTTTGTTTGATCCAATCCCAGATTTGTGATAATTAGCATGAAAATATGAAAGTAAAATTAAAAAAATTAAATACCTAGCTAGGCGTTCAAATTTGGGCTGCAAAAAGCTCTTGATCTTCTTAGAAGTAAGAGCATATCCAACCACCACCACTTTCATCGCCGGCGGAAACCCACCGCCCACCATCGCCGCCGTGTATTTCCTCTGCGCCGACATCATTTTCTCTTCCACCTCCTCTTCCTTCTCTTCCTCTTTTCTATACGCTATTTCTCCTATCATCCTCTTCCCTCAAATCTTATTCCTACCTATGTATGTATATATATGTGTGTGTATATATATGTGTGTTAACCCTTGTTCAAACACTTTCAGAAGGCAAATTCAGTCACCTTTAATCAACAAAGCAAAACTTTCCTGCTTTAATTCCTAAATTCCGCTAATTTCCGTTCACTCTACGGAAAGAATTTCACGAATTTGGTCCAAAACGCAGCGTCGGTTCGGATTTTTTCTCTCTTTTTTTGAGGAGAATACGGCTGGAATTAGAGCGAGAAATTGTAGAGAGAGAAAGAAACAAATATATATATTGTGCATGCGATATATATATATAGAAGAGGAGAGAGAGAAAAATAGAGAGAGAAAAAATAGAGATTAGCTGGAGATTTAAATACTAGGTCTAGGTATCATAAAAGCATAAGTGTAACGCGTGGAACCAAGGACGTTATATACACACACATGAATTATACGTATAGCACCGTGTATGTATATATATATATATATATATATATATACACACACCGGAGTTCATGGAGGCTGGACCGCTGGAGTCTATGTTAAGCAGCTGAGGTTTTGGAACCACTTGCCATTTTTTACTAACAATTATTTTATTATTATTATTATTATCAATAATTAATTCGTCACACACATCTTTAGTGATTGAATTTGTATTTATTAATTCATGGTACTCTCATTATTTTGATGTAATTGCATTAAAAAAGGAATAAATCTACGTAATTGTTTTGACGCCGAATATATCAAGACCTCACAACTTATTATTATTTTATTTGGTATTTTGTGCTATTTAGGAAATTAAATATTTTCATTTAAATTTTGTAGCGTATGCATACATCACTTAGATATTTTATTTATTTGGCTCTGTATATGAATATTATAATAATAATAATAATAATAATAATAATAATAATAATAATAATAATAATAAAAGAAATATGAAATTGTAGTGGTTTAGTACTATTTTGGGGTCCATTGATTCATCACGAGCCATCCATATCACAAGTGGCATTCGTCTTCTAACCACGACATATATTAAATTAAATATATATATATATAACTAATTAAAAAAAATTGTGAAAACAAAAAAAAACTAATAAAAAAACATGACCTAGAATTAAGATAAGTGAATATCCAATGTGATAAGGATATGTGATGATGTGTTGCATGTCATGGCAAAGACATACATACTCCATGACAGTGAGTCATCACACAAGTGTATATTAATGTAATCAAATTAATTTAATACGATTAATTGATTGTCTACGTGGTATATATGACATGCATTGATCTAAGTATATATCTTTTGCATATCATTTTTTTTATATCTTTCAAATATAGCTGGATATTTGATTTATTTATTCACAATGCGCTTTATACTAATTAATACGTGTAAATAGTCTTGTAAGAGATGACTTAGTGTTTGGAGCAAATTTTTTTTTTTCAAATTCAAGTTCGATCTAATTGCCAATTAGGTCAAACTTATTAAACACGATGCCTACTGAGGTTGGTTTACATCTCTGGTTTAAATTTTGGAAGATTCACAATCGTAAATGTGTCTTTGACTAAGCAAAACAGAACCATTTGCAATTATTGCCTGACCCTTGTGGTCAAGGTCAACTGACTATTAATTTTATTTTCTCATAATATTTTCTTATTTGGAAATTATTAATTGTGTTAACAAAATTGCTAACGTTATTCAAATTTATTGGTCGGTGAGATTAAAGGTCTTAATTAGCAGGTAAAAAGCTGGACGAGTGGGCCTCCAATAAAATTTAAAAAATAAAAAAAATATATTGTATTTTTTTTTTTTATATAGAATGTAATGAATGTTGTGCGTAATATATACATTTGTTATATTTGGAAGGCAAGTTGATATGATATGATATGAAGGAAATATAATATTCGATTCTCACCAGATTCTAGCTCCTCGCGATATTGAAGAGGGGAAATAAATTAAAAATTAAATATCCACTCAATTAATTTATATTTTTAAGAGAACTCAATACTCATACTCATAGGGGTTTAGATTACGACCACTCATCAACTAATGTTAAATTAAAAAAAATCTCTCTTGTTTGTCTTGTTTGAGTAATTAGAACTACAATCAACTATATATTTCTTACAAAAATACCCTTTATTGAGTATGTAAATTTGACACCGCGAGTGGACGCATGTAATTGTAATTACTAAAAAAATGAGGGGGTTTTCTTAATTGCTTTCCCTCAAGGGTGTAGTCTTAATTTCTTACAAATTATATCGACAGTTCCAAAAGAAATTCAATAGATGAAAAACCCAAATTATCAATCATAATTATAACCCCAAAAATGCTGGAAAATTCCATGTGACACTCATTTTCATGGAACATTGCATCACCAAACATATCTATGTGGAATTAGATTCTATTGCAAAAACTTTACCAAAAGCCTAAAAAAGAAAGAAAGAAAGAAAGAAAAAAAACAGGACAGAATCCCACTACAACAAATAATTGCATACTAGCATTCCTAGCTAAAAGCTAAATTGGTCTAAAGAAGCTGAATTTTGAAGTGGGCCCCACAAGTGAAATTGATCCCGTGAGTTTTGCATATGTCAACACTAATTGGCAGCAGTTGGTCACGGGCCAATTATAGATCATTTTACAGATGCTACACCCAGTGAAATACACCGAGTAATCACGCACAATTGATATACTTAGTAAGTGATTATCTGTATCGCAAAAAAACCCGATGCATTCCACCAGGTTGACAAGGTCAGTGTGAAAGCAGTCCTACTTTCACAGAGTCTCTTTACTTTAGGGAAAGGCCAATCAATATCACTGAAAGCAACATGATATAATAGCCCACTACTTGAAACCTTCGTCGTCGTCGTCATTTTCTCAAACAATTTTTTTAACATGTCCAAAATGAAATGTCAAATGACAACATCAACTTATTAATAATGGCAACTTAAATCCATGGGGTTGACATAAATCGTGAAACACGTGGACACTATTTCAAATAGCATATTTTGCTCTAAACCATACAAAATACTTTAATATTTACTATATCTTCTTTAATTTATTCGTTTCTTTTGCACCGGCCAAGTGGGTGGACAGCGTTTGTGAATGATGTTTCACACAGATATTTTCACATGGCCTTCCATTTATCACCTCATAATATTGGAAAGATAATCGATACAGCAAACAGATTGGAATCATATCCAAATACGTTAATAAAAAGAAGAAAAATAAATCGGAAGAATTATATACGAATGCATATTAAATTTGGCGTTACCCCAGACCAAATTCATATATGGAAACTCGACCCAGCCAAATTTCTTAGTTCGAGGCCAAACTCCTCAAACGAAACACAAACCCTAGCAAAGTTGTCCGTGATTAAGTCAGGCCAAAAAGTATATAATTTTCGATTTCCAAATTTAGAAGAACGATTAAATCTAAAACCAACTTCAATCATTTTTCTTATCTTGGAAGCTTACCCAAACATGGCTCATAAGCTGGGCTCAGCCCATCAAGGCCCAAACCGCTTAGCTGATGACAGAATATGCCCAAATAGCACGGTTTTTACAGGTGATTGCGCATACTGAACCGTCATCTGTAAAAGCCAAAACACGAAAGAGGAGATAATCAGGTTGTAAGAATAAAGATCTCGTTCACCATTTCCGAAGTCATTTGTGCTACTTCCACTAAAAAGGAGCTGCTCCATTGCATCATTTGTGAAGGATATAATTTAACATGCACACTGAAAAGAGTTTCCACTGATCCTCAAAACATCAAAACAAACCTGAAGTAGGTCACTTGGTACTTGGATCTCAACTCATCCCTTGTCCCTGTAATCTTCTCGAAAAGCTTTTCATGTCATATATATATATATATACATACACACACACACACATATACGAACAACAAAAATTAGGCAACTTCGGAAATAAACCTACTTTCCATTTCATGTCAACCGCACTTTTATTTGATCATTTAGTTCAAGACAGCAAAGCGCACATAACATAAATATCGTGCAATGAATTACCTAAACCAGGTAGAGAAAGATGACACAAGGGTGTGCAGTAGATAGGCTTTTCCTCTCTACTAGATGTCAAAAAATCTGCACAGCATGATTGAATTTGATATTTTCCAAACGTTTTGAGGGTCTTGTCCAGTTGTCCTGCATTTCATTCTCCGTCTTGCATGTTTATCAGCATGTTAAAATCATCAAAGTGAGAAAGTATAAGATTTCTGTATTATGAACCATCAAATACGCGACGTCAGCAAATCCTCATAAACAATGTTCAACCAGCTGTTCGCCCAAAATGGAAAGACCACTTCTCATTTAGAAGGAAGTGAATCTGAATTCTTTGTATGCCTTTGTCAAAATTCAAAAATCAGATGGCAGAAAAAGGACGGAGAATTAAAAAATAATAAGAATTGGATACTGTGTCATCTATTTGCATATATAAATATATATGCACTTGCCTCACACTAGTGGCTTCACCACACGAAAAATCAGGTAAGGGAAAAACAGAAAAAGATAAATGTTAAATATGGAGCCTTCCAAAAATCCTGTTAGTGAGTCAACATATGAATGGATATTCTAGAATGTACCATACAAATATGAGAATTTATGGAAGGTTCTAGAATATCGGTGGACAGAGTTCTAGACTATTGGTGGACGCAAGTTTCCAAAAAATTGGTGTGTTAAATTTTTTATAGTTCTTGAAGAACTATGTTTAATGGGAACACAGAAATCTGTGGAACTTCTAAAAACCTAGAAGCTAACACAATAGAATATATGCTTTACGCATATTCTTGGAGAGAGTACGAAACCCTATTAATTGTGAGCTATCCTTTCTGTAATTAGGTCTTCTTGGCAGTTTTTTACACGTACATTGACACGTCATAACAAACTTGGAGCACCAATAAGATTACACTTGTCAGCATATGAGCTTATTAACCCAGAAAAGGGAACTGAAAAAAATACGGGACAAACGAGAATCTTTTTAACGGAACTATATATTAATACAACAGTCATGAAAGCTAATAAGTTCAAAGTCTAACTTTTATCTATCTTTCATTCCGAACTACCACGAGAATGAAATCGGAAAAAAACAAAAAAGTATATAAAATCTACCTCAAACTTCAGCTTAAACTATCATTGATTTCAAACGAGAACGAAACAAATAAGTCATAAAACCAAGTTCCTAATTGCAAGGTTTCTTCTGTAAATCTCTGACGGATTACACAAATTTTATGCGACGACACGACACGAAAAGTTTTCTCCCTTACAATTAAAAACCAATAAGGACAAGAAAAACTTATTCTCAGCCACGGATTTCTTGAATGGTTGAGCGCAATTTGTCATCCCCAACAACTAATCGTAATTTTTTCATGAAAATATCCTTTCCCAACTTCCCTTCCTGCCAAATAAATAGTAAAAACTAAAATAAATAAACCACATAATATCAACTAAACCTAATTACCAGTTTCGTAACCCGCATAGGAACGGAAATTGCTCACCTTACACGAACCCCATGAGGTTACCAATTCTTGAAATTGGGGTAGAGGAAGAGAACCTTTCAACTTGGATAACAATTTTGCAATAAACATGGATGGATGCGGAATGCAATTCGTAGTAGGCTTCACCGACCCTGTAATATTTTACAAAACCTCAATTCCATAAGATGCCAATTTTTTTTTTTTTGTTTTTGCATGAAAATTAATGCATATCAAGAAAGCTAATTTATTGGACAATATAGTACCAGGCCTGTAACTGACAACACACTCGGGAAGAATATGAGTATTCATGTTCGTATGCCACACAGTATACCACTGAGGATTATTCAAGTCATCAACACCAGTATCATACTCTGCACTCGAAGGATACAGCTGGCGTGACCCTGCTTCAATCTTTTCGCGTTTTCCCAATATCAGTCTGCACAATATTACATGCTTCTCGCCATTCTCATCGATCTCTGACATCATTGCACTGTACCACATATCCCACATTGGAAAAAGATTATAATCGCGCATACTAAAACCAAAATAAAGTAGATAAACAACTACGACACGCAATCAAGGATAGAACACCTGTTAATGGGGGATCGTATAGGAGATAAGTGAACTCCAATTCCATGACCTTCATGATGAGACGTCTTGTTAGGTATTCCGAATCCATGCAGCAAAATGCTTTCCACACCTTTTGCCGAAGTGCCATACCATGCAAAAACCATGTTACTTTCCCCTCTAGCTCGTTTCGTAATCTCCATTTGCTTTGCGAAAACCTCCGAACGTGCCTTATCCATGGGCCCCGCACGTACGCATTTATGAATAGAGGTAACTACAGCACCTGGTTCCGCAATCTCCAACCCTGACAGAAACAAATTCTTAACTATCGAATATCCTGTCTCCTCAGATCCGAGAATTCTCGCTTTCGGCCACCTGGTCGACTGAGATTCGCTCCCAATCACTTGCCTCTTTTTCGCATTATTGCTGGACAGACTTCCCTTCTCTACATTCTCCTCTCTCTTCCTCTTACTAACAACATTTACAATTCTACTATTCACCTTCTGACCTTCAGAACTTCCTAAATTTTCTTCAATTTCGATATCAATCTGAACTTTCGTGCAGTTTTCATCACAATTCGCAACATCATCATCATCAACACCACGGTCATTTCCATAACTGCTGACGAAAGATTTGGGGAAAAAACACTTACCATCGACATCAATCCAGGAAATGGAGCGCTGATTGCCAGTATCCAGATCAATCTGGAGCATGCGGTAAAAGTCAAAGAAACAATTGAACCCCAGGACTTGAGTCTCGACAATTGGCTTACCCTCCACAAACCCTAATTTCATCATTTCCGAAACTTCCTTCGGGTAATCGACCCACGATCCGTCGTCGTAGAACATGAACCGGCCCGGGCACGACGACCGCTTGAAGTTCGAATAATTCTGGATCAGTGGTTCACACGACGGTTGCTTAGCAGGTCGTGGACCGAACCGCTTCACTTTGTTGTTCCCCTCGGCGCACTTCTTCGTCATCATCTGGGCGGAATTCAAGGAATCCATTGCTGTACAATCTGAGAAGCTCCTGGTACAAATCTGTCGATTTAATAATTCAGCAAGAACTTCTGAGGAGAGAGAAATAGATGCAGGCGCTGTATCTATAGATGGGCACTGTACAGGTCGGTTAAAAAATTAAAACGACGGTATTGCCCCTGGGCTTATAATTACTTGATGACGAAGAAAATATAATATTTTATTTTAATGAAGGGGTTTAATGGGCTGGAATAGGGTTACTTCAGCCCAAAGAAAAGTTTAAATATATGTTTAATGGTATATATAAAAAAAAAGTCAACAATTTCGACTTATTCTTTATTCCATTCCAACTTTGCAACTCACGGCTGAAGTTGCTTGATTCTTTTGCTATTTGATTTTAAAAGTTTACTTGAGTTATAGTAAAAATGACTATTACAATCACCATGTTGTCGGGCCCGGATCCGACCGAATTCAACCACGATACGGCAATGAGGCGGTCCGATCTGACCTCTAAAATTGAAAATTTAAAAATTGAGGTCAAGTGACTAAAACCCGATTCGATCGAGTAAAACATGTATACCGACAAACCGATAAAAGATCCCAATTTGTAGCCAAAACAGCTCAAACCCACCGGCATAATCGGTTATTTGTGAATGGGTACGAGCGAGCCTTCACGGAATTAGTTGTGAAAGACAAGATCTGATCATAGGTGGTTGAATAGGAGTGGCAGATTGACGGGTCCGATTATGAGTAGTCAATTACGGGTGGCAAATTGCGGGGAAGAAAGATGGCAAAATATATAGTGAAAACAAAAGAAATATAGTAAAAAAAATGGGATGAGACGGATAAAAGTAAAAATAATAAGAGAAATATTAAAAAATATAATAAAATTATAAAAATAATTAAATCAAAAATCCGGTTGAACCGATTATATTAAATAATAAATAATATTATATTTATTTAATGATATTCGGTTATAGATGGTGCATAAGTTTTTCTTCTTTCTTTGTACTTTCAAATGCTATATTCTAGCACTCATCAAAAAGAAGAACAAAAAAAAGAGAGGCAAATAAAATAAAAAAACGTTTATTTAATCGTTGTTCAAATCTTTAAGCACGAGATTAATGGAGAGAGAAACACTATCACAAATCATTTAATGTGTATAAGTTTCCCACTAGTCTAATTTTATTTTATTTTGTTAATATTCGTGTGTGTGAAATTTATCAAACAAAATACACGGATGAAATTAAGATTAAGATAGACACAACATAATTAATGTACTAAGTCATTTTATTTTTTTAAAGTGTGAAAGAATTACTTATTTATTTATTCTTTTAAAGGTTCAGAACTTCAGATAACTTGCTGGATTGTTTATAGATTTAAATAGAGTAGAAAATGTGAAGTCAGCTCTCTAGAAAATCAATTAATAAATATGAGAATATGTTAGGAATATTGTTTAATTTCTTCTTTCTTAATCTTCTTCTATAATTTCTGTTTTGTACTTTTTACTTAATCTGGTAGATTCCATTTATTAACGATTGTAATAAAATTAGTAATGGAAGTAATTATTTAAAAAAAATGTTTTAAGAAACTTACAGTGAGATGAAATTTGTAACAAAGCACTTGCCCCCTGCACCACGTTTTCTTTCCTCGATTTCACATAATCCTAGCAAATATGCAAATATACTCAAACAAGACTCATAATTCAATAGCATATATAAAAAATATATAAAATATAAAAAGATATATTGTTACACGTGATACACATTCGCGAATTTTGTGATACACGTGCGCGCACATCACACTTGAGATGCACTAGCTACGAAACTCGATTTACAAAAAAAAAGTTATATATTAGGGTAGAATTTAGGGTTTTCCTGAGAGGAAAACAAGGGGAGGTTTAGGATTAATATTGCAGTTGTAGAATGCATCGTAAAGTGGTGCTCGCACAACGGTGTGATTTGAACTTCATTTTATTTCATGAGCAGGTGAGAAATTTGTTGAACCAGAGCCTATCTCGATAATTTCATGAATATAAAAATATATATATCAAAATTCGTGACATACATGCACACACATCACACCTGACATGCACTAGAAACTCGATTATTTAGAGAAAGAAAAAATTGTACTTTGGTACACCTGACATGCACTAGAAACTCGATATTGAGAGAGAAAAAATTGTACTTTGGTTTTGGAATTAAGCCCTCTACTCTACGCCTTCGGTTATTTCAATTAGTATTATTAGGTATGATAAAAAGAAGGAAACTAAGAAACTTTAAGTAGTACTTACAGGAGCGTAGATGCTGAGTCCTCTTTCTTTCGAATACTCAACATACACCATTAAGTCCGCTTCCGTGTAGTACTTTTGCCCCGTTACATTCGTGTAGTACTTCATAAACCACACACTACAAGTAAATCAGTTCAATATTGCAATTTCCAAATCATATATTTTATATATACTTTTGTGGAATCAAATAATAATGTCAAAATGAGTTAAAGATCATACGAAAAACAGTAAGAAATGGCAAAACAAAGGAACAATCCCTACGAAATACTGAAAATATGATATTTGTGCTACTATACACAATACATGCACGAACATCTCACGTTCGATGCACAAGCTAAGAAAATCTGATTAAAAAAAATTGAGAACTAAGTTTCTCAAAGCAGCTTCTACCTGCTTGTGCATTGTGTGTATTCTCTAGGTGCAGTGTGTGTGCACCGCATGTGCGTGTATAGTGCGTGTGTAGTGCGTGTGTAGTGCGTGTGCACTACATGTGTTTGGGTAGTGTGCGCGCACTACATGTGCGTGTGTAGCGCATGTGCATTGTGTGTGCATGTATTTTTGGTCTTACAACACAAACAACGATTGTTAGCGGTTTATTATTTTCATGGTTGGGACAACTTGCTCAAGTTTGTAGAGATTGAAGGAATATGATATGCAGAAGTTTCTGAAAATGTTAAGATGTGAAGTAAACCTTCTAGAAAATCACTGTTAAAAAACGTCTAATAGAATATGTTTCAAATATTGTTCTTTTCCCAATTTAAACAAGAGCTTATGTTGTATGTTCAAAAAATACAAATGTATTTCCAAACAAACCCCACATGTTGTACCACCAGAAACGATTATTGTAAGGAAGAAAAAAGTTCACTTTTCATTAAAACCAACTAACAATGTCGATAAATATAATTAACTAATTTCTAACGAGTACTAGATGAACTTGGAAATTTTTAAACCAAGATCCTTTGACTTTTGAATATTTCATATATTCACATAGATAAGCACAAACTAACTTGAAGAAAATTGAAAGCCTTGTTCACCCCAGCCTTCTGGAGCTTCGGATTTCGGTGTCTCCTGCAGTTGTTGCATGTTTATTCAAATTAACATTAAACAAATTCGATAAGAAAATAATTTTCAGACGAAATAGACATTGTTTAAGAAGACGTACCCCGAGATGAAATTTGTAATAAAACAGTCGCCCACTGCACCACCTTTTCTTTGTCGGTCGAAAGGTCCAGCAGAGCGCTCGCGCATTCTAAATCATCGCGGTTCTCTCTTTCCCTTTCTTTCTTGGATTTTGCTCGATCCTGACAAACATGCAGCTACCTCAATAATTTCATGAAATATAAAATCATATATTAAATCTGTGATGCGCTCACATCACACGTAACATGCACTAACTGAGAAACTCGATTTATTAGGGGAAAAAAAGTACTTTGGTTTTGGAATTAAGTCCTCCACGCCGATGGTAATATCTCGCACTTCGTGCATCAAAATTCTGTAGAAGAAACCCAGGAAAGTTAATCAATGGATGTCATGTAGAACAATTAGGTAAAGTAAATTAAGAAACTTTTAAGAAATACTTACAGGGGCGTAGATGCTGAATCCTCTTTCTTTCGAATACTCAACATACGCCATTAACTCCGCTTCCGTGTAGTACTTTTGCCCCGTTACATTCGTGTAGTACTTCATAAACCACATACCAAAAGTAAATCAGTCCATCATATGTGAAAATGAGTTAAAGGACATGTAAAATACAGTGAGGATGGCCAAGCAAAGGAAAAATCATACGAAATACTGAAAGAAAGAAACTCATCTTCATATCAATCTATAGGCCAAGTTTCCTTAAGGAATAGGTAATATTTAAGACCATATATTCATGAGTTTTGCAAGATCAAAGTGGACAGGATTTCGTGAGAGAAATGTAAATTAACCATGAAACGGTAGAAATAAGAGGAAAGATAATAAAAAAGAAGGATATTAATTATGAACGTTTCATCCGTCCACTATTTGCCTAATATCACCACAAATCTAACACAAAACAAGTGCTCAAAATGCGCTAACTATTGTACATAATTTTCTTGATATATATATAGCAGCTGTTTCCTTTAGAAATCGTACTACAAATTACATGCAATTCACTAAATATTCCCATCCTTCGGGTACTTCAAAGCCCGCCGGAGGGACAGCAGCAGTAAAACGAGAAGCCATTGGTGACGGCGGGGTGGCGACTGGCGGTGGTGGACGAAAACGAGGGTTTCTCTTTCTGATTTAAGGTAGAAATTAGGGTTTCCGTGATATGAAAATAATGGGAGGTTAGGGATTAATAGTGCAGCTGTAGAATGCATCGTGCCGGCAGGGATGGATGCAAAGTGGTGCTCAAACAATGGTTTGATGAAGATCCTTGGTAATTTCGAAAGAAGAAGAAGACAGATTGAAAAAGCAAGAGCTTTTAAAGCAAGAAATTAAATTCTCCAACAACCGCCACCATTGGGTGCCAAATGCCGATGACGCGGGGGAAGACAAGGATTTCGTAAGAGAAATGTAAATTAACAATGAAACGGTAGAAATAAGAGGAAAGATAAAATAAAAAAAGAAGGATATTAATTATGTTACATTTCATCTGTCCACTATTTGCCTAATATCACCACAAATTTAACACAAAACAAGTGCTCAAAATGCGCTAACTATTTTACATAGTTTTCTTGATATATATAGCAGCTTTCCTTAGAAATCGTACTAGAATTTACAAGCAATTCACATACGAGAATGTCCAACTCCCACAGCAAAATTTTCCGGTACACTAACAGCACCAGCCACCAAGAATGGCTAATGTTTACCCAAGAATTCTAAAATATAAATTTACAGAGTAATTTATAACATGCTGGAAATGAAGTCAACATAAATGAAAAAACAAAAAAATAAAATAAAAGATATGCTAATGCGACAACGTGAGCTACGTATCTAAGAAGTTTAATAAATTCAACTACGAAAACCCTTTTCTATATTAAGACATATCATTATTGAATGGATGCATCAAAATGAACATATATATTAAGTAAAACAAAATAACAGATCATACTAATGAACCCTCTCTAAATTCAGACCACCATTATCAAACGATGATGCATACGTGCACCACGTGTATGAAACTTCGGCATAAAAAACATTAGATTGTTCTCTGTTTAATATGATATTTATTGCACATGGTAGTAATATGTCAAACAACACAACACGACAAATCGGGGCAGCCAAAATAAGGTCGCTCCGTACGGTTTTAACAACAAAACATTCCTTTTTTTCTTTTTTGTCGCATATACCGACATTCGCTCAACTTATGATCATGAACCAACTAATAAGAAGAGAAACATAATTCTTCACTTTTACACATAAATTTTGATACTCATCAATCAATCCATGATAGATCTAACTTTTAGAAGCATCTGGTGCATCAAGATACATTAGCTGTATCCCGATTCTAACTCGATTTCCTATCTGAAAAGAAAGTACATCCAACAAGAAACCACAACACAACATCAATTGCACTGATTCGGGCAAATCCACCAATCAATCACCACACACAATTCAAAAATCGAGAAATCAAACAAGTTTCATATCAGCAAAAAGAACCCACGAGTAAAATTCTGCACAAGAACAGCTAATAACACAATGCAAGTCCCTCAAACATCAAAACAAAGCAACGGCAGTAGAAAATAGAAATCTACAAAGCAAAAACACACCTGAACACGGGTTCCGTTTTTCTTAAGCTCACTTATATATTCCCATCCTTCGGGTACTTCAAATCCCTCCGGAGGTACAGCAGCAGTATAACGAGAAGCCATTGGCGGCAGAGGCGACGGCGGGGTGGCGGTGGTGGCGACTGGCGATGGTGGACGAAATCGAGGGTTTTCTCTTTCTGATTTAAGGAATAAATTAGGGTTTCGGGATGTAAAAATAGCCGGAGGTTAGGGGTTAATAATGCAGCTGTAAAATCCATCGTGCCTACAGGGATGGATGCAATGTGGTGCTCAAACAACGGTGCGATGATAATCCTCGGCAATTTAGAAATACGAAGAAGAAGACAGATTGAAAAAGCAATAGCTTTTAAGGAGAGAAATTAAATTCTCCAACAACCGCCACCATCTGGTGCCAAATGCCGATGAAGCGGAGGAAGAAGACAAGGATTTGAGCGGAGAATTCATTTTTCTGACGAAGCAATTGCGCGATACAAGCGCTGGTTTCTGGATTCGAACTCTGAAATTTTATATGCAGCTCTGAACCAATTTATATTTAATGGGCCAAATTAAATCCAAATGAACAGCCCAATAATTTATATATAAGCCCTAGTTTTTACAAATAGGCCCTCTTTTTATTTTTCTTATTTCCAGCCCAATCATAAAACTATAACAAATTTTATTTTTTCAATTTATTTAAAGGAAAATTTACAGTTTTCAGTCCTCAAATTGTCACTGATTTCAGTCCTTAAAGGAAAAATTTACCGTTAGTTAAGACAGTGATGGTAACACAATCAATTCAGTTAGTACTAACGAAAAATTGACGAAAATAATTAAAAATGTTGAATTTTATTATTAGTGTACAGAACTTTCAATTTAAAATTTTATAAAATCAATTTAAAGTGCCATAGCAAATCTAATACGGACCCAACGACTTGACCGGGTCTCGTGTCCTATTTTTTTCTAACAAGGAATCTCGATTTTTCTCCGAATCCAAGAAAAAAATGCCAACACTATATCATTCAGAAAAATATATATCTTTCAAGATAAAAATAAATAAATAAATAATAACAGGAATCTGCAATGGTTTTTAACAATATCCAGTTTTTTCAAGATGAAATTTTAGCCCCAACTTTTTAAATAACTTTTTAGACTTTTCTATATTAATAAGACAGAATAGTACAGCTTTAGTTCCCTTCATAGAAAACTTTTATGAACAAATAGATGCCCAATAAGCCAATTAGGACAAATAAAAGATTAGTTTTTTTCCCATAGGTTTGGGTGGTCATTGTTTCCCCAGCAGATTTTTCTGTGTTTCCTTGAAATACACGAGTGATTTTAAATTATTGATCTACATATAATAATAACATATACGATTATGTGTATGTGTATTTAGTGAAAAAGTGTAGTTATTTATATATTGATTTACGGTTAAAAATCACCTAATATGTTACACCAGATGTAGCATTTCATAATCCCTAGCGTAAGATACGCTTATTTTCTACCACGTGGCCGAAGCAAATGATCAAAGTTAGAAATTGAGTTGACTTTATTAGAGAGACCGTGGTCAACGGGGAAGTTTCTAATTTTTTTAATTGTATTTTTTGCTTCTATAAAGTTCAAAATCTCAATGAATGAGTGAGTTATAAACATAATTATTAGTGGATCACTTTGGACGGTTTGCCAAAAATTGTGGTGCTTCTAAAATTGAATAAAAGATAACCACTAAACCAATTAAAAGCATCCACCGTCTAATGTGGACGAAATAATTGCTAACAGAAAAATATATTTAAAAAATAAAATAGAGATGGATCTTTGAAAATCATGATTACGAACCAAATTAAAACCTACGACCTAAATCTTACATAGTAATTATGTTGTTCTAGATTTCTTGATGTTGAATTGATTATGGTCGGCTAAGAGATTCAGTTTATATTACTACAAATGCTGTATATTAAATTTGATTCTGTCACATACACTAAAATAGATCGAAATTGACAAGTTACGAACACTTATAAATCTCTAATTTGTATTTCCTTTTAGCTACAACTAATAAAATTAAAATAAAAATAAATAAAAAGGGAAAAGCGCAACTACCAGTTGTTGGTGTTTTACCATGTATTAATCACTGAGCATATTTATATATATATTTGGCAAAATTATAGTTTTTACCCCTCAAGTTTGCACCGATTTTATATTTGGTCCCCTATGTTCCCAAAAAACACATTTGGTCCCTCATATTTCAATAATATAATGCTTTTGCCTATTTCCGTCAATTTACCGATAATCTGTCAGTTAAGTCATTGATGGGCATACGCTTGATTCCGTTAGTTTTAACGAAAAATTGACGAAAATGACAAGAAATGTTGAATTTTTGAAACATAAGGGGCCAAATGTATTTTTTATGAATATAAGGGACCAAATGTAAAATTCATGCTAATGTGGGACCAGAACTGCATGTTTCCCTATATATATTTATCAATCAGTGTGCACTGTGCAGTACCATTTATTTATTTAGCTAATTGGAAGTGTCACTTTTTTTATTTGTTTGTTACAGTTTAATTTCACCAGCTCTCCGGCCCCTTATATATATAACCTTCTTCCACAACCCATTTTTCTCAACCTAAAACACACACACACACACACAGTTACACACACTAATTAGTGAGAAAATGGGTACACATGATTTCAACAAAAGCTCCATCTACTCAGAAGAAACCAAAGAATCACTCGAAAACGGCGGTGCAAGCAAGACTTTCGACGACGACGGCCGTCTCAAAAGAACCGGTACATAAATCATAATACACACATAATATATGTATGTATACATTTGTTATTAAAAAAGAAATAATCGTCAATTAATTAATAATAATTAATGAAATGAAAAAGGGACGCTTGTGACGGCGAGTGCGCACATAATAACGGCGGTGATAGGGTCGGGAGTGCTGTCGCTAGCGTGGGCCATAGCGCAGCTGGGTTGGGTGGCCGGCCCCGCCGTACTGGCCGCGTTTTCATTCATCACGTACTTCACCTCCACCCTTCTCGCCGACTCTTACCGCTCCCCCGGCCCCCTCCACGGCACCCGAAACTATACTTACATGGATGTAGTTCGTTCTCACTTAGGTACTTACGTACCTATATGTATATATAACATTCCTAATTAAATTATATATAATTTATTAATTAATGTTAGTAAATTAAAGAAGAAAAAAATATTAATAATTAAATTTATAGGAGGCTACAAAGTTCAGCTATGCGGAATTGCACAGTACGGCAATCTTGTTGGTGTTACAATTGGATACACAATAACCGCCTCTATCAGCATGGTGTAAGTATATATATACATTAAGTAATTAATGGCTAATTAATTAATTAGTTAATTAATGGTTGGATTAATATATAACTAGGGCTGTGAAGAGGTCGAATTGTTTCCACATCCACGGGCACGAAGACAAGTGTTCGATATCGAATATTCCGTTTATGATAATATTCGCAGCAATTCAAATAATTTTGAGCCAAATACCGAACTTCCATAAGCTTTCATGGCTCTCCATTGTGGCTGCAGTTATGTCTTTTGCTTATTCCTCAATTGGCCTTGGTCTATCTATAGCCAAGGTTGCAGGTAAATAATTAAGAAGAAAAAAAAAACCCATTAATTATTAATTTTTTTTTATAATTAAAAATTCGAAAAGTCGATTATTAATAGGTGGTGGGCATGCGAGGACAAGCCTAACGGGAACGACGGTAGGTGTCGATGTATCGGGTTCGGATAAGGTGTGGAGAAGCTTTCAATCAATTGGAGATATTGCATTTGCTTATGCTTACTCAACTGTGCTTATTGAAATTCAGGTAATTAAGTAACTAATTACAATATTTATTAATTAATTCATTACATATTTATTTGCTATTTTGTAATATCTCAATAAATAAATAAAATTCAGAAGCTATTAATTAGTGCATGTGCATTTAATTTGCCGTATAGGCCCATATGTAATTGATACATGCCACATGCTAATGTAGATGTATTTAAATGAGTCCAAAACATTAGGCCCCAGAGATAAGATGCTTTGTGAAAAAAATTAAAAACATATATATTATTTATTTTTTTGTGAAATAGATATATAGCAGTACATATACGAGATGTTAATTTATACATAAGTTTGTGTAAATTATAATTTGCAAATGAATAATAATAAACAGGACACGTTGAAGTCGAATCCGTCGGAAAGTAAGGTGATGAAGAAGGCTTCGTTAGTCGGAGTTTCGACGACGACGGTATTCTATGTACTATGCGGTTGCGTTGGATACGCCGCGTTTGGAAACGACGCGCCGGGAAATTTCCTAACCGGTTTCGGTTTTTACGAGCCCTTTTGGTTGATTGACTTTGCCAATATCTGCATTGCGGTCCACTTAGTTGGCGCTTACCAGGTGTTTGCGCAGCCGATATTCGGGTTCATGGAGAAACGGTGCACCGAGAAATGGCCAGGAAGCCGTTTCGTCACAGCCGAGCACTCGATCAACCTTCCACTAATCGACAAACCTGCTTTCACAATCAATTTCTTCCGGCTCGCGTGGAGAACTGCGTACGTGATCCTGACATCGCTAATAGCAATGATATTCCCGTTTTTCAACGGGTTTTTGGGATTGATCGGAGCGGCATCTTTCTATCCATTAACGGTGTATTTCCCGATAGAAATGCACATAGCGCAGGCGAAAATACGAAAGTATTCATTCACATGGACTTGGCTCAAAATACTCAGCTGGGCTTGTCTCGTCGTATCATTGATCGCCGCTGCCGGTTCCATACAAGGCCTTGCTTATGATGTCAAGAAATACAAACCCTTCAAAACTTAGTACTTTTTCAATTATATCATTTTTCTAATTAATGTGTGCTGTCTTTTTTTTTTTTTTTTTTCTAATTATGTTTACAGTAATTCAGGAATATATTATATATGCAGTAAGAATCTCTATGTGGTTTTTAATAATATATACATTATTAGTTTGCACTTATTTTATGCATGGCCGTGGACAGAGAACATTATATCTTCGGCCCATTAACCCGATCTCCATTTGAGACGGCCCAAAAGCACAAATTCTTTGATTTTGACTGTCGACTCGACTCTCTCTTTCATCTAGGCTACTAATTCGAAGTATTTCCGACGACAGTCGTACTTGTTTTTTAGACAATCTGACTTTTCCGTCTATACAGTAAACCATTTAGAGAGAGGGGAGGGGGTAAGATACATACAAATTCAAATCTCCTTCGAGTTCTAGATCTCGGTCCTTTTGGGTATAAAATTGTGATCAACTTCTGAATGTGGAAAATAAGAGAGTTGGAATTCAAACGTGGTGCATTATTATTATTGTGGATGAGTGAATTGACCTAATCCGAGTGATTCTGGTCCGAGAAAAAAGTTACGGTGAAAGGTGCTTCGTGTGCTAGGATGTTGGTGACGCAATCGATCGATTCGGACCTACACTCCATAAGACCTTATCCTATTTCCCATTAAAATCAATAGTATAGAATGTTGTCTATATATTGTATGCATGTGTTCAAACCGTACCCAACATAACCATTCATATAAATTTAATTTGGCTGGAAATAAATGAATAATAAATCATCATTATCAACAACAATTAATCATATATATATATAATCGGCAACCAAATACATCATATTTCTTTCTTCTTGTTTGCCACATTAATTACATATGTAAAATAAACAAAATATATATGTAATTATGTATACCCCCACCCCAATTTCATAACTCCATTATCACTTCTTCAAGATCTGCAATGGCAATATGGCATAATTCCATGACTACCCTTTTTCTCTTTTCACCTCTGACAATATGCTAAAAGACTTCTAACAAAAAAAAAACATCCTCTGAATGAAGATCCTATTTTTCCATTGGTTACATATAAATAGTCAAAAAAAAAAAATACAGATTAAAGAAAATGGGTTATCTCAAAGAGTCTTTTTTTTTTTTTCCTAATATAATATTTATTTTATAAAGAGATAAAATTTGTAAAAATTATGCCTGGCTCCACCCTGTCTGCCTTCAACCAGCAAAAAAGATAAAAATGGTTTTTTTTTTTTTTTTTTTCTTTTTTCCCTCTGCAGTGTGGTCTCCTCCTCCTCCTCGGTGAAAACCCCAAAATAACCTCGGCTATACAGAGCAAGAATCAGACAGTACCTCTTTCTTGTAAAGGGCAACATTGTCATTCCACAGCCAAACCCTCCTTCTTCTCCAAGTTTCAGTTGCAGAGAAAGCCATTGCGTTGAGACTTGAGCCACCGCCTGTATAAATGGCCTTCATTTTCCCTTAATTGCAGTACTGTAAAGATTTGGAATAGAGGGTTTGATTTGTTTCGAGGAGAGTGTGCGTGTGTGTGTGTGAGAGAAAGATATAGATATAGAGAGAGAAAGAGAGAAAGAGAAATATTATTTTTTTAATTGGGGGTAGGCCGGTGAAAGGGCTTTTTCAACTTTCTCTTTGTTCCTTTTCCTACTAATAATAAAAATATATCTCCATTTTGTCCCTCCTGAATATGTAAGTACACTAATATGTATATATATATACATGTATATATATGTGTATCAGTGTATGTATAATTTATTGTATTTGTATATATATACAAGCGTGTGTGTTGATTTTAAAAAACAGATAAGACCGAGTTAAATTTTCTTGAAGTGTGTTTAGCTGTGTTAAGATCAAGAGATTATTGGGACTTGTTAAAATACAATAATTATTAAATTAATTTAATTATTTTGCGGAAAAATAAAATACATTATTATTATTATTATTATTATTATTATTATTATTATTATTATTATTATTATTATTATTATTATTATTATTATTATTATTATTATTATTATTATTATTATTATTATTATTATTATATTTGAATCCACAAACCAAGAATTTCAAATTCTAACATTAAAAAGTCAAAGACAAGTACCTAAGCCAGGGATAGTTTGACCAAATCTCATTAATTAATGTTGGACCTTTAATTTGTGCAAGTTTGTCCAAGCAAGTGTCGTCTTGTTAATTCAAACTATAAGAAAATAAATAAATTATAGCAATAAAAATATTATTATAGAAAATACTGTTTTAATAAAATAAATATATTCTCGAAATTGAGTGGACAGCTACTAATTTTGGTGCCAAGAGCAAAATATCAAATAATTGCATGAAATAAGTATTTGTTTATTAGTGAAACAATTAAAGAAGTTGTTACATGGTCTCTAAGAATCAAAATTAGGCAATTTAGAATTTAATTATTTTTTTTGCTAAAAAAAATAAAAATTTATATAGTAAATAAAGTAAATACAAAACACTAGGGAACCAAAGCAAGCGTTACAACATTGGAAATGAACAAAAAAAAAAATTATATTACAATAAAGAAAAGTTGCAAAGTCAAGTGAATTCAGAATATATGACCAAAAAGAAACAAATGTCAAACAAAACAAAATCAGAAGCTATGCCCCCATAAAATAAAGCCATTAATAAAAAAATAATAAGACAATGCAATTTATTTTTTTCAATATAAGTTACATACACGAATATTTCTCTTTTGATTTATGATATTTTTTTTAATATAAAAAAGGAAATTGTTGGTTGGCAATATAAAAAGGGGGTTATTATGAAGTAATTATTGAATTGAAAATGAAATGTTGCTTATAAGTAATAATAGCTCCAGTACAGATGGAATCACGGAAACCACACGTCACTTCTTTTGTAACACTGACCTTTCTTGATTTGACTACTTACCAATCCCATACACCAACTATTTACGATTATACCCCCCACACTCCACCTTTTCTTTATTTAAATACCATATATTTTATAATACTTCTAATACTTTTTGTTTTCTAAAATAATCTCAAAAATATTTTTTCTAATACTTTTATTTAACATATTTGTGATTTCAATTTGTAATGTGATTACTTGTGGATAAATTATAATTTGAAGAAAAAGGTCCTTTTAGTACTTTCATCTTTGAAGAATCAAAATTAATAATAATGCTCTTCTATCGTTCCAAAAAATAACCCTATTTGGAAATTTCCGACAAAAATATTAATTTGCAAGGTTGCATGTACACATGTGAAATTGTGAGGTGGATTTGGCCCATTAAACCTCAACACATGTATGTACACGTGTAAAATTATTGGGTGAATTTGGCCCATTAAACCGGTTCCTTCGATGCTACACCCGGTGAAAAACACCGGGTGGGTCTTCTGCTGCCACGTGTTCTTTTTTTATTTTTCTAAAACCCCTAAAGGTAAAACTTAGCGGGGAATCTATTATAAAATACAAAAAAAGAGACACGTGGCAGCAGAAGACCCACCCGGTGTTTTTCACCGGGTGTAGCATCGAACAAATCCATTAAACCCAACCCATGTGTGTACACTTCTGAAATTATTGGGTGGATTTGGCCCATGAAACCCAACACATGTTACACACTTGTGAAATTATTGGGTGAATTTAGCCCATTAAACCCAATACATGTGTGTACACTTGTGAAATTATTGGGTGTATTTAGCCCATTAAACCCAACCCATGTAACACGTGTGAGATTATTGGGTGTTATTTGGCCCATTAAACCCAACCCATGTGTGTACACTAATTGGGTATATTTGGCCCATTAAATCCAGCCCATGTATGTGCACGTGTGAAATTATTGGGTGGATTTGGCCCATTAAACCCAACCCATATATGTAGATTAATCTAGTATTTTATCTAAAATTATTTTGATTTTTCAAATTATGCCCTGAAACATTAGTATTATGCAATATATGCGATGTACTTAAAAATAGTTTAACCAAATTCATAATTTATATTCCTAGCCAGCTACTATATCAATTCTTGGTGCAAAACAATTCCTTTTGAATTATTAATTTATTCTATTTTCTGAGAAAATTCCATTGAATTATTGATGATTAATGGATTCTTTTACTTTTATTTTTATATGTGGACCCTCCACCACCATACCCCCAAAATAAAAGTTTGTCTGTGTGAATCTCATTCTTAGTGGGACCCACATTTGACAAAGTTAATATTTTTACTCACACGTGTATGTTTTCCTACATGTTTGATGCTTGTCTTTAATTTTTTTTATTAATATTCTTATTATGTTCTTTTATTATGCATTTGTTGGGTGGGTTATTTTTGGTTAATGGCACACTATCTGCGGTGAAACAAAGCTATCTTCTTTCTTCTTCTTGTTCATGTTATTACATTTTTAGTCAAGTATTATTATGAACTCCACTTTGAAAAGATTAAAGAAAAGCAAAATAGAATGAGATTAAAGGTAGAGGAATAAAACATTTTTACTTTCGCTTAAGGCAGATGCACACAAATTAAGAATTCGATGAAATAGAAAAGCTCAAAATTACCCTTCACAGATATGAAGAAAGCTATTAAATGATATTTTTCTCGCGACAAATGCTAATTATTCTCTCGTTTTCCTTTAATGATCGTCTTTTAGCTTTGCACAAGAACTAATACAGTGTTGAAAATTTAAAATAACTGATAATATGAAATAAATGGTCCTTTTTTTTTCTAAAAAATGACAGATATTATGAAATAAAGGGAGTAATTATAAAAGATATAATTGGCAAAAAAAAAATATTTGTGCGGTGAAACTATGAAACGACACTTAATATGAAAAAAAAAAAGAAAGAATCGAATAAAAAATAAGGGGAAAAACAAAGTAGGGTAATGTTTTTTGGTTGTCCTCATCACAAAATGGAGATAAAGATGCTCCCATCAATAAGTTTTTTTTTTTTTCTTTTTTCTTTTCACTTTTTCTTTGATATTCTTCTCCTTCTTTTCCAATGCATCTTGCAAAGAAAATAGGACCCTCAATAAAATTATACACAAATTGCAGAATCAGAAACCCCACTTCCATGCAATTAAACTAAATTAATAAAAAGAAAAATAGGATTTGGATACCCTCTCGCCAAGTTAAAAGTGGATAAAAACAAGCTATGTTTCAATAAAGCTAAATAAAGACTTAATTATTTCCTTTTTGTGTGTCAATTATTTTATGCATACATTATTACATGTAGTCATGTAGAATATAAAGCACCTTTATATTTATATATATACATATAGATCAAAATTCCCAAATATTTACAATATGCTTTAGCTCCTACTTTTATTAAGAAAAGACAAAAGACAATCAACTTGATCTACTAATTATACATAATTATAACTTAATTACTACTTAATCAAAACTGCCATCTTTGATCTTGATCATGGTCTCCCCTGCTTCCAATTTCGCCTTGTCCGAAAACTTGCAGCAGTCGAATTTACACGGGTCCGCCTCGATCAACAGCTGCGCCACCTCGTTCATAGTCGGCCGGAGATTTGGATTCTTGCACGTGCACCGCATTGCGATTCGAAGTACCTTAATCATATCATCCTTGTAATTTCCTAACAATCTTTTATCCAAAACATTAATTGCTCCTTCTTTAGTCTCCACCTTACTCGAAACCCAATATATTATGTTTTTATTCTCGCCGAACTCCGCCTCCACCGGTTTCTTCCCCGTCAGAAGCTCCATTAGCACCACCCCGAAACTGTACACGTCGCATCTCGTTGTCGCCTTTGATGAATACGCGTATTCTGTCGAAAGAAAACAAAAAATCAAGAATGTAATAATAATGTGATACAAATGTAACAAGATTTATAGCATGTGTTATATCGAATTACCAAAAAAACATTTTGTGCTATTAATAATATTAGCAAAAAAAAAAAAAAACCCTAATTATGCATTTTTTAACAATTCAATCACAAGGGGATTTTTGTCAATAAAATAACATGTTAAGTTTTTTTAACAATTAGTGAAAACACAGGGGTGTTGAATGCAATAAACACGAAGATTTACCCGGTGCTAAATAGCCGTAAGTCCCCGCGATAACGGTGGTAGAAGAATCTTTGGACGACCCTCTTGCTTGAAGAACTTTCGCGATTCCGAAATCCGCAACTTTCGGTTGATAATCGATGTCCAATAAAATGTTCGTGGACTTGATATCTCTATGTATAATCGGCGGCATTAAATCATGGTGCAAATAGACCAATCCCTGCGCGACACCTAGCGCGATTTGATGCCTGATCGGCCAATCGAGTACCATCTTTCCATGGTGGAGCGCGTCCCAAAGATTTCCGTTCGGCATATACTCGTAGACGAGCAAATTGCAATCGATGCTCGAGAAGTAGCAATACAGCTTCACTATGTTCTTGTGCCGAATGCTCCCTAAAGTTTCGACCTCGGTTTTCAACCCCTTGTCAAGAATGACCTTCTCGCCCCCCAAAACCGACACTTCCTTCGAATTCCGGCTGCTCCACAGCTTCTTCACTGCAACGACTTCTCCGTTGTTTAGCTCGATTTTGTACACGGTGCCAGACCCACCGTACCCCACTATGTTTTTCTCCACCAACGACTCGATTATCTCTCGTTGGTCGAAGCTTATGCGGTGGAAGCTCTTGACATCGTACGAGAAAAACGAGGATGATGTGGAATCCTCGTTTTCCGCAAATCCCCTGTTTTTATTGAACCATTTCTTCAAAAACAGGACACCTCCAACAAACAAGATTCCAACAGAAATCGCTACCAACCAAACACAGTTCAGTTTCTTCTTGTTGTACGTTTGAGGGCAAATTGGGAATTTCGGGCCCGACGAAGAATCTATATAGACCGGCACACAAAGGTTTTGGTTGTCTGAAAAACTCTCCAACAAACCACCTTTAATGAAAGGAAGAGGAATCGGACCCGAAAGTTGATTATTCGAAAAATTCAACGAATTAGGCAACAATTCGGTTAATCCAAACGGGATTTTCCCGGTCAAACGATTGGCCGATAAATCAAGAACGTTGAGGTTTTTAAGTGAGGACAGCGACTCGGGGATCGAAGAACTCAGCTTATTACGTTGTAGCAACAAGAGATTGAGCCATCTTAAATTCCCGATTTCGGAAGGAATCGGACCGGAGATTAGGTTATCGCTAAGATCGATTTTCACTAAATTTATCGCAAGCGAGATTTCGAAAGGGATGACACCCGAAATCTTGTTGCCCTGCATGAACACCTCCGATAAATTCTTCGCGCTTCCGATCGACTTCGGTATTGACCCCGTGAGGTTGTTGTATCCCACATCGATAATCGAAACATGGGGAAGAGAGAATATACCTGCCGGTATGTTTCCCGCCAAATTATTGTTGCTGACTCGAAAACGGATAAGGGACTTACACTCGGCGTAGCTGCCGGGTATTTCGCCGGAGAAGGAATTCTGAAGGACAAGAAGGTAATTAAGCTTACCACCGCTACAGATCCCGTCGGGTAATTTGCCGGAGAGGTAATTCTCCGACAGGTCAAGCGCCACCATCGTTGACGATCTACCGAGATCATGTGGGACCTCCCCCGTAAGCATGTTGTCGTATAAGGATAGAGTGTTCAGCGTTTTTGAGTCGGAGATGCCACGTGGGATTTCTCCGGCGAGGCTGTTGTTGTAGAGCTGGAAGACTTCCAGCTTGGGAAGGCGGCAGATGGAGTCGGGGATTCCGCCGGTGAATTTGTTGACGGACATGTCGAGATCCCGGAGCTCCGTCAGGTTTCCGATCTCGTCGGGGATTGGGCCTTCTAGAAGGTTGTAGTAAAGCTCGAGCTGCTGAAGGTTCTTCAGCCGGCCCAGCTCTTTCGGGACCCGACCCGATAAGTAGTTCCCGCTCAGCTCCAGGTCGACGAGTGACGTCATCTCTCCGACGGAGGGCGGGATTTCGCCATGCAGCATGCACGTGGTCAGAACCATGGACTTCAGCTTCGTCAGCCTGGAAATATTCGCCGGAAGCTTCCACAGATCGAAGTCTCCGTTCTCGTTGAAGTTCAGCACCTCGAGATTCGTGAGGTTGACGATCGACATCGGAAACTCGCCGGAGAAGCGGTTGTACGAAAGATCGAGAATCCTCAGGGAGGATTTCAGGGGCGAGAAATCAGGGAGCTCGCCGGAGAAGTAGACGGAGCTCATGTTCAGTTCTTGCAAGGAAGAACAGTTGGTGATGCCACGTGGCAGATCCCCATTGAAGCTGTTGTGGCCCAGACGAAGGACACGTAAGCCGGGAAAATAGGAGCAGATTTCGTCGGGAAATTTCCCGGTTAAAGACCAGCCGGAGATATCGAGCTCTACAATATTTCTCCGGTCACCGCCATCACAGACGATGCCGGAATAATTGCAGTAGTTGTTGTTACCTTTGTCGGAACCCCATCTAGAGAGAGAATTTCCCGACGACAAGTTCTTCATAAGATCAAAGAACTCATGAAACTGGTTACTTAGATAGTTATTTGATTGGCAAGAAGTATTAGAAGCAGCTGTAAGCACTAAAGCAACGATGAAAACCAGGTTCTTGAAAAAAACCGCCATTGAAGGCAATAGTATATAAATTAAACCTGGAAATTCAAGAAAACACTTTTCAATATATGGTGTTTGTATATATAGAAATTGAAGACAAAGAAAATTGTTTTGTTTTGTGTTTTTTTTGGTGCAAAGTACAACCAAGATTACAAAGGGCTATATATATAATATATATATATATATATATATATATATATATATATATATATATATATATATATATATATATATATATATATATATATATATATGTGTGTGTGTGTGTGTGTGAGGTTCTTTGGTGCACTAACTTTGTGAGAGAGTGAGATGAGAGAGAAGTGCATATACATATCTTTGCATAATTAAAGAGGCTTTAATTTTATACCCTCTCCCCCACTCAAATTCTTTTGCACAATAAGATCATGATTTTTTTTAGCAACTTTATATCTAATATATGTTTTTTATTTGTTTATTTACGGAATACTCGTCTGATATTTCTATGGACTGATGTGAATTTTCTAAAATAACAATCGCATCAGCGAAAACTCTTAATACGAATGCGTGACGACGCTAGATCGAAGATTAAAGAGAGCTAATTATAATTTAGTTGTGATCACTCACACGCTGCCTTAAATCGCATCTCATTCCATTATCTGATTCCATCTTAAATATTATCCTTATGCTCTTTTTTTTTTTTTTTCTAGAACATATAATTATTCGATTTATTAAAGAAATAATTGTTTGCTTTACAAGAGTCAATGCAGAATAATGATCCCAAATGTAAGAATTATTACGAAATGGCTCTTCAACTCCATCGTAGGTTTTTATGATAATTAGTTAATTATATTTTCATGAACTAATCATTATAGCTATTATGTACCGAACCTATATAGTAGATAAATTGTATGTAGACAATGGAAGCAGTGCAATTTACTGTTAGTTAATTATCTTTTCTTTCCCATAAAAGATAAGTAAAGTCAATAGTTTCCAGTTAAAAAGTGGTTTAATTAACTACTAACTGAAATTCCATTAATTACCATAAATTCCAATTCGAATCAAATTAGCCACTTTGATCAAGAGTCCTTGACGCATATCTATTTTATGTTTTTTATTTTTTATTTTTGAAACTGACCTCCGTGCAATGCACGGGTGAAGTACTAGTTAATACATATATCTCGTTACATTAATAGTGTTAATTGAATTTCAAATTAAATTCGAGGGATATAGTTTTTACTGGGCCCACCTTAATTCCACACCGCCCATATGTTGTTCGAAAGCCCCAGTTTAGGCCTTTTATTGTAATTAGCTGCATTATATAAGTTATGGGATCACTATTTCAAATCCCAACTTTTGCTTACTTGAATACCAAAAAAATAAAAAATAAATAATTAATTGTAAATTATTTTAATACCTTTAATGAAAATTAAAACCAAAAAAATATTACAAATACTATTTTTCTTTTTAAATACCAAATAATCAAAAACCTAAAAAAAACATTTCCCTCCTCACTCACAAACCCCTCACCTCCTCCACCTCCTTCTTCTCCCTCCCCAAAAACCCTCCTAAAAAACCTCAAAACAAAAAAAATCAAAACCTTACACAACTTGCAGAATGTCGTCAAATGACAATAGAATGGTAGTTTACGAGCAAGGAGAACCCATTAAAGTATGTATTCATGTATTTTTTGAGCTAAAACATCGATTTTGATTTTTTTTTAAACTCGCCATCAATTTTCGACACATACAGGTCAAAAATACTCTTATTTTTCGACATGTATGTGTCGAAAAACATAACAATTCATATTTTATTCAGTTTCGACACCTAAGTGTCGAATTTTGATACAATTTTCGACACCTAAGTGTCGAAAATGACCCATATCTTCGACACTTAGGTGTCGATTTTGTTCCTGTTGCAAATTTAGTTGTCTTATATTTTCGACACTTTTGTGTAGATCGATTGCACCCATTCATTTACCACGTTAGAAAAATTCCCAACAAAAGAAGCTTTATTGGCATGGGTACGTGAAGTATGTAAAAGAATTGGAATTATGTTAATGATTGCGGGTTCGAGTGACGGGGATAGAGAACGTAGGACACCGTATGTGATTGTTCGTTGTGAGCGTGGGGGCCATTATGTTGGCAGGAAGGTACCAGGTGAAGATGATCAAAGACCGGGAAAAAAGAGCACCGGTTCAAAGAAATGCAATTGTCCGTTTAAATTGAAGGGGACAAAAGAACACAAGGATGATGAAAAGACTGAGTGGAAATTGGATGTTTATAGTGGTATTCACAACCACAACTTATTTGAAAACTTGCACGAACACTCT
Organism: Erythranthe guttata; assembly: GCF_056151865.1. Lineage (NCBI taxonomy): Eukaryota > Viridiplantae > Streptophyta > Magnoliopsida > Lamiales > Phrymaceae > Erythranthe > Erythranthe guttata. Next base: position 23,778,367 of record NC_142546.1, read on the forward strand.
TATGCTGGAAGATTATCAAATGAGCAGGTTTCCTTTGTTCACACTATGAAGAAAGCAATGGTGAAACCAATGGCAATTCTAAGAGCATTGATGGAAAAGGACCCGTCTAATGTGACTGGTATGAAGACAGTTTACAATACTATCTTTAAGTTAAATTTTAGTGAATTGGATGGGAGATCTCAATTGCAATCATTGTTCGTCAAGTTGAAAGAAGATGAATACCTCTCGTACCATAGATCGAACGAGTTGAATGCGATTACTGACTTGTTGTGGATCCACCCCAAATGCATTAAGTTGGCACAGTCGTATCCGTACGTATTCGTCATCGATTGCACGTACAAGACCAATCGTTACGGACTCCCATTTCTTGAGATTGTGGGTTTTACTTGTACCAACAAGACGTTCTCAATTGCCTTTGCATACTTTGAATCACGAAAAGACGGAAAGTTGGACCTCCTTATCGGTACCACCCCCTGGACGAGCTTCACGTGGTCGAGGTCGATCCGCCTGGGGTCGAGGTGGATGGGCTCCATGCATACTGAGTTGTAACATGCATCTGGGTCGGAACCAATTCATGTAGTCCGGCGAAGTATCCGCCTCCCCGAGTTCAACTTCAACAGACATCGACTCATCGTCCAGACAATACTCCTCCCACCGATCAGAGAAACGTTCGCCTTCCGCAACGAATATTGAGTTCTGGACTGATCGACCTTTGTTAACTAGAGCTTTGTACATATCTTTTGACATGTATACACGATCTGGAATAATTTGCACCCGGTTGAACTGCCTCAACACTCTGTCCGGATGATATGCCTCGAAGTGGTCCATGCAACATATCATCCCACTAAACCAAGCATAATTTGGCATCGGAAAACGATCACGAATAGCCTTATAATACGGTGACCATAAAACCTAGTAAAATAAATAAAAAATTAGATTTAAAAACCTACTTAAGTAGTAATAACAAATTATTGAACTGGTATTTTACCTGATCGGGGATCAAATCATCTAATCGAGATCGCATGTACGACGCTCGTTCAGGCGTTGAAGTAGTCTTTGACTGAGGCTCCCATCGGCTCGCTAATGGCCCCTCGAATTCCGTCTTCAATGTGCCACCCGCCAAATAAGGAAAGTGCTCGTAAATCCATGATTGAAAGAGCGTCAGCCAGCCAGCCATCGAGTTCGTTGATTTTTGTGAGGCTGACGAAAACTCATCGTACAACCGGCAAAGACATGCAGTTCCCCAAGCATACTCGCCGATCCGATCCAAATCAGAGACGAGATTTAGATACTCCACGCTTACCATGTTGTCTGTCTTGTCGCACAGTATAGTACACCCGAGCAAAAATAACAAATACGCCCGAATGGCGTATGTCCTCTTCTCCGCACTGTCTCTCATGGTCACTTTGCTAAATTTAGCCTTCAACCATTCCAACTTCACCGCTTTCTTCTTGTCTACATCGTCCGGGTACTCTCCCAGCAACTCGAACATCAAACTACTGGGCTTCGTTTTGGAATCACGGATCAGACGCTCGCAAGACATGGTACGCCCAACAACTGGCAAACCGACCAACGTACTCACATCATCAAGTGTGATGGTCATCTCTCCAACAGGTAAATGAAATGTGTTGGTAGCTGGCTGCCATCTCTCTATGAAGGCTCTAAGTAGATGGCCGTCCATAGTGTTGTACGATGCTCGTACAACTGACATTAATCCAACTCTTTGTACTACCTCTGTAATAAACGGCGCCGGCACCCAACCTTTCAAAGTTCCTGTGTGATTTCGAATTCGAAATTCTGAGCCGCGCTCCGAACGCTCTGGACCTCCGTTCACAATTTGATAAGCAATGTGCTTATCAAAATTTGTGTACAATTCCGGTATCTCGGGACCTCGGACCGGTTCGTTGCTCGAATCACCAACTTCTACAGTCGAAGGTAGAGCCGACACCGGATTCGTTGAGGAAGAACCCTCTCCAGACTTCTTCTTGGTCGTGGTCTTTTTCTTGGTCGTGATTGCCTTGCCCTTGCCTCTATCGGATAATTCCTTCCTCTTCTTACGGTTCGAGACAGTCGGAGGTATACGAGGTTCACGTGGTTCTTCCACTGCAAAATAACAAACAAATAAAATACATAATATAAACACAAACAAATAAAAATAGGAAAGAAAACAAATTAATAAAAATAATAATAATAATAATAATAATAATAATAATAATAATAAAAATTATACAGACATAATTCGACAACACACTGTCGAAATTTGGTTGAATTTTCGACAGCTAGCTGTCGAATGTTCAACCAAAATTCGACAGTGTGCTGTCGAATTATAAAAAATTCAATTCAAATATTTCCAATGTCGATTCTTGATGAATTTTCGACATCAAGCTGTCGAAAATTTTGAAAAAATCGACATATACAAGTCGAAATTTGTTAACGAAGAACCAACCCACGAATCTCAAATCAATGCTCAAATCGACTGAAATTAGATGCACCCATTACTAATTAACGATCATTTCTACCTAAAACAATCAAATCCTAATTATCCATATCAAACAATCAAATCCTAAGTAAATATTAAAGAAAAAAAATTCGAAAAAAAGTATTACTTGGATGAAACCGGAACGAGCGGCGGCAGGTTGATAACAATGGACGAAGAAGCGACGGCGGCGTACGGTGGCGTTCGGCGGCGTTCAGCGGCGGCGTCGGCGGCGGCGGCGGCGAGGGTTGGAGAGGGTTGGAGGTTTTTTTTTACAACAAAGGGTTTTTTTCTTTTTTTTTTTAGGGTAAATTACAAACACCCCCTGAGGTATGGTTAAATTACAAAAGCACCCCTCTTGTTTGGATAATTACAACTACCCCCTCAACTTCTCAAATTTAGTGGAATCTTCGAGATTATATGGTATATTATCACTTTTGTACCCGTTTTATCCCATTCAAACTTTACATTATGAATCAAGATGATCATAATATGTGAGTTTTAGCTTGTAAATATTAGTTTCTGGTGCATCAGAAACTGTATTTTTACACAAAACAAGTACAAACTAGAGCACATTTCACGGAATCTAGATGATTATGTTGAATTTGGCACCATAAGGGTGGATGTGTAAGAAAAAATCATAGTTGAGGGGGGTAGATGTAATTATCCAAACAAGAGGGGGTTTTTTGTAATTTGACCATACCTCAGGGGGGTGTTTGTAATTTACCCTTTTTTTTATTTGGTTTTTGAATAGGTAATTTCTAATAAAATTTGATATAATTGATATTTTGTATAAATGATGTTTTTGTAATTTTTTTTTATTTTGGTATTAAAGTAAGAAAAAACTGATAAATATGTACTCAATTTTAGTTTTAAACTTGGTAGTATTCAAGTAAGCAAACGTTGGGATTTAAAATAGTTGCCCCATAATTTATTTCATCACACTAACACCACCTTACAAAACATATTTTGTACAACAATCAAAACATACAGCCCTGATTTAAAAAAATAATAATAATAATCATAAAAAATGATTATATACCATTTACCTCACTAGCTATATTCAATTTATTTCCTAAATCAGAGTTTAAAAAAAAAACTATATACATATATACAATGCAATATCCTAGACCCCTTCCATTTACACACACAAACACACAAACACATCCATACGTGTGTAGCGAAAAAACGAACGGAGATCTTCACCGGAGAGCTTACGATACTGTAATATTAAAAGAAAATACAACATCGCGACTTCTGCTTGCAATTCCCGTGCGATTCGGATTCGGACCACTTAGAGCCACACCTGTAGCAAAATTCATACTTACACCTACAAGTAATATGCAAACACCCCTCAGCCTTCTCAACATACATCTTGCACTTGGGGCATTTCTGCCATTTCCTCTTCTTCGCAAGCATCTTCACAATCTTATCCGATTTCCCGCCCTTTTTCGCGCACACCTTTTGAAACTCCTTACACGTAAAATCTGAATGCCAAACAACCATACACTCCCCACAAAACCTCCTCTTACAGACGAGGCATTCAATCTCACCTAAAACCCCACCCAACTCGTTCACGAACAAAACCGAACAATCAAGAAACGGGCAGTAGAGCTTCTGAGAGTCCAGGATAAGAGACATGCAGTGGATCTCGTCCCACTGGACCAGGGCTTTTTGTGGGATAATTTGCCGACAGGAGTCGGAATTTAGGACGGCCTTACATTTTATGGCCGGGCAGGGTATCTCATTGACTTTGTCTTGGATCTTCGAAATAATGTGGCTGATTGTGCATTCGTAGCAGAAGGAGTGGGGGCACCTGTCGTTTTCGAACATCTGCGAGCTGGCTTTTACCTCAAAGCAAATCTCGCAGAAGCTTCTAGTAGAAGTCTCGATGATAGGTTCTTCTTCTAGAAGAAACGAGGGTGAAGGTAAAATGGAAGCTAGTGCCGTTTCTTGTAAATGGATTTCCTCTGCGTCGTAGTTTGTAAGTTCGTCATCGGGTGGTGCCACTGTTTCGTGTGAGATCTGTCGAGATAATTCTGTCGAAAAATAAATTGAACATAAGAAATTAGAGCTGCCTTGTTTCCAAACCAGACATAGAGAACAAAAAATTGTCTTGAAATCACTATAAATTAAGAGAAAACCCTCAAATATTTTAACTAACTAGAATCGAATCTCGATCAAATCCGATCTAAACTATTACGCCAACGAGGATTTTCGAACCAAAAAATTCGAAAACAGAAAACCCTTTTCGGCAGCAAGCTATGGTGGATAAAATTCACCACACACAGATATAGTCAAAATTTTATTGATCTGTATATACTAGGTTTCTGATCTGGATAAACCATAAACAGAGAATCAACAAATGGCAATTCATGTACTAAAAAAAAGAAAAAAAATCATAAGAACACCACTACTAAATTCAGTAGAACAAGTCGAAAATCCCCAAACCCTCTCTGCAGTTCAATTTTATTTCCTAATAATTAATAATTGAGAAGACAACGAAAACAGAGAACAAGTATTAAATAATTATGCTGAGAAATTCAAATTTGCCACACAATTATTCCCCCAAAAACGACGATACAGATAGATACACACCACAAAATTGAAGGGAAAAAAAGGTCAAAATTTTACCATCTTCAGCCAAGGGTTGTAAATCAATCCCCTCCTCATCCGACGACTCTCCGTTGATCTCAGCCACAAATTGAGCCGAGGCAGGGATAACAGGTTTCTGATCTGGATAAATCATAAACAGAGAATCAACAAATGGCAATTCATGTACTAAAAATAGAAAAAAATCATAAGAACACCAGTACACCACTACTAAATTCAGTAGAACAAGTCGAAAATCCCCAAACCATCTCTGCAGTTCAATTTTTTTTTCCCTAATAATTAATAATTGAGAAGACAACGAAACAGAGAACACGTATTAAATAATCATGCTGAGAAATTCGAATTTGCCACACAGTTATTCCCCCAAAAACGACGATACAGATAGATACACACCACAAAATGAAGGAAAAACAAGGTCAGAATTTTACCATCTTCAGCCAAGGGTTGTAAATCAATCCTCGCCTCATCCGACGACTCTCCGTTGATCTCAGCCACAAATTGAGCCGCGGCAGGGATAACAGGTTTATCGAATTTCTTCTTCCTGGTGGAGTATGAAAACACCCATGCAGGTACAGTGACGGCGATAAAGGTACCAGTAGAGTAGAGAATAAATGAAATTATTGACACGGCGTACTCTAACCAGACTAGGGTTGAAATCTGGCGGCAAACAGTGATAAAAGCCTCGAAATTCGCCGGGAATTTTACGGCCGGCGGCCAATTGACGGCGGCGAATGGCCGTTTCGCCGCCGCAATCATAGTTTGGACGGATTGATTAAAAACAATTTTCATTAGAAGTATGCAGCATAAAGCAGTACTAATAAACTCCTTTTATATTTAAATTTTTTTCTTTTTTTTTTATGAACAGATTATCTAATTTGGAAATTTATAATTTATAATTAAGGAAAACCACATACGATTTTTTTTTATTTATTTATTATCATGTAAAGTCAAATATATATGATATTTGTAGCTAACGTGTAATATCAGTATTTTTGAAATAAATAAATATTCAAAGTTTCTTAGTAAAGAATTAATAAAATTTATAATATGTTTATATGAGCACATTTGAGAACCATTAAATGGCTTCAAAACTCAAAAGAGATTTATTTTATACTAATTTTCCTAGACTTTGACAATTTCTTTTGCCCCAAATGATAATTGACCTCTTTTGTCTTTGGCGTAAGCCTAGGTAGACGATTAATTAAGAAAATAAATAATATTTTGATTTGTACATATATATATATATATAAATTATTATAAGGTGTTCAATCTTTTTTCCCATTAAATTTGGGCAAATTCGGTCATTTTATAGGTAAAATCAAATTACGAAAAAAAAACCATTCTATTTAGATAATTATAACTACTCTCCTCAATTATGTATTTACTTAGGAATTTTTTTTGCATTCAGTAGATAAATTTAACACTGTAAAAATAAACGTATAAAATAATACATAATTGAGGAATGATCGTAATTATCAAAAGAAATTTCTTTTATAACTTTTCTTTTCCACCAATGATTTATTCGGTTAGGTCATTATAATTAATCTTGGTACTTCATAATTCAAATTGACTTGGGGGCAGAAAGTCTTTGACCAGTGCTACAAAAATAAAAAAAATAATTAAAACATAGGAAAGACTTAATTTTATTTTTTTAGTATTTAATATTTTTTAGTATTTACAGCAATTGGGTACAAGCTTTTGGCTTTGGCGTAAACTATAAGGCAAATTAATTAGGAAAATTAATTAATATTTTAATAAGGAAGTTTTTGATCTATCTAATGTTTGGATTTATCTCTTGGACTCATTACACAAAAGTATTTAGAGACATTTGAAATTCTAACCTCTCATACAAGAAATAGATTAATACAACACTAAGTCAAAATCTTGAGGGTCATTTTTAAATGTAAATTCACAATTTATTGTCTTAACAAAAAAATTAAAATGAGAGTTGACAATAAAAATCAGATTTTATAAATAAAATTAAATCAAAAGCAGCAGGGTGAAATAACTTACGTGGCATTAAATAAAAGTGACAAATATATGTAAATAATCGGGAATAATTTTATTGTCATTTTCCTTCATTAAGTTGGCGTGATAGTTTATGTTTCGTTATTCTATTGCTAATTTAAATCAGCAATTTGGTTAACAGGCTTTTGTGTACACTTTAAAAAAGTATTTAAAAAGTACCTTTCTCGTTCTTTATAAAACACTAGTAAAATAAATATATTGTATTTTGGCAATTTGCACCCCTAAAAAATAATTAATTGCAATTTGCGCTCTAAAAATAAATAAATTATGCACAATGCACCCCAATTTCAATTCAGAGTACACTATGAATGATTATTGTGTTTCAAGTGTGCTTATTTATTATATTTTAGTATGCAAAGTGCTAAAATAAAATATTTAAAAGTGTAAAGTAAAATTAACCTAGTAAGTTTGTAGAAATTTGATAGTTGACTGACCATTGACTTTCTCTATAATTTGGATGAGAATATGATTATGAACTCAAAAGCAACAACTGATTAATTATTACTACGCTGCATAAATAAGATGGCCGCTTTTGAATTGAAGCCTTCAAATAAAATCCACCTTCTAAAACAAAGCAAATAAATGTACAACATCTCAAAAATATTGCCAACTCCTTTTAATTTCTAGATTAAAAATAATAATTAATAGAGTTCCATTAATTACGTTATAAATAGCAATCAGCAACAACCAATTAATTACAGCTAATTAATAATAGAATCATTTAAAGACTATGAAGTGTCAATGATTCATCAAAGATAATGTATTTGTATGCTACATTCCATGTTCATGTAGGGTAATAAATCTTAATGGAAGTAGTATTTTGAATTTTAGGTGTGTACTTATAATAAGTTATAAGTAGAAATTATTATATGACAGCTAATGCCATAAATGAAGCCATATTATTTGATTTGATTTCTATGTAATTAAATTTTATATTCTAGTTCGGTCAATTGTTGATTATTTGCCGGGGGACCAAAATGAACTTATTTTCCTCATTTAAGTCCTTGTTTCTATTCGGTACGCTTTCACCATACATGGCTTGCAATATTTTATTTTTTTATTTTTTATTTCAATATTGTTGAATTAGTTATGTTAAATTATAAGAAGAGGAAAATAGTGTTGTAATTGATTGTTAAAGGAAAAAAAATAAAAAAATTCAAATATTTTTTTATATATTTATCTCAAACACCCTCGTCTTTTCACCGCATTGCAATTTGTCTTACTAATGAAAATTACAGTACTACATACTCCATAATTACTTACTACATATATATTACATCACACAATTATTTTCCTAAACTTACATAACGTTACAAAATTGAAATTTTCTTCACCAAATCACTACATTACATACTATTCCATTAAGTAAACTATACAAACGAAATCGCAAACTTTTCCGCGACGTGAGTTCAAATTTCCGGTGGGGTGGGGGGGCGGCGAATCACCGCTACTGCAAACAAAGTTGGGGTCGAATCACAATTTCTCATTGTCGAAGGACTCGTTTTTCTTTCCACCGCCGCCATCTTTACTAACAACAATGCTAACCAACTGATAAGGCTGAGCTTCTTCAAGCATTTGCACAACAGTCCTCATAGTAGGCCTCAAAGTAGGAAGCCTAGCTGTGCAAAGAATAGCCACTTTCAATACTTTGATAGCATTTTCTCTATAAAACTCTGGAATTGCTAAATCCACTATGCTTATTACACTCTCTTTTGTCTTCAATTTCCCACACACCCAATCAACTATATCCTTATTTTCCCCAAACTCCGCCTCGATCGGCTTCTTCCCCGTCACAAGCTCCATTAGTACGACTCCGAAGCTGTAAAGATCGCTCTTTTCATTCACTTTACAAGTGTATCCATATTCTGCAAAAAGTCACTCAAAACGTCAATAAAAATTCAAACAAACTTGAACCGTCGGTACTGCACTGCAATCGATAATAATCAATTTTTTGTAATTAACTTTTTTACCTGGGGCAATGTACCCATGTGTTCCTGCAATGATTTGAGTTGACTCTGTAGTCGAATTGGCTTGAATGATTTTCGCTAATCCAAAATCGGCAATCGTGGGTTTCAGATGTTCGTCCAATAAAATGTTGCTTGATTTAACGTCACGGTGGATCACGGGTCTATCGCACCCGTGGTGTAGGTACTCCAACCCTTTAGCCGCGCCGAGTGCAATTTCGTACCGACTCTCCCAGTCGAGCACCAATTTCTTGCAAATATGCAATCGATCCCACAAACTCCCGTTTGGCATATACTCGTAAACCAACAAACTTGAGTCCTCACTGCTTATACTGCAGTACAACTTCACCACATTGATGTGCCTTATCGAACTCAACGTTTGCACCTCTGCTTCGAATTCGCAAGACTTTGACGACCCACGCCTGGACAAGATTGGAGTCGAGCCATTGATCTTTTTCCGACCATCTCCGCAGTCGCCGGAGTGCCAAATGTGCTTCACCGCCAGCTCTTTCCCGTTGGAAACCACTGCTCGGTAAACATTCCCCGAGCCTCCTCTCCCTATTAGATTCTCCTGCTTTATGGAATCAAGAATCTCGTCTTCAGTGAAAGTGATCAAATGGAACGACTTCAAATCCCACGAATCCTCCTTCAACGAGCGTTCGCCACCTCGGCCTTCCTTCTTCTTCAAGTAATAGAATCCCGCGATCGAGGCTAACATCGCTAGGGTTGCCACCGTGAGGCAGAACAGAACCATCCGGAGGTTCTTCGACATGCCGGAATCCAGCGAACATCGCCGGAATCCGGCAACCTTTTCGCTGCAAAGGTTGCCGTTGCCGGTGAAGCTACCGTTATTGGCCTCGGATAAGAGGGAGGTTGGTATAGCACCGGACAATCTATTGTAGGAGAGATCAAGAAGATTTAGTCTCAGTGAGGACAGAGTATCTGGAATTGGACCGGAGAGTTGATTTTTGGACAGGTTTAAGAAATTGAGAGTCGGTAGTTTCCCGAGGGAAGCCGGAATTTGGCCGGACAGTGTGTTGGCGGCCATGTCGATATCGTTGATCGAGCGGCAGGAGCCTAATGAATCCGGTATCGGACCGGAGAATTTGTTCCCCTGCAATTGAATCCGGCTGAGCTGCCGGAGCTCACCAATTGTGGCCGGAATTTCGCCGGAGAACTGGTTGTTGCTCAAGTCGATCGACACCAAGGAAGAAGCGTCTGAAATCTCCGGCGGCAGCTCACCGGAAAGCCTGTTGTTGGCGAGAAAAAGCTCTGCTAAAGACTTGGCTTTCCCAACATCGGAAGTAATGGGCCCTTCCAAGTCGTTATCCGCAACATCGATGATTTCTGCGTTCGGGAGGCCCCATAACCCGCCCGGAACCCGACCCGTTAGCCCGTTTTTATTGACCCGGAACCGAATCAGTGTGGTGCAGGTCGCGTAAGTGTCAGGAATTTCCCCTGTGAAATTGTTTTGCAGCATGAGGAGCTTCGTCATTGTTCCTCTCTTGCACATTTCCGGTGGAATTGCTCCGGTGAAAGAATTCTCCGACACGTCGACAAAATGGAAATCCGCCCAGGAGCCCAGCTTTTGGGGAAGCTGACCTGTCAGCTTATTCATGTAAAGCGACAAGTTCACCAGATTTTTGAAATCCCCCATCTCAGCAGGGACTTCGCCGGAGAAGCTGTTCTCGAAAAGCTGCAAACTTTTCAGCTTATTCAAAAATCCGATTTCGGACAGATTTCCACTGAGACGATTCGTCGAAGCATCGAAAAACTCGAGATTAGTTAAGTTTCGTAATCCAAAAGGCAATTCCCCCGTCAAATCATTCCAATAAAGCTCGAGTTGCCACAGTTTGTTGAGCTTGGTGATTCCCGCCGGAATCTCGCCGGTGATGTAATTCTGCGACAACTCCAAATCAATCAGCTCAACCAGATTCCCAATTTCGTCGGGGATTTTCCCTTCAATGCTGCAATTCGACAAATAGAGCCAATTCAGCTTCGTCAGATTCAGAATCACCGGCGGAAACGGCGTCCGATCGAAGGGATTGTCGCCGAGGCTCAGCACTTGCAGATTCGTCATGTTTCGAAGAGAATTCCACGGAAAAGTTCCAGAAAATCCGCTGCAATTCGCGTACAGAGAAACCAGCCCACTCATTGCAGATATATCTGGAAACAATCCGGTGAAAAAGTTGTTCCCCAAATCAAGGTACTTCAGCGAAAAGCAATTCCCCAAATCTCGACCAACACCGCCGGAGAGATTGTTGAACCCTAGCGACAGCTTTTCCAACGAATTAAGCTGGCAAATAGAGCTCAAAGGAAGCGAACCAGTGAGATTCTGATTCGAGAGATCAATTTCTTTAACATATCCATTGGAATCGCAGGTGATTCCTGGAAAGTTGCAGGCTAGGGTTTCAGATTCCCAGGAATCGAATATTCTAGTGTTGGAATTCTGAAAAGCGGTTTTAATGGACAGAAGCGCTTGAACCTCATCATCGGAGGCGGCCGCGAAGGAGAGGAGGCAGAGGAGGGAGAAGAGGAGGAGGTGGAAATCCCACCGGAGAACGATGGCCGCCGCCATGTACGACGGTGGTTAGACTGGTGGAGGAATTTATTTTTAATTAGTTCTCTTGCGTTGAAGACGTGCGTGTAAAGAAGACTAAAGAGAGTGCCACCTTTTTATCACACTTCCTCGTTCACACTTTGCTCTGTATCATTTTCTAATGGACAATGATTGGTTTCCATTTTTTTTTTCGGATTTGTTTAATATTATTATGAGAATTGGACACGTGGCACTTGTGATCCAACACGTAAAAAAAAAATTTGCGGGAATAATTTATTTCATAGAAATGGGGTAATTAAAGGAGATTTGTAATTAAAAAGATTTTGTGAAAATGTATAGAAGTAGAAAGTGCAGATAATGTAGCCATAATGTATCGTGGTCATGGGGTTTAGAGAGAGAAAGTGATGGTTGGTGTAAACAGTGTCTGTTACTGCAATCAATAGCCGCCCACTTTGACTTTCCTCTCTCACATCAAATTTCACGTGTGTCTCTCTCCTCATATTTTTTATTTTTTATTTTTTTATTATTTTTTATTTTCCAAATAAAACAAAATTGGAAATTATGATCGACATAGAAGGCTAATGGCTTCGTTGTATTAATGCGAATGTGAGTTGAAAAGAAATATATAATAATAATGTTTTGATTCGTTTTTTACTCATAGTTCCTTGATTAGTCGATATCAATTTATCGGACCCGAACCTTATTTGAAGGTGATTGAACTTTTATAGTAATAACTTCTGAATTGGGCCCATGGCCAAATAAATATATAAATCGTAGTTCCATTGTCTGGTCCAATAGACGTTTTGAGACTTATTTTTATTTTTCTTTGGGAAAATATGTATCGAAGAAATAATTTGATCAGAATTAAATTAATTTGAGATGAGACAAAATACATTGTAATAGTTAAATCAATTTCGCATCTATTGGGAAAAAAATATATTTTAGAAGCATAATTTGAAAAAAATAGGTGTGTTTCTTTGATTTTTAGAAAAAAAAATAATTATTGCAGCAATCAAATCATGTCTGCATGAGAGGTTCTACCATATAAAAAATCATTTTCGAGAAAGAATAAAAATGAGATGAAAATAGAAGAAAACGTTGTCAGTTGTGTCTGATACGGAAGCTAATACCAATTTCCACAAATTGCAAATTTTTTGCATAAACCAAGAATTAAAAAATGGTGATACATAAAGTTTGTGAATATGAATGCCAATAGGAGATGGAAGATGATTTTTGCACGGATATTATTACAAAGTATGGTTATAAATTATGATCAAACATATTGATGGGTTAACATGGCTACATGTGAAAATCAGTTGTGTTTCAGTGTCATGTAACTTCAAGTTTGGCTGGAATAGTGAAATATAAATTAGTTTAATAATTAAAAATCTTATTAGAAATTTGATTAATTATTAATTTATACTATTAAAAGTTTTGGCATTTACTGGAAAAAGGGCGCGTGCTTGCACGCTCGGTGGTGTCGATACGAATGTGAGCTGTAGTGAATATAGTGATAAGCTGTTTCCCGACAGACAATCTAACTTTTACTAATCACCAATCATTTCTTACCCAAACTCCAATAACCCAACGTGTGAAATCATTTATATCTGAATTAATTCTGCACCAATCATAACGCAGGAAGGACCACCCCACCCCCACCCCCAGCAGTAAAATAATTAATTAATGTTTCAGCAAATTATTGTCACCACAACTTTGACCAAATTATGAAAAACACTTTTTGTTTGGGTAATTGCAACCATTCCCTCATTTTAAATGTGTTCACATAAAATTTATGTAATTTAATTATCTACTAAACCAAATCGTATATTTAGTTTCGTAAATAGTATAAAATGTTGGCGTACCGAAATTTCGGTTCGCTTTTACTTAATTAACATCCATAAATTTACCTATGGAGGTGTCTTTTCATAAAATAATATATAATTGAGAGGCTGACTGTAATTACCCAAACATAAGAGGGTTTTTGTAATTTGACCGTACCTCAGGGGTCTGGCCGTAATTTGCCCTTAATTTTCTAATTGAGGTGGTGAAAAGCAATAATTACTTGGTCAATAAACGAAGAACAATTTGTTTGAATTTAACCCCACAAATCTTCATACACCTAAATTTGTTCAGCATTATATAAAATCTCAAAAGAGAAATTAGTGCTTCATATCTTTGAAATTCTTCTTGGTTCATTAATTATTGCAGTCTACTTAGTCACTTCCATTGGTAGCTGTATTCAAAACTCATCATCAGTAAAAAGAAAATTAGTTGGAAGGGCAACTTAGTCTTATTACATTTTTTTTTTCCTGAAAATCAATACACATATTTAAAAAAAAAATCACATAAAGAGGTTTAAAAAACAACTGGTGTTTATTATATATGTATGTATTTTCCAATAGCATTTAAAAAATAATTGAAGGTGTATATTTTCCAATTATTATATTTTTAAAGCTCAAGGCTGCTTAAAAAAACTAAAAAAGACTTTTTGAATTCCACAGTCAATGCATAAGTACAAGAAGTCAATGTTAATCTTAGTCCAATAATTTATCTAGATGACTAAAAAATAAACTAATTTAATATGTTCACTAATTACTGTTATAGCTTATATGCAGTTTAGTGGAGCACTGAACTGAAAAATGAGGAAGAAAAGTAAAATCCAATGTCTTCTAAAGTATAACATTAGTATCTATCATTTACTTTATACTATTATCCATATAATACCATTATTTATTGCACCTAGCTACTTAGAGGAATTGACCATATTAAAAAAATAAAAATAAAAAATAGTGGAGGAAATAAGTGCTAAAGAATAATTGCATAGCCAAAGATATAAATTATAATCAAAATACCATTTATAATAAATCTCCTTTTTTTTTTTTTTTTTTTTTTGTGGAGTGCTATTTATAATAATTTAAGATACTTTAGGAGTAATGGTTGTAATATTGAATAAATAATAATTAATGCATCATACGGGGGCTAATTAGTAATTTGGCAACGTCGGGCCGACGAGCTGAAAACGAATCCGTTGGGCCAAAATCAATTAGTATAAAAGGAAAGAAAAAAAAAAGGAATTTGGGCTACTAATAACCCCACAATCTCTTTTATACTCTTTCTTCATTTATTTTCCAACTTGATTTCAAAAGGCTGAAAAAAAATATATAGGCCAAGGCCCAGTATGCATTTTAGCCCAATATCTCCACACGATTTATTTTAATCGGGCTCGCGTCAAATAAAATCAGGCCGAACTATCGGGCTTCGGATAGTCCCGGCTCAATTACCGGTCCTACATATCTCCAATATATTTGATAATTAGAACATACTTTACAATCTTATAGATGTTAAATTGGTAAAATGTACCAAAAGATTCACGCCTTTGATTTACACATGATCATATTAGCCATTCCATTCATTTTTATTCCACCCAATAATTACATTTTGAGCATTATATATACTTATTTTATCATGTATTTTACGAATAGCTTCGGAAAAAAATTTGGGGGTGCTGCCCCCGAACCCTCGTAAAGTTTAGCCCACCCTAATATAAAAATCATAGCTCCGCTACCAATTAGAGGTTCCTTCACAACTGTTGGAGGAGTGGAGATTCAATGTTATTGACTTGAAACCGAGCTGCTAAGAAAAGGAAGTCGGGCAGTTCGGGGCATCGTATTTAGCTAACCCGTCGTTCGCCGTCTACCCATTCTCTAGGCCATAGCCTTTCTATAGGATATCCGTACATTTTACCCTGTCATTCGAGCATTTAATGTTCGTTTTAGTACATGTAATGTGCCTATCCTGACACTAAATGCACCTACTTGAGTCATCACGACACCCCTCCGAACGATGTATGCTCAACTCGACTCTCGTTGATATGCTTTCCTTCCTCAAACTTTGTGACGAGGAAGGTCTTCCTAAATGGACTATCTTCTTTGGGCCGAGCCTATTCAACTGAATCTCTCATTAAATGGGCTTTGTTATACAGCCTTCTACCATCCAAATCAGTATATAAATGTAGATGAGTGCAATATATACATATACTATGTAATAAATGTATACACGTTTATAATATAATATAATGCAATAAAATTGGCAAAGTGTAAATAGTAAAACCGTAATTTATTAATTGGTCAAAGCTTAATAGAAAGCAACACTTAAGAACAAAATTAGCACTAGTGAGTAAAAGACGAAAGAGAAGTGCGCGTGGCGTACTCACCTTAGGGAAAATAAAGAAGCTAATATAAATAAATCAGGAAAATAATTAATTAAGAAATACACCATTAGCTGACACGTGGCACCTCTGACGATCCTTCTCCACTCCCCACTTCCTCGCCTGAAGCTGAAACCGAGCCACCGCCGCAAAGAACTTCACACCCTGAACCGGATTCAGAATCCCCACCACCGCCGCCGCAGTCCACCCCCTCAGCTCATCGGCGTTCCCAACCACCACCAGCATCGCCGCCTTCAGCTCCACCATCGCCGCCTCCAGCTCCGTTGTCTCCCCGTCCACAAGCCTCCCGAACTTCTTCACCAGACCACACAGCGGCGGCTCCGCCACGGTCTCCTGAACCCTAGCCATCTTCTGATTGATCTCCCTCTCCTTCCGCCGTATCTCCGCCTTCACCCCCTCGATCTCCCGCTTCTGCTCGTCGGAGAGATCCTCCGCCACGGCGGTCTCGATCATCGGGAACAGCATCGACGGCCGGAACCCTGAAATCCACACCAACGTCCGCTCGAAAGAGCTGAGCCAAGGCGCGGACATCAGGAGGAAGACATCTTCGCCGGCGAGCGCGGCCTTCTCCATGTACATCTCCTGGTAGTGAGAGAAAACCCGCGGAATTATCGCGGCGCATTCCCGGTTCCTGTCGAAACCGTCGGCCGGCGACAACAGCGCTTCCAGCTGCCGGAGAAAAGCCTCTTGTCTGGTAAGCCAACTGTCAAAGAAGGAGGTGAAATTTGACTCAGAATCCATTTCCGTAAAATTCTTGGAGGGAAATAATCAAATAATAAATATGACCGTACGTATATAATCAACAAATTTCAATGTATAAATAGGTGGCAATTTATATATAAAAATAATATTCTGCAAAATAAAAATAGAAATAAAAATAAATAACTTAGGGATTAAGGAGGTGGTGGATTGATATACCTAAATGGGCCGGCCCAATGGGCCCTCAAATATATCTACTAATTAGGCCCACTGCACGAAAGCCCAAATACCTTCAAAGTAAGGCTTGGGCCCAACAAAGCAAGCCCAATCCAATCACCGGGATATAAATAGGTGTTTTACTCATTTGTAAAGGTACGTTCTCATTATTGATAATCCATCACGAGTTTATTCTCTCTATTCTCTCTACGATCCGTACATCTGACTTGAGCGTCGGAGGGGTTTCCGCCGGATCAACCCCCGGCTTAGTTCACGTGTGCTCTTTTCGCAGGGACCTCAGGAGCATTGAATTGACTAGCTACTGATCAGCTTTGCTCTCCCAGCTCGTTTTCTACATTATCCTAGGTGAGCTATATTTTAGCCTCATCATTTTGGCGCCGTCTGTGGGAAAGATGCAAACCAGATCACGTAGCCAACAAGATCCTCCTGAGGCGTCAGCTCGGAGAGAGAATGACACAGCAAGTAACCTTCCAGTCCGTGGAGGATCGGGCATACCACCTCCTCCACGCCCCGCGGATCCACTTCCCCCACGTCCCACGGAGCCAGCTCCTCCACGTGTGGCAGATCCACCTCGCGAGGTTCAGGTGATCCCTCATCGGGACCCACCACTCGCCGATCCAGCTCTCCCTGCTCCTCGAACGGTTCAAATAACCGAGGATGCGCTCCAACGCATGATAGCGGAAGCTTCAACTCGCGCCGCCACAGAGGCTGTGACTCAATATATCGCTACGATGGGAGCAAACGCTCCCAATGCGATACCAGCACCAGCTCCATTTGTAGCGCCACCTGTGGCGCCACCGCCAATCCAGAATCAAATAAGTGTCTCCTCCTCTACCTCAGATCCACGGTCCCGAGTGCAGCTATCTACCAACCATAGAGGGGCACAGCCCAGACAGCGACGTCCACGCTCACCCCCACGGGGGAATGCGTCACCACCAAGAGTCCCTCTCTTTAATGAGGGAGAAGGCGAAGTAAACAGCAGAATGTCTCGCCAAAACCTTTTCTCCCAACCAAATAATCAAAGGGATGAAAGAATGCCTCCCCCAACAAGACGCAGTCCCTTCACCATAGACATTCTCAACGAGATTTTACCTCAAGGGGTAAAGATCTCGGGGTTACCACAATTTGAAGGGACCACCGACCCACAGGAACATATAGAGAAATTCAGTGCCATGGCAGATTTATATGGCCCAACGGATGCCGCGATGTGCAAAATGTTCCGCACCACTCTCTCCAAGAGGGCAATGAATTGGTTCAACTCCCTGCCCATAGGGTCGATTGACACCTTCGCTCGGTTGTCGACCCGCTTCACCAACCAATTCGCCATCAACAAACAATATGCCAAGACTCCAGCTCATCTTTTCTCTATAGTACAGAGAGATAACGAGACGCTCCGCAACTACATTAAGCGTTTCGTAGAAGCCGTCCACGAGGTCCCCAGTGTAGGACAAGACATGCTCTCCGGGATCATGCAGCAGAACTTGAAACCGGGTAGATTCAAAGAATCTATCGCCGGAAGACCTCCAGGCAACCTAGAAGAGTTGCTGAATCGAGCCGAAAAATACGTCCGGATAGAGGAAGCCTCTACCCATGCTCCTCCTAAAAGAAAAAGGGAAGACGACCGTCAGGACAATAGGAGGCGCGACGATCGACGTCCACCACTACCACCTCAAGGCCAACCCTCTTCCTCCTACAATAGGTTCACTCCGCTGAACACTCGCCTCACGGAAATCCTTCACGTGATAGAGCAGAAAGGTTTAGCAGAACCTCCACGTCCTATGCAGCCAAACGCAAAGCGAGAAAAATCGGATCGTTATTGTCGATTCCATAAGGACAGAGGGCATACTACGGAAGAGTGTGCACAACTTAAAATGGCGATTGAGAGGCTGATCAAACAGGGCCATTTAGGCGAATACGTCGATAAGCCGCGAAATAAACGCCGTGACGATCCTCCACGCCGAGATAATAACCGAGATCAACAACAAAGACGAGAAGATGGGAGTCACCGACGTGACCTAGATAACAATGATAACCAACCTACCCGAGGAATCATCTCCTTCATCTCCGGAGGACCGGCGGGAGGCGATTCACATAATGCAAGACGCACCCTCGCTCGATCAGCGCGCATGAATCAAGAACGCGCTTCTCCATCCGAACGCGTATATCAAATACGAAGACCTGATCACAGCATAGTCTTCAACGCCTCCGACCTCGAAGGTCCAGAGGAAGACCATGTCGACGCATTAGTGGTAACAACAACGGTGGCCAACTTCTTGGTCAAGAAAATATTAGTAGATGGTGGGAGCTCAGCTGACATCATGTACCTCCATGCTTTTAAGCAGCTAGGCATAGATAATGCCCGTTTTAGTCCCATCTCCACACCCCTAAAAGGGTTCACAGGAGAAGGCATTTTGTCAATGGGAGAAGTGGAGCTGCCTGTTTCTTTAGGGGAAGACCCCTGTCGAATCACGAAACTAATCAAGTTCCTCGTCGTCGACAGGCCATCACCCTACAACATCATTCTGGGGAGGCCAGCCATCCACACATTCAAGTCAGTACCTTCCTCCTACCATCAGAAATGGAAGTTCCCTACTCCCTATGGAATGGGAGAAGTGCTTGGAGATAGACGTCTCGCTCGAGAATGCTATGCAAGGGCCCTACGAGAACCCTCAAAGAAGCCTAAACCGCCCGGAAAGGGAGACGATACCCAAAAATCCGACAAACGGAAGTGGGTCAATGCAATCATTGAGGACAATAAAGAAATCCTCATCAGTGTACCAGACGATAGCATCAAGCTAGCGGCTGTCGAAGAGCTTAAGCTCATAGAGCTCACACCTGGAGATGATTCCAAA
This sequence comes from Erythranthe guttata, assembly GCF_056151865.1. Taxonomy (NCBI): domain Eukaryota; kingdom Viridiplantae; phylum Streptophyta; class Magnoliopsida; order Lamiales; family Phrymaceae; genus Erythranthe; species Erythranthe guttata. Next base: position 23,798,024 of record NC_142546.1, read on the forward strand.
CTCCTACGCATCGGATCTGATTTAGATCCTGAGACGGAGCAGCAGCTAATCAACTTCCTGCGACACAATGGAGATGTGTTCGCATGGAAAGCCCAAGATTTGTCGGGCATTCCCCCTCAGGTAGCCCTACATCGACTTAACGTCGACAAGAGGATGAAGCCAGTCAAACAGAGGAAACGAACGTTTGGACCCGAACGCAACAAGCATATCAAAGCAGAAGTGGCTAAACTTCTAGAGGCAGGTCATATACGACCAGTTCAGTACCCTGAATGGCTGTCGAACGTAGTGCTCGTTCCTAAACCCGGAGGAAAATGGAGATTATGCGTAGACTTCACTGACCTCAACAAAGCCTGTCCTAAGGACCCATTTCCTCTACCCAGAATCGATCAGCTCATCGATTCGACCTCGGGGTGCGAACTCCTCAGCTTCCTCGATGCATATCAAGGATATAACCAGATCTTACTTGCACCAGAAGATCAAGAGAAGGCTAGTTTCATCACTGACCAAGGCATCTACTGCTATCAAGTCATGCCCTTCGGGTTAAAAAACGCAGGAGCCACCTACCAGCGTCTAGTGAACAAAATGTTCGCAGATCAGATCGGTAAAAATATGGAGGTGTATATCGACGACATGCTCGTCAAAAGTGTCAAGGTCTCGGACCACCTAATTGATCTGGATCAGTGTTTCGCCACCCTGCGAAAATATAAGATGAAGCTCAACCCCCTCAAATGTTCATTCGGAGTTAAGGGAGGCAAATTTTTGGGTTATATGATTTCGCAGCGAGGAATCGAAGCTAATCCCGCTAAAATCGAAGCAATCACCTCCATGGCTCCGCCAACATCGATCAAGAAAGTTCAACAACTCAACGGCTGTTTAGCATCCCTGAATAGATTCATTTCAAGATCAGCGGACAAGGCTCTCCCATTTTTCAAGATTCTAAGGGGAGGAAAAAAGTTCGAGTGGGATGAGGCATGTCAAAAAGCCTTCACTGAGCTAAAGTCATACCTCGCTTCACCACCCTTGCTCACAAAACCTCAGCCGGGAGACACACTCATGCTGTACTTAGCTACCTCGGCTGATGCCATCAGCGCGGTCCTCATCCGAGATGGAGGAAGAGGTCACCAACCCATATACTACATAAGTCGCGCTCTTCAAGGGGCCGAGCAACGCTATACCAATATGGAGAAGCTCGCTCTCGCCCTCATCAACGCAGCCCGGAAGCTTCGACCTTACTTCCAGTCACATCAAGTAGTGGTTCTCACCAATTATCCACTGAAGCAAATACTAAGGAGTCCCGAAACGTCCGGACGATTAGCAAAATGGGCTATAGAGCTAAGTGAATACGGAGTAGAATTCAAACCCCGCCCAGCTATCAAAGCGCAAATACTGGCTGACTTTCTAGTCGAAATGACTTCAATGGAAGAAAACACCTCTCTACCTACTTGGTCTGTCAGCGTGGATGGATCTTCCACTGCCACAGGAGGAGGAGCGGGTATCGTCCTAACGAGCCCTGATGGAGATGAGTTCGAATACGCTCAACGATTCGAATTCACAGCCTCAAACAACGTCGCTGAATACGAAGCACTGATAGCGGGAATTCGCCTCGCCCTAGCAGCCGGAGCACGCAAGCTCCTAATCCAAAGCGACTCTCAGCTCGTCGTTAACCAAGTACTTGGAGTTTACGAGGCCAAAGAAGACATCATGGCCAAATACTTAGCTCTCGCGCACACCCTCTTATCTAAATTCGAGAGTTATGAGATAAAGCAAGTACCTCGCTCCAATAACGTCCATGCAGACAAATTAGCTAGGCTAGGAAGCTCCATGGCCAGCATCGGAAGTCGGAAGGTGACGCTCCTCACCTCACCTCAGCCGGAGATAAATTCGCCTACTGAAATACACTACACCGAGGAGGATGAACCATGCTGGTTCACTCCAATCCTGAATTATCTCAAGAAGGGAGAACTTCCAGCGGAATCCACCGAAGCACGAAAGTTAAAAACGAGAGCCGCTCGCTTCGTCATAGTGGGAGAAGAATTATACAAACGAGGGTTCTCATTCCCTTACCTCAAGTGCCTCGACCCGACCACAACGGATTACGTACTTAGAGAAGTACACGAAGGCATCTGCGGAAATCACTTAAGCGGGAGAACTTTAGCTCTCAAACTACTGAGGCAAGGCTACTATTGGCCAACGATGCATGAAGACGCGAAGAAGTTAGTCCGGAAGTGTAAACCCTGCCAAGAGCATGCAAATATCACTCACCTACCAGCGGCATTAATGCAACCAATTGACAGCCCCATCCCTTTCGCCCAATGGGGGATGGACTTAGTTGGACCATTCCCACCCGCCACAGGAGGACGTAAGTACCTCATTGTAGCAGTGGACTACTTCACCAAATGGGTGGAGGCGGAACCCTTAGCACGTATCCGAGAAGAAGAAGTCATCCAATTCCTATGGAAGAACATCGTCTGTCGCTTCGGAATCCCACGTTCCATCATCTCCGATAATGGAACCCAATTCTGCGGTGACAAAGTAAAAACTTGGTGCCTCGGCCTAGACATCAAGCAGTTCTTCACATCCGTAGCAAATCCACAAGCTAACGGCCAGACGGAGGTCACGAATCGCACTATACTCCAACACCTTAAGACAAGGCTTGGGAGTGCCAAAGGGAAGTGGGTGGACGAGTTGCCTAACGCACTATGGGCTTATCGCACAACCCCACGAGCAGCAACCGGAGAGTCGCCTTTCAACCTAGCTTTCGGAACAGAAGCTATAACACCCGTTGAAATAGGTGAACCATCTTGGAGAATCACCAACTACGATCCAACAGCTAATGAAGAAGTTATGCGAGGAAGCCTAGACCTTGTAGATGAGCTACGAGAGATCGCATACATCCGGCAACAGATGTACAAATCACGCATGGCCAAGGCATATAACTCAAAGGTCCGTCCCCGCTCTTTTCAAGTTGGAGATTTAGTCCTCCGGAAAGCTGAAGCCTCTCACCCCATCGGCAAGCTCGACCCAAAGTGGGAAGGACCATATAAAATCACAAAAGTAGTCAACACTGGAGCATATCGCCTAGAGAACATTGATGGACACCCTATACCCAGAACATGGAATATAGGGAACCTCAAACGGTTCTACGCTTAAGGTATACATCTACCTTACTTCAAATCAGTTAAGGTCATCATCCATACCCCTTCTATATAAAAGTTACTTACAAATTGTCGCATCTGCAGGCTCCACGACCTTCCACGTAACTCGTCTTGTAAGCTGTTCCTAGATGGTTAGAAATTTTTCTACTACATAACCAGGTGCGTTAACATCCCACCTAAACTGGGGGGCTAGTAAATTTATTTTCACCAGCAATTCATCATCACATCTCACCATCTTATTACAGATTGAGATCCATTACGAGAGGATGCATATTACTCAAGCAACGGCCCAAAGAGCGAGAACACTCCATACCACATCGCCAAGGGTAACTATACTTCCATTAGCATTCAACACACGGATGATCTTATTTACTCCTACTAACGTGAAAAAATCATTCCACTAGCAGGCATGGTCGCAGAGTAACTCGCAGCAACTCACGAGTTGATTTCATATCTCGAAATGCGAGGAAGAAAAAACATCCCCATAGCATGGTACGTAGATCGGCAATGCGCATCCCCTCAGCTTCAATTACTAAGTGTTCAATACAAATGCTTAGACAAAATTCCTTTTTCTCAATTATATTTGACAGGCATAGAAACGCCAAAGGAATTCATTTTACCATCAGCACAGCAAAACGAACGAGTACAAGCAAGACGTGGAAGAAGAAGAACAAGTGTAGTACAATCACTTAGAACAATTTTTATCAAGTCAATTTTTTTTTTCTCGCTCCACCAGTAGTTATTTCCCTTCGCCTCTTGAAGGCCTATCGCATTAGTCCTTTACTTACATTCGCCTCACGTAGGCATGTAACAATTCTCCTTTGCTATCGTTGAATAAATAATACTTTTCGCTTTACTATCTACGCCTTTACGTCTATACAAATTACCTCTTACCATGAGTTCAAGTCAATACCACCCTACAAACACTTAAAGAGATTTAGATAATCCGTATAGCCTGGCCAGCTGGATTAGCTAAGTCCCTTTTATTTGTTTCACGAGGTGTTAATTTTAAAACGTGGCCACGGACAAATATAATTAAGACCCAAGCGGTCCAAACAAAGGGCACGACCCTTAACATAAACCTTGGGAGCCTGATCCCCTCCTCAAGTACATCGCATACAATGCTAAATGTAAACACTTAAAAGCAACGCAGTAATTCTTGACAATGTTAAAATAAATAAATCGAAATTTTAAATTTCAAAGTCAAACAAGGAAGAAAGTCAAACGAAAGAGTAGTGGACATACCCATCTACATCAGCAAAAAAAAAAAAAAAAATAAAAAATAAAAACAAGAAGGGAAAGATAACTATCCTAGCAAAAATATCTAAACTCCACCACCACGGGCAGAAGACGCCCTCACAGTGGAGTCATCAACAGCCATGTCATCCACGAGCTCTGTGCCCGTTTCGTTGCCATCGACCTCATCTTCATCTTCATCGGATATACCAGCCTCCATCCCGCGAATCACTTCCTCGCTGATCCCACCCGCATCACGCAGATATTTGCGACAAGAACGCACTAATGGCTTATAAACCACAGCCAATGCATGCTCCTCAACCATAGCAGCACACTCATCACTACCTCGGAAACTAGCTTTAGTCTCCTCCACAATGGACTCCTTATAAGCCGCACCACCTGATGTCGCGAGAAACCTCTTCCCCGTCGCCTTCTCAGCTTCATATTTCTCTTTAAGCTGATCGTAGCATTTGTTCAACTTGTGAACATCATCTTTATAAGCCTTCGCATCACCCCGGATAACCTCGAGCTCCTCCGTCCTCTCAGCAAGCTCCTCTGTCCTCCGAGCAAGCTCTTCAGAGCGTAGAGCGAGATCGGACCGCGCTTCCTCCAACTGACTTAGAAGCTCATCCTCACGTGCTTGACTTCGAGCCCGATCCTCTTCCTTACTAGCTTCCGCATTCCTACCGTGCTCCACGAGGTATCTCCAAGTCGCTACCAACTAAAAAAAAAAAAAATATATATATATATATAATAATAATAATAATAACAATATTATTCGCAAGCCAAGAGAGAATAAAACATAAAATCTTGTTTTAAATAGACAAGTACTCACCCGACATATGTCTCCACCAGCTAACTCTAGCATATGAGAAGGACCCTTACCAGACATCCGAACACGATCATACTCTCGAACGAAACCCTCGGTACTCAACATCGGCAAATCATAATCCGACACATCCCAGTACGACTCCTTACCATCGCGGTTTACTCCATAAGTAAACAGCTGTTTCCCTCCTCCACCATGGAAAGCATAAGTCTCCTCTGGCTCTACCCGTGGACGCTTAGGCACAGCCACATACTCGGTATCCACCCTCTTCCCCTTGCCACGGTCCTTCATCGGTGGACGCCCCTCCACTTCACCAGCACTGCTACGATCATCTGCGACTACTCGAGGAGCTTCTACATGGACCTCCCCACGAGGCAAACCATTTGAAGAACCTCCCAAGGTAGAGGGTACCTTCTTCGATGCCTTCTTCGACGTCCCATTCGCCTTAGCTTGAAGTGCCGCAAAGGTGATACCCCCATCTACAAGAAATAAATAATACATAAGAAACATGGGAAATAAACTACAAAAAAAGAAAAAAAAAAAAAAAAAAAAAAAAAAAAAAAAAAAAAAACAACAAAGAAGAGGAACACAAGTCAAGGCAACAAAAGGATATACGATGCTGACCCTTCACCGTCGGTATCAAACTCCTCGGATCAAATTCCACATCACACAACCCAGATTCCTCAATCCTCTTCGCCATATTTGCAGTCATCGCGAAACTCTCACACGTAGGATTCCAAACTACGGGAACGTCAAAAGTGGGAGCCCTCACGTAAAAAAAATAGTTCTTCCATTTCCCCAAAGATAACTTCACACTCTTCACAAATTAGTAATGAACGCGAGGATGAAAGCAAAAGAAAGGCATCTTATTGGGCCGATGTAACGTAAATAACGCCTTAAATAAACTCACAGACACAGGCAGACCTACTCGCACTACCCTAAAATGAAACGCCTGGAAAATCAGAACAGCACTGGGCGTTAGCTGACTATACCCAATCTTGAATTCCTCGCAGACCTTCAACAAGGTCGGATGCGGTGTAATCTGAGATGTACACGTCAAGTAACCCAAAAACACCGTATGAAATCCATCGGGTGGCGAATACAAACGGTCACCCATCTGAGGCAACAACAACTCAACGTTACTTGGCGCTCCAGATAAACGACGAATAGAGTGTAGATGCTCTTCCGTCAACACACTGTCAAAATCAACTAAGTCCAAATTAATTGACTTAATTTTCTTTTGCTTCCTCTTATCAATCTCAATATCACCTGGCGGAATATCATCTTCCTCCTCCTCTTCATCCGTCACCTCAACTTCACTACTTAACACCGCTTCATCACTCGCCAAAGGAGCTTGATTCGAATCATCACTATCGCTCCCAAAATCCACGACTCGACGCACATTGCGACGCCCACTGGAATTCGCTTCATCAACAGCAGGGCAAATGTTAATATTGTTACGCACTTCTACATCGTCACCCCACGATTCAATAATTTCTCGCCGACCAACACTTCCTCCGTTAAACAAAACACGCGAATCAGCACCCTCGGAAATTTGCCCGTCAATTACGCCCAAACCACGCTCAAAACCGGCATCTAACGCGCCCTCACGCGCGCGCGTGGCCCCAAAATGGGTGGATCCACGCGCGCGCACACTAGCTGCCTGCCCAGAGCCACGTGGCGCCTCCCCAATCGCCGAACCCCGCGCGTCAGCATCGATCCCCCCTTCCGACGCGCGCGCGCGTCGCTTAGAGGTTGAATCACGCGCGCGCGCGTCATCACCCTGTCCCCGCCCACGTGGCGCCTCCCCAACCACTGGATCCCGCGCGTCTGCGTCCACCCGCCTTTCCGACGCGCGCGCGTGTCGCTTGGGATGCGCGCCCGCCTGCTGCACATTGATTACCGCGCGCGCGCGTCTCTCAACTCCAGCGCCCGACGCGCGCGCGCGTGCCTCTACCTCTGTACCAGCCGTGCGCACGTGGCTCCCCCCCATTGGACCACGTGCGCTGGTCCCCTCCTTCTCAGCCGCAGACCCAACCCCCATCTGCACGGAATTTCGCGCACCTCCGGATGTAGATCCGTTTTTCGCACTCGACATCACAAGATTCCCGCGGTCCAACCCAACCGTACCAAAAGTTTTCTTCCCCGATTCAACCGGATCTCGAAGTTTAATTCGCAAAGATTTCAAATTACCCGAGTTCGACATGTGAAGATTTTCTCCGCCAAGAAACAATCAAGAAAACAAAAAATTTCTACCTTACCGCAAATAAAAAAAATTCAAGAGAAGAATAGCACAGAAGAAAACCTAGAGTTCAAAGTACATACCCATATTAACTACGCAGGAGAGGCAGTTTATCTCTTTCTACCGCACAAGAAGTCTATTTTTTTGGCCCTGGTATAATATTTAAAACCCTTAAATATATACCTCGCTGCCAAATAAATACAATTATCCATTATTAAAATTAAGGAATTAATTCACCACCAACGGAAACAATTTAATCCCCGACGCAATTAACTCTCGACACGACCCGGATTCCTCTACACAAGTCCCCATCTCGAATCGAGAGTTGGGGGGCTTAATGATATACCTAAATGGGCCGGCCCAATGGGCCCTCAAATATATCTACTAATTAGGCCCACTGCACGAAAGCCCAAATACCTTCAAAGTAAGGCTTGGGCCCAACAAAGCAAGCCCAATCCAATCACCGGGATATAAATAGGTGTTTTACTCATTTGTAAAGGTACGTTCTCATTATTGATAATCCATCACGAGTTTATTCTCTCTATTCTCTCTACGATCCGTACATTTGACTTGAGCGTCGGAGGGGTTTCCGCCGGATCAACCCCCGGCTTAGTTCACGTGTGCTCTTTTCGCAGGGACCTCAGGAGCATTGAATTGACTAGCTACTGATCAGCTTTGCTCTCCCAGCTCGTTTTCTACATTATCCTAGGTGAGCTATATTTTAGCCTCATCATGGATTTTTTTAATTTTTTTTTATTGGTTTGTAATAGTTAGGTATTAATTAAAGAAATAAAATGTTGGGGAAGCGGTGGAACTTTCGTTCATTGAACTGAAGAAAAGAAACAACATGTGTACTATGTTTGTCAGTATATCTCCGGAAGGTGTGCCGTGCAACGAGGTGCTTTCTTTTTGTCTCTTTCTTATTTTTTTATTTTTAATTCACTTTCATTGCATCATTTTACAAATTTTAGCTTTTTACTCACAATATAAATAAAGATTAAATTACCAAATTACCAAAAAACCTCATGGCTAATGTTGAACTACTAATAATGGAGCGATCGATAATTTTGTGGCGAACGTCGACTACATATAGGTTCATTCCAGCAAGTTCTTCGGGAATGTATTATTGATGTTCAATCAATGCGAGTGTCGTGTCCCCTCTAATAGTGTTGATACATTCATTCTATAGAGAATTGTGTATGACTATAGAATCTCTGTACTTGTCGAGATTTACATTAATTGCTCAATCACTATTTTTAATTTACTTATTTTCCTTATTTATTTAGAGAGAATATATTTGAATCCGTTTTTTTCAACAACTCTCCTTCAACTCGCTATCTACTCCTTCCAACGTCCCTTGCATGTTCGGATGAGCTGGCGAGCTCGCGACCCTCATATCCCGAGAGCATCTTTTAGCGAGCGTGGTACTAACTAGCTTTATTAGGACGAGCTTCTAGAGAAATCTTGTCTTTGACGTATACTGAGTCGATTGGCTCAAAAAACCTCTTTCGGATATATTTTATATTCATATTGTTTATAAGCCCAGTACGACGAGTTTGACCAAAATTTGCCAAACCGACCTGCGTCGACCATGATAATTGTTTAACAAGTACTATATTTATTCTTACACGCTAAGGTTTTTATTTTCCTAAAGGATAGATAATTCAAACATGACGAAGGGCGGTGCTTTTATTCAATTCACATTTAAATGCCATCAACATGATCCAAAGTTGAGGCAAAAAATTATCAGAATTATAGGGTAAATTACAAACATCCCCCCTGAGGTATGGTCAAATTACAAAAACACCCCTCTTGTTTGGATAATTACAACCACCCCTCAACTCATCAAATTTAGTGGAATCTTCGAGATTATATGGAATATTATCACATTTGTACCCGTTTTATCCCATTCAAACTCTATATTATGAAGCAAGATGATCATAATATGTGATTTTTAGCTTGTATATATCAGTTTGTGGTGCATCGGAAACTGTATTTTTTACACAAAAAAAGTACAAACTAGAGCACATTTCACGGAATCTAGATGACTATGTTGAATTTGGCACCATAAAGGTGGAGGTCTAAGAAAAAATCATAGTTGAGGGGGTAGATGTAATTATCAAACAAGAGGGGGGGATTTGTAATTTGACCATACCTCAGGGGTGTTTGTAATTTACCCTAGAATTATAATTACGAAATTTAATTAATTATCAGGATTATAATTATGAAATTTAATTAATTATCAATTAGAACTTAGAAATTAGAGTTGCTCTAAAATAATCCAAATTGAGAGTTAGTTAATAATTACTTGAAATTTATTTTGTAATAGAAATTCTATCAATTTTATATTACATTTATTTATTTACATTGAAAAATAACTTTTATCCCTCACAAATTTAGTGTAATTACAGTTCTATCCCCCGCTTAAACCTCCACTCCCGTTAACTCATCGTCCAATTAGGGCATTTCTACCAATTTCCTCCCCTCCGGCCACCACCTCCTCCGCCGCTCTCTTCCACCAGTACCACCGCCGTAGCTTGCCACCAGTTCTATTAGACCGTAGGATGAAGATTGTGGTTGTGGATAGTCAAACAGTCAGACGTAACGGGCAGCACCCGTCGCCGAGGACCATTTTCCGGGTCGCATCCGCCTCCGCCGGAATCAAGTCGGGTGGAACTTCTCTTGGAAATTGGATGAAACCATCACCTGGTTCTATAATTAGAGAAGGTAAGAAAGGGTGGTAATTTTAATTATTTTATTTTATTTTAATTTTTATTAAAGTCCTTTGAATTTAGATGCCGACTCAACGATTAAATTGTTCGAGACTCGAGAGAACAACAAATTAGTGGTGATCATATTCAGTTACTCATTTCACCATTTATGGATTTTGAGCTGATGCACCTAGTTCAAGTGAAAATCAGGGGTTGTTTGGGTAGCACGATAATTGTAGGGTTAAATCAAATCCGAAATTAAATTCATCGTTAAAATCTAATGAAATCGGAATTAGTACTTAAAGTGAAAATTTAATTCCAATTCCATTCCAAAAAGAAATTCAGATATCGGAATTATAGGAATTGGAATGAAATGTTTTATAAGTGTTCAGAGGTGAATGCTCTTTATTCTGGCGATAATTAGATGAGTTCCATTTAATTTCTGCAAACAGGTTTTCAGCCTTCACAAGTGAAAGTTCGTGTTAGGGGCAATTAACGAGTCCTGTTAATTGGTGATTGCTACTGGATTAGTAGTCATGCGGCCGACCTGAAGCTGATTCTAACATCATAGGAGCTACTTATAAGGTACTTGGTTCTATTCGATTTTGTTTGCATTATTACTTGGAAGAGTTTTAAGCATAGAAATCTGGTGAACACGATTCTCACTTAGTATGATACTTGTTACTTTTTATACGTCCACTTTTTTTAAGGTGCTGTCAGTGGCGAGGGCCTGAATTTTCTGTGAGGAGGGGGTGGGGGGAGGGGGGCTTAAACACATCGGGGGTTCGGGGGCAGAGCCCCCGGGAAAAAAAATTGCTATCAAAGAAATTTAAGATGAAAATTTGATATGAATTTTTTTTCCCTCCATTTTCAAAAGATAATATCAAAGCGAATCGCGAAAGCTAAATTGCTATAGAAATCTAAGAAACATGAATATCAATTATGAAATTTACACAATGGAGTTCTAATTAATATTCATTATGAAAATTAAGATGAAAGAGAAGACGTCAAACGTTAATTGATCACCGATAGGTAGCAATTTAACCGCCATTAGTGCGACTATGCGAGAGAACAAAGTTTTTAAAGAACGAGAACGAAGTTGTGAAATAGAAGATGAGCACAAGTCAAACATGAAGGGGGCTTTAAGACGTGAGACGGCTTTGAATAAGTGGGCTTAAGTGGTGACTAAGTGGATTAAATAATGTAATTGGGTAGGCTAAAAAGTTAAAAAAAATTAAAAATTAAAAAAAATATATTATATATATATATATATATATATATATATATATATATATATATATATATATATATATATATATATATATATATATATATATATATATATATATATATAGGGAAAGTTTTGGAAGTGAGGGGGGGCTTGAGTCCACCCTAGCCCTTGGGTGGACTCGCTCCCGGTGCCTGTCCTTTATCATTCTGGTCAATGAGGCAAGTGAACGGAAATTAACTCTACTCTCTGGTCAATATTAAATCTTCTGCGTAAGCATGCACACAAAGAAAGATTATGTCTAAACACATGTTCCCATTCTTATGTTCTCCTCTTGTTACGTTCATCACAATCATTTGTTGTGTATGCCTTTAATCTTAAATAATTTGGTAAGTTACAATCACAGTCTATTAAGTTTGATCAAAATGCATAATTACCCGTACTTTTTAAGAGACTACAATTATCTTCCTTGAGGTCAAGTACATTATACAGTTGCCCCCTTACATAAGGGGTGCTTTTTTCGTTTTCTTTTTTGGTTAGTGGTTGATGTATAATCTATAATAATATAGGTTCTTAGAGGGATTTATATTGCTACTTCAAATTTTTATTTAAACTTCACGTTTAGCTATTTAGTCTAATCTTGAAAGATTCATTATTTTTATCATACGTAATATATTTTTGCAATTTAATTACTATACGGACTTTAAATACCTCGAGATGGGATTTCAATTCTATTTTCGAACAATTTTCTCTTAAATCTAAATGGGTGATGCACTGTTTAAATTTTGGTTTAATTCAGATTTGTTCCGTTCATTTTTTTTTTTTTTTTTTTCGATTCTAGGAAATTATTGTATTTGACATTTTGTGATCAATAATTTGCCAAATCGAATCAAAATGTTGTGATTGAACATCAAATCGCTGTTTTGTTTGATTCAAGATTTGTCAGATTCTCAAATGCGAAAAATTGTATTTTTCGAAAGAGCAAAGTTTTCAAAGTTATCCAAAACTTGTAGGTTTTTAACATTTTTTCTCCTATTTTTCGAAAACCCCACTTTACAGCATCATTGACATTAATTTTTTTTAATTTAGTAAATTTCGTAGTATATGGAGAAGTCATAGTTAATTTGAACTTCGTAGAGGGTTAAATGGAATTGGTTGCTGTCATACCTAATGTGAACTACTTATTCAAAAAATCCTTGCAGCTCGATCTTATCCTCGTTAATAAAAATCTTGAATATTCCCTCTGAGTTGTCAACCTCTCTGTTAGGAAATTATTACCTCTCCGCCGAACATGTGTGCATCGAATCTGCCAACATCTTCTTAAAGTTCTTGAATCCATTTATTCCACAAACACTAACAACCCTTTTTATAAGCCATGATTGAAACAGCCCATGCGGATAATAGTTCTTCCGCTACTAAATACCAAATTGATTAGGATTGATGGTTGTAATTTTCTATATTGTGCATTAAGTTAACCCGAATCAGAAGCAATTTTCTTTCTAAAACATGTTCATGAGGTGATTTTTTCGTTCGAGTTTATTCTAACATCAATATCGACTCTACTTTCAACTGTTACGATGATGGCATTTATTCCTGTAGGAAAACATATCATTTCTAATTCGATCGGAATTTTTTTTTGTGTTGCGCATTACTGATGTAACTATTATGCCATGGAATCTCATGCAATTTGCGCATGAGCTGGTGGCTATAATTCCATGACCTGCATCCAACGAGATCTTATTATTTTCAATACACTGAAGTTGTCTTCGGCTAGATTTTTAGCAAACGTCACCTTTTGCTTGCATCTTTAATTTGGAATAAATTCTTATTTGTTAATTGCATTATCAGTATCTTCAAAAGGGTGGTTTGCCTTCTTCTGATGCATATATGACATTTTAAATGGCTTTTATGATTTAGAAAAATCACCCAAATTCGGAGTGCACTGATTTAAAATCCATTATATCTAAATATCCTTGATGCTTTAATAACTGTAGACTGATTTGATTAGAACATAAATACTTGACTCCAATTTTTTTAATTTTTTAATTATTTTTTATGTTATATTATGCTAAAATTCTGCAGCACTCTGTGGAAGAATATAATAGTGGGTGGATACCGATTCTCTGTGTGGACTCAACAGACATACTTGTATTTGTTACAATGTCGTCCACTTTCCAGTTACGGTAGTTAAAATTCCCACTTGCCTCGATTGAATTATATTCTCTCGCAATGAAAAAATGAAAAAAAAATCACCGCTATAATTTCTCTGTGAATTTTTCTTTCTGCAGGAAGGGAGAGGAAAGCGCTATCTCAACTGGCAACTTATTGAGCTGGAAAGAAAAACACGTCTGACACGAATCACGGTGATTTGATTTTTCGAGATAATAGAGAAATAAATTTATTTAAAATAATTTTTCCTCACACAAAAACTAATAAAAAATAATATTAAATAATATATATGCAGATTTCTTGTATTTTTGTTCTCAGACTGGTGCATTGGGGGGGAAAATAATAATATACACACACAGAGATCCAGTGGTCTTGTTGTTTGCTCTCAGAAGATGATTATAAAGGGCTTCTGTTGTGTTCTGTTTTCTTTCCAAAAAAATTACAGGTCCAGTCCAGACACACAGAGCCAGAGAGTGAGTGTGGGGGGTGAAGGCCCCCACTTTGAGGCACTCTCACACACACACACACACACATATATATATACACATAAATTAAATGGTTATAAATTCAGCACGTAGTTGAGTTTTACCATTTATGATTTATCTATAAGATTGCTTCCCATCTCCCATCCTGTCTTCATATCAGCCAGCCAATCTACTGTCACTCATCCCCATTGCAACTACCGTGGTCCCTCTTTCTTTCTTTTTTCTTCTCCATATCATCACATAACTTTGTTACAAGATAACCCCTCTTTTTTATTACTACTAATCACACCACTTTTACACTTGTTTTGAATAAACCCGATTTCGAGTTTTTGGATGCTACCTTGAATAATGTTGAGATCGAGTACGAACTTTCGCGAAAAACTTTCATCTTTTTGTTTGGTTTTATGAGATTTGTAACAAGGGAAAAGACAAAAAACACCCCCCCACCCCCACCTCCACCTCCACTACCCCCACACAAGAAAACGACTATGTAATATTGACAAACAATTGGATTTTCCATAACTCAAAGGTTGCCACTTCTTCCATCACAATATTTATTATTTATTTATTTATTTATTTAATTTTGTTGTTTGTGCATTTACTGTGGAGAGTGATAATATCTAGTTCTATATCCATAACAAGTGAATTAAATTGAAGAAAAAAAAAGAAAAAGGAAAAAAAGAAAGTAGGATGGGGCCTAAAAAAGTGATATATGGATGAAGTTATTTGTACCTCTCAAAAAATGGGGCAAGTAGGCACAAGAAGATGTGTTTGGATGTTAAAAATTGGGGTTGCAGACAACATAAGTCATGCTCCGACTGTGCTGCTTCACATGGGGCTCTGTGGACTGGGAATGTAATGTAACATGCCTTGGTTTTTTTCCCTTATTTCTTCCCACACCCTCCACTGTGTGTCTCTATGTTTTTTTTTTTTTTTTTTTTTTTTTTTTTCTGTACATGGAAATTGAAAAAAAAAATATGCTGTGTCACTTCAGGAAAACAACTAGAGGGAATTGAATTTGGATTGCCTGTCAATCCTTTCATCTTCCCACTTTGCACTAAAGATAACCTTTTTATTCCTCTTGTTTTCTTTTTTTTTTTTTCTTTTTTTTTTTGAGAAAGAGGTTTAATTTAAAAGATTAATCCAATCCTGCATAAGTAGTTAAGACAAAAGAAAGGAAAGAAACTCAAAAAAACAATTCCACCATGATACAGCCCAAAAGGAGAAGATGATTGTGGTTTTCACCTAAACAACGCTTTCAAGTTCTCAAAAAATTTCTGCCCTGTTGAGGGGCGGTAAAGTAATGCTAACTCAACCAATCACTACTTAACTCATAAAACCTCCCCATTTCACGGGTTCTGTAGATATTATACCCGCTGAAATACACTGGATGATCTTGAACGATTGATTTACACATATTGACACATACATTTGATCATGTGTATATGTTTGTTTATACAGATCTACGGTTCAAAATCACTCGATATGTTACACCAGTTGTAGCATCTCATACTAATAATCACTAATTTCATCACCCCTAAATCAAATAAGGTAATCAAAACTAAAAAAAAGAAAAGAAAAGAAAAAATAAGAATCAATGCCAACTGTTATACTCTAAGTAGATGCATCAAATTTTTATAGTAATTATTCGAAAACTCATCGACTATACTCCTTTTCTTTTTCTTTTCTTTTTTCTTAATTTTTTTTCCTTTATTTATTAATAATTGTAAAGAATTGACACGTATTTGATGATAGAGGACACAATCCTTGTATATAAATACCTAGACAGCCAATGTATGCCTTACTCCCATCAAGATTTGCAAAAGCCAAACTCACACTTCTCTTTTTTGAGTATCAAACATTTTGTAGCTACTATTAACAACAACACCACCAACAACTACTACTACTCCACAACAAATCAAGAAAATCAAAAGAGAAAAAAGAAAGATATGTGTAATCCAAAACCCTCTTCTCCTTCCTCCTTCATCTCTCCTAATAAAACCATTCTCTTTAACCCCACTAAAACCATGGCTGCTGCTGATGATGATGATCATCAAGACCTCCATAGGTGGCCATCCCCTTCCGAGGTAAACCTAATTAATCACTCCACTCTACATACATTTCTTTCTCTCTCTCTCTCTCTCTCTCTCTCTCTCTCTCTCTCTCTCTCTCTCTCACACACACACACACACACACATGTGCGTGTGTGTGTGTGTGAGTGAGTGTGTAAAAAGTAACATACATTATACCACACATACATATATGTATATGCATGTCCTACTAAAAAGGGTATTTTCAACTTTGTAAAAAAAGTTCCAAAAATTTACTCTCTTTTTTTTTTTTTAATTTTTTTTACTTATTTTTGGGTTCTTGATTTTCTTACAGGCCCTTGAAGAAATGAAAGAGATAGGAAAGATATCCGGGCCAACAGCAATCACAGGGCTGATACTATATTCAAGAGCCATGATATCCATGCTGTTCCTCGGTTACCTAGGTGAGCTTGAGCTCGCCGGCGGGTCCCTCTCCATCGGAGTAGCCAACATCACCGGCTACTCTGTAATCTCCGGCTTAGCCATGGGCATGGACCCCATTTGCGGCCAAGCTTACGGCGCCAAGCAGATGAAGCTCTTGGGCCTCACTCTGCAGCGAACCGTCTTGCTTCTTCTCACAACCTCGATCCCAATCTCTTTCATGTGGCTGAATATGAAGAGAATCTTGCTATGGTGCAATCAGGACGAGGAAATCTCGACCGTTGCTCAGACGTTTATCGTTTTCGCGATACCGGATCTTTTTTTTCTTTCCTTTCTTCACCCGCTGAGAATCTATCTGAGGACTCAGGGTGTGACTCTGCCGTTGACTTGCTGCTCCACGGTGTCGGTTGTTCTGCACGTGCCGTTGAATTTCTTGCTGGTGAGGTATTTCGGGATGGGGGTTTCTGGGGTGGCGTTGGCTATGGCGCTGACGAATTTGAATCTGGTGGTTTTGCTCTGCTTGTATGTTTACTTTTCCGGGGTGTATAGGGAGTCTTGGGTGGCGCCGAGTGGTGACTGTTTGAGGGGGTGGTCGGCGCTGCTTTCGCTGGCGGTGCCGACGTGTGTTTCCGTTTGTTTGGAGTGGTGGTGGTACGAGCTGATGATAATGCTGTGTGGGCTGCTGGCGAATCCGAGGGCGACGATTGCTTCAATGGGGATTCTGATCCAGACGACGTCGTTGGTTTACGTTTTCCCTTCGTCGCTGAGTTTGGGGGTTTCGACTCGGGTGAGTAACGAGCTCGGGGCGCGGCGACCGGCGAGGGCTAGGGTTTCGATGATCGTGTCGATGTTCTGCGCGGCGGCGCTGGGTGTGGGGGCGATGGCGTTCGCGGTCCTGATGCGGCACCGCTGGGGGAGGCTGTTCACGGCGGACGCGCAGATTCTGGAGCTGACGACGGCGGCGCTGCCGATAGCCGGGCTCTGCGAGCTCGGGAACTGCCCGCAGACAACCGGGTGCGGGGTTCTGAGGGGGAGCGCGCGGCCGACGATTGGGGCGAACATCAACCTGGGATCGTTCTACTTGGTCGGAATGCCGGTGGCGTTCCTGATGGGGTTTGTACTGAAGATGGGTTTCGCCGGACTGTGGGTGGGTTTGCTAGCGGCGCAGGCCTCGTGCGCCGTGCTGATGCTGGTTGTTCTTTGCAGGACTGACTGGAGTGTTCAGGTTGAGAGAGCCAAGGAACTAACGGCAACACATCAATCTCCGTCGCCGGCGCCGTTAATACTACCGGTTTCGTTAACGGCGGCAGAAGCCATTAATAAAAATGTGCGCAATAATAATAATAATAATAATGGGAATTTATTATGTGATAGTGATGAGTTGGAAAACATGTCAGCTTCAACTGAAACAGATCCTCTCATCGTAATAACTACACAAATTCTGCATTAGCTATTTTTATTAATTTTCTTTTTTTTTTTTTTTTTTAATGGGGCCCTTTGTATCAATTTATGATGAACGAGGGGGGCCGATGTGCAAAATTTTGAATTTTATTTTGACCCCTTTTTAATTTAGAGACCTTCGATTCCACCCCTCTCCTTTAGCTTTTTATTAATTAACATATCAGCTATTATTAAATATTGTTCTCTTCGTTTATTATATTCCTCCTCTTTTTAAGGCACTCTTGTTATTATTTTTTCTTAATTTCTTTTTCATTATGCATTATTATAGTTCTGTTGTGAATGGTGTCAGAGAAAAAGGGATTAAATTAAATTAAATAAATAATAATTTATATGTATACATAGAGAGAGAGAGAGAGAGAGAGAGAGAGAGAGAGAGAGAGAGAGAGAGAGGGGGTTAAGCTGTCGGTTGTTTTAGAGACGTGGGAAGAGGATTCGAGTACCCTTTTAGTCCTGTTTTCTTCCCTTTTAGGGCAAAACATTCTCTACCTAAAATAGAAATTTTTGTATCCTCATTATTCATTTTTTTAATTTATATTTTATTTATTTTCATTAATTTATTAACTAATCTTTTCTCATGACCTGGCCTCTTCATTAAACCTTTAATTATTACTGGCACATATTTAATCTTTTGTTTGATATGTTATATTGATTATTTGATATTTTTTTATATGCTATCAAATACTATTTGGTATATATATTGTAGCAAAAAAGAAAATGATAAAAGGAAAATAATAAACATTATTGTTGCAATTGCAGTTTTCGATCAACTCCTCCAAAATGACATGGCATAAATTTTTATTAAACAATTAATTAAAAAAAAAGTGATTGATTATTAGACAATTATTATTTTTACCTTCATTATTCGTTTCATTTTTGGTTTTTTTCCATTAATTGCAAATATTACTTCAAAAAGAAAAGAAGAATATTTAGACATTCTTCTCCATTTTCTTTATTCTTTCTTTTGTCATAGTTTAATTAAGTTTAGAGGAATAATTAGTGTTTTAGGAGAATAGTTCTTAAATTAGTAAAAGGTCAATGGGCAAAAACTTTGATTGATTAATTTATTTATTTTATTTCATGAATTTCTTTAATATTCTTGAGTCAAATACAATTTCTTTATTAGACATAATCATTGTTAGAATCAAAATAAAAACCTTATCGTATATGAATATCTCTTTTTTACTTTGCATAGAGATCTTAATTATCATCTCCTATAAATCACTAATTAGATATCATCAATGGGTAACTTTTACCCTTTTTTATAAGATAAATGATCCATGTAATTATCATGTAGGGTCTAATTAGTTATTAAACACAATTAATTAATATAATTAACTAATAACGTTGTTGACTTCAATATAGACAAGACAATAATTCATCTATATTTTTGGATAAAATTTAAAATCAAGACTACATATTAATTTGTACAAATTAAGCATCTGCATCACACTGTTATATTTCATGGCATCCCATATACTTCAATATTATATAACATCTTGAAAATATTCAAAAACCAAAATAAATAAAATAATAATTTACTTTTAGGATTGAAGGAGAATTAATATGGATGGACACATCACATGCATGTTATATATATATTATAAGTTGTTTTTTAGTCAAATTAAAATCCATGCACATATATGCATGAGATCACCATATATATAATTATTAATTACATATACACTTTGAAGAAAAATAAATGTTGAAACCTTAACATAAGCATACAATAAGTTCATATATAGCTCTTGTGTGTGTACTGTGTAGTGTGATGAGGTGCATGTATCTCTATATGTGTACGTATATGCTTCCAAATTCCAGACAGAGCATGCATGCAGTGATAAATGATAATTGGTGTAGAGAGAGAAACGATGAGAGAGAGAGGGGGGCCCTGGTTTGCAACTGGAGAAACAAAATCCAGCTATTATGCGCCTGTTTGCTTCTCTCATGACAAATTTTTCAGCAGTGCCTCTGCACAACCAGTTTCAGGCCCCCACGCCCATACCCCCATACTCTCTCTCTCTCTCTCTCTCTCTCTCTCTCTCTCTATAATATATATATCCCGTTGTTCGTTGGTGCGACCTGGTTGGTGGAGTAAGAGAGTGCGAATCCTTCAACGCCCTAAGAATTGAATGAACCAAGTTCACCTATACGAGATCAAAATAACCCGAGTCTTAACCCTAGTGTGGATTACATTTCTCGTGTGGCTTATAACTTGTTTTATATATATATAACTTCAAATTATTAAAAAAAAAAAAAAAAAAAAAAAAAACTTGAAATTGTTATCCTTTTAGTTATAATGAAAACTTGCCATTTTAGGTGAAACAAATGGCTGGTAAGTACAACCATTAATAGTTATATTGATACTATTTACTGCGAAACAGTGTGTCCGTGGGTAGAACATGTTCCTTCATCTACTAACATATACATACATGCCCCTTTTTGAGAATTTGGGAAACTTATGTGCCAATTTTAAGAATTCGTAAAAGTAGAAGGACTATTGCATAATTTTCTATATTATTTTATATTTTAAGAACTCCGGACTATATTATACATAAATATATGAATCCGGAGTTGTTCTACATTTATTTTATTAATTTATTAATAATAAGATATATATATATATATATATATATGGCTAGAATGAATGAGGGCAGGCCATTTGATATTCTCCACACCTTATGAGCACAATGCTATAATTCACCTCTCATCTCTCACCCTTTCTTATCTTCTTTATTCATCTTCACACACACACACACACACATTTATATATTTTTATTTTGATTTTGATTTAAAAGATAGGAAAAAGGGTAAAATAATTCAATTTTTTTTTTTGGCTGTTGCAGATGAGGCCCTTTTTATTGTGTCATACACTATTCTGTACAATCCAGTACACAGTGTAAAATGATCATGACTACTTGGAATATATGTGACAATTGCTTATACTCATATTCATTTCTAATATTATATATATATGTTTGACGAAAATATTTAAACTATAATAAGCTAATGGAGGGAAAATTGCAAATTTTTTGTCCCAAAAGAATAAATCATAAAAAAAAAAAGTTAATTTTTTCTACATTATTTTTGCAACCTTTTCAAATTTTCTTGTTTATTTGTATTTTTTTGCCAACGTATTTATAGTTTTTTTTTAAATAAATAAATAAATGAGTACAATCTTGGAACTGGAAAACGAGGTTTTGTGGTCCTAACTCCTAAATCTAATTATACCCAAATGAAAACTTGGATAATATAATCCACCACACGGAACAAAGTCATTCAATATATAATATTAATTATATATAAAGATCTAGATACTATATTATATACCACCCCATATTAATTAATTAAAGGGATAATTAGCAAGACCCCCCTCATCTAGGTAAATGAGTTAAGAAAACCCCCCCTCCCAAAAATAATTAGAGAAAACCCCCTTACCTAATATCCTACCCAAATATTATTTAATAATTCCCAAACCACCCTTATTATCCCTAACCCATTGTCGTTCTCCTTTTTTTTTTTCTCGTCTTCTCTCTTCGGCCGTTCTCTCTTCTTCTTTTCTCGTCTTCCCTCTTCTCTCTTCTCTTGGCAATTACCTCCTCCATGGATTATCGGTCAGAGGAAGATGTCTTTGTGTTCGCCACCCAACTGGCCATGGCGGCGGTGTTCCCAGCAGCACTCAAAACGTCCGTCTCCGCTCGGGAACTCGCCGCCCAGCTTCCCGCCGCCGCCAATCTCGATGCACACGTCATTGTTAGGGATTGGTTTCGAAGGAGAGTTGGATTCTGATGGGAGTAAATCAAGGCCCATAAGCAATTCGGGTTCTTTGGTGTTAAAATAGTTAGAATATGGAAGTGGGATGGTGATGCTGTGGTGTGGCGACGACTGGTGATGATGAAGAACAGATCTAGGGTTTTTTGGTGAATTGTGGCGGAAGACGGCGCAGAAAAAAAAATTCGCGCAGGCAGGGCCCTTAATCGACTACGTGGTTTAATCGACTATGTTCAATAGTCGATTAAGGCTTAATCGACTATGTTCAGTAGTCGATTAAGGTTAACCGACTCTAGTTGTTAATTTTATTTTATTTTCTGATTTTTTGTTTATTGATTCCAATGTATAAATCAATTACAATGTTTGTATTTTTTTTTAAATATAATTGATTTTGTATTTTTTTTGTGATTGTGATTTGTTATTTTTAATAGTTAAATTTTTAATCGACTATCCATTAATAAACCTGATAGAGAAAAAATTAAAAAAATAAAAATAAAAATTTAAAAACAAAATTAGAAACAAAAAAAAAGTTAAAAAATAAAGAATTTCCTTAATCGACTATGAAGCATAGTCGATTTAAGACTAATCGACTATGCTTCATAGTCGATTAAAAAAACGGAAAAAAAAATAAAAATAAAAAATCGCGGAGCGCTGACCCAGTGATGAGGTGGCGGGCGGGGGTAAAGCTGGAAAACATAATGGCTGAAAATGGGTGTGGACTTTTCTCAAATGGACTAAAATATTTTGGGCCTCCCTCAATTAAAAAAAATAGTGAGGGGGTTTTCTCAAAGAGCCCCTTAATTAAATAGCTCTATAACCGAATTTACTTACTTAGAAAATGCAAAAAGTGCATTGACTCATTAGTTTAACTACACAATTGTCAAAAAGATAATCATAGTTTATTTAGCAATTAGCATACACATAATACAAAATGTTGCAGCATTAATTCACAAGTATATATATAAATATTTAAAAAATAATTCAATTTCGGTATTTAGATCTAAGGGAATCTTTATCTTGGTAGTGGAATGATATTTCCAAAGCCATCACTTTCTCGAAGTCCCATTGAAACTTCTGATCAAATAATATCACGCCACGTGTCATTAGTCTCAACTATTTTCTTAATCTGGTAATCCTACCAATAGAATCCTTATGTTTTTGGAAAATTTAAATATTAATTTAAAATGGAAAAGAAATTATGATATTATTCAATATATGGATTAAAGTAAGCAAAAATAAATTACTAACACAAAGTTGGAGCCGCCCCACACCATTAAAAAGAAACATGAAGTGGGATTTAGAGATAATATTTATATATATACATATGTATATTTAAATACTTTTATATTTATTATGTATAGAGAACTAGGTAATTTTTTTTTAAATTGTTCATTATTAACTAATAAAGGGCCTTTTAGCAAAAGAAAAATGTCGGCGAGATAGATACATATGAACTATGATCGAAAGGTTAAAATTTGGAAATCGGTATTGTCACTATTTGCTTCGAATTCATCAAAAAAAGTCGAAGCTAGAAACCGGAACAAGCATTTGTACTCATACTTAACTTATGATGTTGACATTTTTTTTTCCAAAAAATCACCATTATATTATA
The DNA here is from genome assembly GCF_056151865.1 of Erythranthe guttata. NCBI lineage: Eukaryota > Viridiplantae > Streptophyta > Magnoliopsida > Lamiales > Phrymaceae > Erythranthe > Erythranthe guttata. The sequence continues at coordinate 23,821,391 of NC_142546.1, forward strand.
TTATCATTCCCTTATTGCCCGTAAAAGAAATTAATATTAATATAATTATTTAAATTTAGATAGATAAGAAAAAGATATATGGTGAAAGCAAAAGAGCACTGAAAATATGGACATTTTGCAAATGAAGTATTGTGCCCACTTCTATTAACAGGTGTTCAAAAAGATAAAGAAGAAAGAAAAACCTGCACATTACCGAAAGTCACAATTTTTTTATTTTTTTAAGGGTGATAATCATATTATTAAAACTTAAAGGTGCAAACTATAAATAAAGAATTGATTAATTTGAAGTTATGTTGTCTAACCTTTCAATGATGAGTATAGCCTACGTGGAAATTCAACTTCTTTTATTTAAAAGACACGTGTCCGAGTTATGTCCGTCTAGTAATGAGATATGCATGGGAACTTGGTTAAGTGCTTTGAGGATTTTGGGCCCATACTTGAATTATTTTTTATTGAGCCCAATATTAAAGTGTAGCCCAACACTGGATTTAATGAAGATTCAGATTAAAAGTCTATCTCGAGTGATCTTGATCATCTATTCTTTCTTGACTGATCTTGATCGTTCAATCAGTAATTCAAATGGTTCTTTCAACCTTAATCTCTCTTTCATCTTCTCTCTCCTTCTGCAGTACATTCGTCATCTTTATAGTCCTCGTCGACAATGTGTGACTTTGACTCTGTAGCACATTTAATGCTACTTATCGTTGTTAGAGAGAGACGAGGCTAACATGCTCCACTCAAATTCAAACTCTCTTCTAATTTCAATCTTCCTCTTTTGTTAGTAAATTTAATACTTTTAGTGAAAATTGGATTTGGCGAGTGATTAAGAGTGTTCCTAGTTTACTGGCTGACCGAGCATGTATTGGTGAGTCAACTCAGTGGTATGTACTGATAGATCTAGGGTTTCTAAGTCGGAGTAAATACTTTGAACCTGAAATCTATCTGTGCTGCTTTTATTATTTTATGCCAAAAAAAAATAAGTTTGCCGCTCCGGAATACCCGTAATTTTCTAATCAATTACGATGGAAAATGCTGACTCCGCCACTTAGAACTGAATATTAAAAGAATAATAATAACCCTTAACTTGCCCTACTCCATGTAGCTTGGATGGACTATAGTTACATAATAAACTTAAAATATAGCTTGAGACGACAAAAATTCAATTATATGGCCCTTTTAATTGGACATGTGATTGATTGATAATATTGCTGAAAAAAATGCACTTTCGCCGGTGGAGATATAATGCCTAGTTTTCCTTTTTTCTCTTTGCCATAGACCAAAACACTTTAATTTCTTCAATAATAATAATAATAGCATTTATTATTGCGGTGCGGTGCATCGTAATAATTGTACATATAGGTTTTCCGTATAGTCAACTGTACTCATAAACATCTGAAGCTAGGGTTTGGTCATCGGATGATGATCCGACGGTCCACATTAGATCTTGGTAGTCATGTCACACCTGATCAGGATATATAATTGCACCAAAGATGTGTCTATCTATTTTCATAGCTCTAGCATGCGTGCAGACTAGTACTCTGAATTTGTCAGGCAGAAAGAGATCAAGATCAAATGAATGAAGAATTCAAATGTGTATAATTAATAATTAAAAATTAATTGGGTAGTTGTTGTTCTTGATAGTATATAGTTAGATTCAAAGATGCGAATCGTGTGGCATTCAGCAAAAATATATGTGGCAGAGCCGTATGGTTTTTCTCTTTATCTCCAAATCAATGGCCAAAATACCAAATTTAAAGAAAGGGTCCACTTTTTGGTTTGGTTTATCAACCATATAGGTCCGGCCACAAAGATGGACCATTTTCCACTGCCAATATGTATGCACTATACATATACATATATATATCCATGCAATTAATTTAGAAAAACCAATTTGTTTGTTACTTTTTAAGTGGGGCATGGTGTAACGGTGGCAGAGTCAGAATTTTTGTCGTAAAAAATAAAATTGAATAGTATCCTACTCGGCAAAATAGTAATAACAAATTTCATAATAAAATATTGGATGTATTTGATTATTGAGACGCGACATAGGGTCACGACCCTATGCTGGCTGGACGGCCCACTACAAGGAAAAATGGCATCAGTGACATTCCAATAGTGGCAATTATCAATAGTTGTCACTAAATAGTTACATTTAGTATAACATTTTGTATGTTATCGCTAATAGCTCATTTTTGTTGTCACTAATTTTTTTTTTAATTCTCAATGTATAGAATTAGTGACAAAAATAGCGACAATATTTTTTACCTAACGATGTGACAGCGTGTCTTGACTCAAAATGTGTATATATATTGGGGAGGTGGGGAAGGGGTTTTCATTAGTAGGGCATAGTGTGTTACATTGAGGGAAGTAAGAAGTTTGACAAATTGAGGGAATTTGTTGTCCGTATTCGACTAGTCTTGTGTGTTTTTTATGCATGCATTACAATTTTGAAGGCGACCCCTCCTAATTAGGAATGTCTCTAAGAACCATCTTTATGTGTTGGCCCCACCTTGTGCTTTCACACACACACACACACACACACATTGCATGTGTGGTTTTTTTCTCTACTAAAAAAAATATCCCACAAGAACAAAGTCAATTTGCTAAGCCACTCTGTATATGTGATGATTAAAACCAACTTTATTAATGAAAAATGCACATGTGTGGAAAAAAGGGGGGAAATATGTTACGTTTACGGAGTGCAAAGATCGAAACGTGGACGATTAAATAGAGAGACTTGGCTTTGAAGAAGCAAAAAGTGAAGAGAAGCATCAATCGGAAAGATAGATAGATAGCACGCACGCACAAACCACTGTTTTTGACAAATTTGTTACGCCTGTTCTTATTAGTAGTGTTTGACTATCAAACTCAAATAATAGCATAAACAAATTCAAATGATAAAGGAATTGGCCAAAACAGCAGTCAAGAGAGATACTTTAAACGAATAGAGGAGTCCAAGAAGCATGTCTAAGTTATTTTTTTTTTTTAAATAAATAATTTGGTAAATCGGAGTGGAGGTTTGAATAAATGTCGGCATCACAACCGAAATGCAGTCGTTTGATAGGGATGAGATTTAGTGTATGATGGAATGATGAATTAAGACAACCACTAATATAACCACAAGCCAATTATCCGGTACTATGATCCACAAAATGATGATGAATTTCTTTTGACGATTCAATAAACATTACGTAACGAAAGCCATGTGTCTCGTTTTTAAGAAGAAAATTAGATACTTCGTGAAAACAACGCATTAACCAAATTTAAGAATGTTCCACACGGAATATTAGATTTATGACCAACTTGCATAGAAAAGTAAATAAATCTGGAAAATGATGAACAAGACACAAGTTATAACCATTGAATCCGACTAGTAGGATGAATTTTTGGTATTGCTTTGGCATACATACAAAGTGACTGTTGATATTGATACATACTACACCTGTAACTCAAGTCTGTGTAGTGGTGTCGGGTTTTGGAAATAGCTGAAATGTTCATCGGAACATTCGGTAACTTCTTTCATGCATACAAAAAAATTACCTTTTTTTGGTGCCTTGACGGAGACACCCCTAATGCACACACATACTACTACTAATACAAAGGGATTATTGATTACAAAGAATGCCTATAGAATAAGCGATAACCCCAGCATTAACTACTGAAATACGCGATAAGACGAAGAACCACTGGAACACACCCCCGAAAAAAAAAAAAGAAAAAGAAAAAAAAAACTACTACTAAAGAAAGGTGGCCAAAAATAATTATTCCTGAAATTCTAATGAAAACAGCTGGCTCCAGGCCCAAAGCAAATTGCAGGTGAGCCCGTTGACACGAAAAATGAATGTGTTCCCTTTTGGTGTTTGGGTGTGCAATGTGACACGTTTCTGAAGTAGAAAACCTCCGGATTTTGCTTAAACGTAATTTATAGGGGTTCTCCTCTCAATATGCTTTGTATTAAGTGAATGTTGTCCCGCTAATTGATGAATTTGGATCTGAGGCATGCAAAGATGAAGTAACCTGTGGTTGCTGAATGTGTATTTCAGATGCCAGGCCAAGAAGCACTAGTGTTGACCTGTAACAGTTACACGATTAAGTAAAGGGTTATTTAAAACCTCAAAACTTCAAAATAATACGTTTAAAACATTATTTTGCATATCCATCATACAGTTAAAAAAAATGTAATGAACTAATACGCAACATTTGACGAACAACAGTACCCAGTATATCTTCTCTACAGTTAAGCTGTAACTTAATGCATCTACTCCCATTTAAACACATAGCACATTGTGACAGAATTTTACTAATGAATGGATGTGCCGAGCAACAGTTAAAATAGATAATTGGGATTTTTTTTATTTCTAACCGTTCCATTTGATTTTTATTTTATTTTTCTCAACCTAATACTAAAAACATACAGTAATGAATTTTAGAACCTTAATCGATAATAATTGTAGTATTGGTGGTAATGACATATTCATCACATTCTTGTGTCACTGCCAATATTCCTCCTGCTAATGAACTATTTCTTATAAGATTTACAAACGCTGGCAAGAACTTTGTTGCCTGCTTGAGAGTTAAAGAAAATTCAGCATTATGCAGATAAAATTAACAAGAGGCTAAGACAAACTAATTAACTGAAGGGTGGGAATAATTAGCCGATGCAAGGTACGAGTTGGCATACCTAGGTAGAGAGGTTTTACTATTGGATTGGTTCACGAAAGCAGTAAGTGGACCACGAAGATTTGGATATTTGTTCAGAGCACTCTCAAGTGGAGATGATGGCAACTGCACAAGCAAGAAACAGAGAGGGTTGAAAACGAAAGACAGAGGACGAACAAGGGAACAACATACACAACATTTGAACCAGAAAATACCTGTAGCAATACATGGAAAGAATGCGGCTGCGTTTGGGAAATACATTTCAAGAAGCCAACCCATAGTTTTGGCATTCTCCATACCTGTGGTCCATTATTAACATAAAAAATGAGTTGCCTTTCACATTCTACAGTGGCTGGAAAATCGTTAGGAAAATCACACTTCAAGCTCAACTTGACATACCTGTCTGTTTACAAGTTTCATCAGGATTTCCATGACAAAATCCACCTAGAATCAAATCATCAATAAGAACTATGAATACCAAAAGTGACTCGGTCTTTTACACAGTCGTAAATGACTTGAAGAACAAAGCCCACGCATACTATGATTAGTGAAGAAAATAGAATTACCAGTGTTGGAAAAGCATCAATTGCTTGGATTACAGTTCTCATGTAGAGCAGTGGAAGTTGAGTGCGATCGACCTACAAATAAAAATGAGCGAAGTTGATAATGTGTAGCTAGAAATCATTGCATTCATGCTACAAAAGATATATATACCATCTGGTTTAAAGCCTTTGCCAGGACTTGTTGCGTAAAAACCGTGCGCTGCTCAAAACAAGCTGAGCAAGCATCCGTGATCTGAAAGTTAATTACATGACAGTATCAGACCAAATATACGTGATAATGCAAGCACAAATTTACACTTCAATGACCTGAGAAGTTTCAATCCTAGATCAGAAAGTCATGAACAACTAAGGATGTATGCTTTTATGTTGCAAAAGAAGAATAAGAAAATGAGGGATGGCATTAGATATTTAATACTCATCTTCTGTATATATGACATGAAAATGCCTTCTAGTTACTACCAAAAAACAAAGTTTTAACAGGAGGCTTAGACAAGGACCTTTTTCAGCGGAAGACCATCTTTATCAGGAGAAATATCATGGATTGCTACCAAAACTTCAATTGGTGTTAATGCAGGACCTGTATGAGCAGAACCCTGAAAAATAATTAGGTAATAAAATCTTAGAAACACGAGAAACCAGTTATAAATTGATCAGAAGTCCAAAAAATCTTTCAATGTCATCCTATGTTTTGAAAACAGTTCATCTGGAACAATGCCTACATGGTTCAAGATGGATACATAATGAATGCATGACCTCTAAATCAAGACGTATAATAGAATTCAAAACTACATTAAATTAAATATAAATTGTCATAGATGACCGCTAAACTGTTACTTTGAAAAATCACTTTTGAACAAAATTAGTGTGTCGATGACTCTTTAGTTCTAACGGGGTGCTGAAAGTATTCACTGTCTATCTTTCTCCAACAGTTGATTTGCCACCTATTATTTTCCAACTTATCATTTTTTTCATAATTTATCAAAGAGCTACCCAGAGTATCTGCTTCCACAACACTTATCACTGTTTACTTGAAAACAAGGTCCTTAACTTTACTTCGACCTAGTTAAGAAATTGGATATACAGATTACAGATAGTAAGAAATCAATGTGCTTGGAACTTGGAATTGTCTAAACGAAAATGAATTATTGTAGTTCTCTTTCTCACACAGGCCACAGATACCAATGAGCCAAATATTAAATATTTGTATTAATGCTCAAGAGAGAGATAACAATTATCGAACTTATAGATACCTGCAAAATATGAGCAAGTGCAGTCTGAAACTTGGGTAAAGGAAGCTGGACAAGCCGAGGGAAAATAGGTAAGACCTGGAACAGGATAAATAATCATTAGATGAAAATAAAGAGAAGCTAACCAAAAGATCAAACAAGTTAAAATGATTTCGCGAGAGCATATATCAACTTTTTCCGACCATTAATATGCTAGGTGCCTTTTGCTTGTTCTGACAACTGAAATGAAGGAAAAGGGGAAAACTGTATGACATATGTCATATTTAACTTCGTGCCTATTATAACTGTTACACTTTTCAAAAATGATTTTTTGCTTTCTTATGTGCATGGTTTGATCACATTTTCAGGTTACCAGCGTATATCCTAACAACGTATTTCACTGAAGACATCAATTGTTAGATTTTCAGCATCAAGCCAAATATACATTCTTTTTACGGATTCAAATTCTATTATTGTCAATAAATTGGAAACTATATGCATCCGAGCATCAATATAACGTATTAAATTCACATTCAATAACAAGGCTAAACAGGATATAGGTCAGCACCTCATCTCTTGAAAAGGCCGAAAGAATTGGTATGAGAATAGTAGCATCCTGCAAAAGAAAAATCTCATGATGAACAAAGTATTGGAAGGTTATGTCTAATAAGTAGAAGGCGCATAAATTGGCACTAATGAGAACCTTCAGTTTGGTTTCATATAAATGCTTGACAGTCACTACTAAATCTGGAGGTGGTGTTTGCCCTTCAGACAGTAAATGAAGAACCTTTAGATAAAACCAAAAAACTGTTAGCATTTTAGGAAGAGTATTCAAGAGGAAAATATTGGAAAGTTAAGAGGAATTTGAGTAGACTTGGATAACCAACCTGTATCAATAAATCTTCACTTCCGTGGGGTGGATTAGATATTATATGAAGCAATTGAGAATATGACGACCCCAGAGACCTCACAAGAACAGATACATGACGATGTACAGCCTGCACAAGAGAATCTTAAGAGTGTTTCTTGAAACAGATTAACTAATTTAAAGCTAGAAGACAGTAGTGCACCTTAACCAATATAAGTTAAGCTACTACAATGAACAAATACCTGCTTAACAGCCTTTGAGGCCCGCCCATAACTGTTAAAAACAAGTTCTAGAAGAGTTGGTTTCTGCAAGGAAACAAAAGCAACATAAGCAAGGATTCCAAATAACCAAAAGATACAAGTACATCTTTTCTCTCCCATGTATCAAAGGGTAACATCCACCAACCTTTGCGCATAATGCGAAAAACAAGGACATGAGTCTGTGAGATTGAGAAAACACACTTGACGAATCATCCATGGATGCATCCTGTATGACACTTGTGGATGTTTCAGAAATCCCAGGCTCTGAAACATGAGATCCACTTATCGATGTTTCCATGCTTTCTACCTAAACAAATTTGAACAGGGAGGAATAATTAAAATGGCTGTCCATCTAACCAATGTTTAATAGAAAATCTTTACAAAATTACAGTTATGTACTTAACCATTCTTCAAAGTTCAAAAGTTATGTACTTAAGTATCCTTCAAAGTTCAAAAGAGATCATACAGTCCAGTGCCAAGTAACGTGGTAACTTTTCAAAGGCTTTCAGCTTAGCATTAATCATCGACAAGCAAAACCAAGAACTATGGTATCTTGGTTAACTTTAACCTTTACAGAGACCCAATGAATAAAAATACGATATAGAAGAACATTCGTGGATAGGGTGACTGCTGACTGTTTAACCAAAAAATGAGATAATTCAGATATGTGTGCAAAACATTCAGAGCAAGCCAGTCTCTCATAAAAGGTATGGCCCTCAACCAAATGAACCAAGGTACATACTGACAAAAACAGATCGTCAGTAATATAGTTAAATGAGAAAGTAGCATAGCAAGCTCAAATACATAAATCAGCATATCGGGCGTAATAAGACAAAGAAACAGAACTTGCGAACCCTTTTTCACCCAAAAGACGAGAATAAGTGTGACCCGGAGAAATTTTTGGGAGGATTACCAGACATATGTTATATATACCAATAAAGAGATGAACTTGCAAGAAACTCTGGCACAAATATTTTTAGGACTATTTAGAATCCTTGTTTTTGCTCTTTAAACTTCATACGAAGAAAAAACATGCAAAAACACGTGCATTAAGTGTATGATAACTTGTAAGAAGTTTCAAGAAATGTTCATCTTCGATACAAAGTGTGTGACTTCACCTACCACAGATAATGATGGATCACCACTGTGTAGGACAGTTAAGCACTAACAATCAGAAGTACAGTAATACATGCCATCTATCTGCTTAAGCCTTCAACTAATACCATTTGCAGAAACTCATTATTTTATAGAAATAAATTTTGAGAGAGAGAAAGAGAGAAATTTGTAAATGATTGGTTGCAGAGCAATGGAAGCATCCCATCTTGACATGTTCTCCAGAGGTCTACAGAGATTTGCAACATGCATTCATGGAATAAAGTTACTCTATTCAACAGAGAATCCTGCTTCTGAAAACAAGAAACAAAATAATCCCACTAAACTAGGAACTGGGATGCGAGAGGCAGATCATACATAGATTAGGAGTAGCAGATTGTAATTTGGAACTCCTAACAATGATTCCGGAAATGAAATTCCTAAGTTTAGCATAACGGTTCTTTTTCTAGTTTGATGTATGAATTCCAGACAAGTAAGAAATAAAAGAAATATCGGAAGATCAGTATATCATTGTTATTGAAGTAATAATGAGGACAAGATAACATGTTACAAACCTGCACTCCGATTCTTTTTTCTGAATGTGCAGATTGTGAAAGCAATGAATCTGAAAATCTCTGATCTACAGCTGACAAGAACATATCTGTTGCAAATTGCTCAATGTTCTCAGAAATATAGCTAACTGCGTACAATTTGTTTGAAACCTGACAAGGCACAGAATCAATAACTTCAGTCCATAATTTCCTACTGACAGAAAATGGTTTCTTAGACGAGCTCCTCAATAATGCCAAAAGGAGAAAGATACGCAAGTTCTCACCAGGCGTATAGCCTTTGCTTGAACATCATCCTCCGGGAGAACAGTGCACTGCCATGTGGAATTAGAAAAGTAAGAGAAGAGATCAGTACGGTACAAATTTTTGCTGCCAAGGTATAATATTTTCCACGCCATACTAATTTTCACATAGCAGACAAATGGAGTTTTAGTCAAATTTTAGTCACTTATCATCTCATATGCCGCCCATGGTATGGCAGAACAATTACTGCCACACCAAAAGAGGCAATAAATAAAAATGAAAAAATCAAGAAACTGCAAAGCAGACAAGTGTTCGTACAAATAGATACTAAATCCATAACTGGGATGAAACAAATAGCTCTAGGATAGGTGTCCAACTGTTAATAAATAGTAGTAATTCAACTCTCATCAACCAAATCCAGCAAGCGCCTGCGTCAAAATCCTCGACCTTTGAAGAATATGAAGAAATCTAACCATCTCAGATTCCAATCCATCAAGAAACAGGACACTTGAAGAGAAGAGAAAGTTGAATTGAATATAACAGATGAAGTTGGATGATATCAATTCCAGCAGAAAATCAGCTAAAATAAAGGCCATACTTGCAAGTTCAAAGTTAAATAAGCAAACTACAAGTAAGGAAAACTGACATAAAATACCAAAAAGTCGAGTCTTATAGTAATTTACCTTCAAAGCTATAGCCAAACATGCTTGACGACTCTGTGGCCGGCCCAGGATCAAGCTCCACACGGCACCAAGGCCCTGAGTGACACGATCACCATCTGCCCCGGAGTGACTCTTGGTACATATGTCATCCAACATTGCCAATACAGAATCAGGTATACAAGGAACCTCCCCAAGAAGTCGACTGAAAGACTTGTTGGATGCTGGTAAATCAACTAGCAGAGACTTTGCCTGCAATTAAAGATGATACATTAATAATTTTATGGCAACAGTAATGGGGACTGGGGCCAGCTAAGAAATCTCCTACCACTCCCAGAAGGAATTTCTCATATACAGCAGCGGCAGATGACGCAGAATCTGAGATCACAAGACTATGCAGATGGTAGAGAATGTGCAATACGAGCTCGTGTCCCTGAAAATTACGACAAAAAGGCCAATTACGTAAGGCTTTAATCATTGACGAAGAAAACTAAAAAGACTGACACCATTTCTCCATTTCATAGAAGCCACAATGCTGTAAAGAGTGTAATGAATGATGGTTTAATTTTTCGTCGCAATGTGTAAAACAATAGGTGCATTGGCTGTGTGTAGAAGAAAGAGGGAGAGAGAGAAAGATACCTTTTTCTGTTCATAATCTGATACAATACGTTTCTGCACCATTTCAATCACATCATTGTCATCAATCTACAAAAGAACAGACAAGAATACAATTTAGTACCAGTAAGAGCAACCAATATGAGCACTAAGATGAGCAGATTTGTTTCAGAAACGAAAGAGGTTCTAGCATTGCTACAAAATAGGAGTTACCACTCCTTCGCATCTTTTAAGGGTTAATATCATAAGTTCACGAAGTAACTTGAAATAATTGGAGTTGACAAACAAATGGTCATTGACAAGATGCAAAACATAAATTCATAGCTCGTACTTATACTAGGTCTGCTATTTGCGGTCAGATAAGTTACCACATTCAATTGATACGCTATCCATAAAAGGGTTGAATCCCCTACTCCTATATTCTGCTGTTAAAAGAAATATAACTAGAATAGGGCAAATCAACAAAAGTAATTGCTGAGAATTCTTCGCGTTATTTTAGAACTCTACCAGAAAATAAAAAAAATAAAAAATAAAAAATAAAAAATAAAAAAATAACCTCAATCCTCAACCACCAAATATGTACATACATTGTAATCCACCAGATTTTCAAACGGAATTCACATGACAGAGACTAAGATTGAATGTGAATATTAAGTTCAGAGTAAATTTTAATCTTTTAATAGAGAAAACGCCATTACTGAAGAAGTGTAGAAAATAAAGGAGCAACCTTACAGATTAATTATGAGAAGCAAAACAGACATATCTTTGTAGGTTGGGAAACAACAATTTATTGTTTTCTTCAGTAACATTCCAATGTATGTAGGTTTTAAATGTAAGAAATCCAAATTGATAAAACAAACCGAATTTTCCTTGAACTAAGAGCAGTCTAGCAACAACTAAAAGCCATCAATATCTGGTATATACGTATCAGAGAAGAAACTAAGATATAACGTCAAGATGCTACTCAAAAGGCATAACATTTACATTCCAAACTTTGTCATTACGCAAGTGTTAAGTTCATACAAGTTGTCAAATTCTTGTTTCAAATGTGAAACTAAAACAGTCAAGAAACAAAGGTCCCCACCAAGATTTTGGAAAACCAACACAACCTCGACACTGAAAACTTGACAACAATTTATCGATGGGGATGTTAGGCGCTACCTGTGCAAACAATCGAGCAACTAATGCAATCTGTGTTTGCTTAAGATCTGTTCTCTCTGAATTCTGGTACAAATTGATTAACCTTTCAAGTGCCAATCTCCTTGCACTTCTTTGATGGTCTTCAGCTAGATTAACGTAAACGGGAAGAATTGGCAACTCCGCCAATGAAATCTCAGCTGCTTCAGTATCTGGAGAAAATGGGTCTGTTTCTTGTGATGATGGGGAATAAGCTTCATCTAGCATGGCAACATCCATCGATTCATGGACAACAGGTTCCTCAGCTTTGTTAATAGGGGATGGTGAAAGAAGTAAAGCATTATTTGTCACCCTATCTGGAGAGAATGCATTTGCATTCACATCCTGGACTTCATCTTCTGGAATTGACAAGTCAACTTCCAATTCTGATAGATTTAAGTCAGTTTCAGTTGTGGGCATGAGGAGTGGAGAGGTACTTTCAGGAATAGATGATGGAGGTAGCAATACGGGTGGAATGAAGGAACTAAAAGCATCGAAATCAGTTTGTACAGCTAATTGCACAGCATTTGCATTATCTTCGAAAACAGATGTTGGTGGCGCTTCAATAGGAATCACCATGCGCCTCGGATCAAGGCGACGAGGATCCTGGACCATTTATTAAAATTATTATAAAAAAAAAACAGCTGGAGTCAAACTCAATGTGATGACAACATAAAAATGAAATGTCTCAGATATGCCAATTGGCAAACATTACCCTTCTTGGATCACGCTTGGAGTCTGTAGAAAGATTCGAGGAAATCGACATATCAGAAAACGGTAAACTAGTCGTGTTGGATGAAGATGCATGTACTTTAGCTGAAAGGTCCGATGTCTGCATAGAGGTTGCAGAACCATTTGAGGAGACTACCTGGGCTGGGTCAGTAGAAGAATCACCGGGACGATTACTGTATTTTGCCACAGGAGGTGGATTCTCTGGTAAGTGCTTCATATTCGTTATGACAATATCGGCGAGCAAATCAGCATGTATGTTGGAAACAAGAATTTCAAGAGATTGAACTCCTCTTTCTCCTTCTGCAATTAAAGCACCAATCATAGCAATCATCTGTTCCACCGGGGTCAGATCCACATCCAGTACAGGGAGCTTAGGGAATATCCCATTGACATGATTCTGCCCAGCATCATTATTAATACTGGTGGTTGTATCGCTGTTAGGGCCATAACGGAGTCTCTTAGAGCTGGCATCAAAGCTATTATGCTGTTCGTCATTGTTAGATGGTGCTGACCTTTTCTTCGTCGCATCCCCTGAAATATGTAACTGACTGGATAGATGATCATCCTGGAGAAGGAAGGCCAAAAACAGAACAGTTAATTTTATCTGGAATCAGCGATCCATAAGCACTAAAAAGGTTTTTCTTCTTACAAGAGATTACCTTAGCAAATTTCAGATCTTTTGAAGCACGCTCGTAGTTTTTCATGATTTTATCTACGTGTCGGACAACTTGATCAGCAGCATCTCCAGCATTCATTGATCGCAACTCTTTAAGCAATCTCTCTCTTGACTGAAGAGAAAAATGAAATAATTCCAAAGTAAGGATATGCCACAGCTACTAAAGATCTTAATTCTTTCTAATTTGCTGATGGGTGCGAGCAGGGGTATGACCTTCTGAAATAGGTATTTCTTGCAGAATGCTATCAGTGGGTCAAAAAAAGCACTTATGTTTGTTTGCCGCAATTTTGAAGTAGCTCTCAAGTTTAAACATGTATATGCCCGGATGCAGTCTAGTAAGATTAAAACTTCAATGTCCCAACATAATGAATTTCACTATTGATGCATATATTTTGACGTACAGAAAATGAGTTAATGACTTAAAAATGTAGAAGAGAAGTTCATAAAAAGCATGGAACATCAGACACAGCAATTAATCCAGTGTTAAAGATCTTGCTTAAAAAAAAAAAACACCCGTAAAAGACCAAGTAAGGTGAAATGTTACAACCTCACCAAATTAGACCTGTAACCCCCGCCAAAATCCTCCATTCGCAATACAACAGCCTAAATTGATTTAAACTCAAAGCCCTACTAAATATAGCACATTAAACTCAAAGCCCTACTAAATATAGCACATTGGTGGTTCTATAACACCAATAACTGCAAGCTTCAGGGAGCGATAAGTCATTCATATTTTGAACAACCAAGCAGAAAGAAGCTATGATTTTGTAAGTTTATTGTGCTATGCATATAAGTATAGCATGACTAATATGATATTACAACCAAACAGAAAGAAGCCATGATCTTGTAAATAGACGTTGCTAATTTCCATACAATTATACCCTGAACGATCTGATATACTGAAAACATGATAGTTTGATGTAGCCATTGACTCGAATATATTATCAAGCAGTACTATTTTATAACTTTACCTCTGCAATGACAGGATGGGTACACCTTAAAAACCCTAAAAATGCAGTTCTCAAACAATACTGGATGCTGACAGTATGGGCACCCTTTGCTGGCTCAAGACTTGGATTAAAATCAAGCAGTGCAGTAACGACCGATTTATAGTAGACAGGCCTCTTCCGTGCAATAGCTGCAAGACTGCCAGGAAATGTGTCAGATTATGCTCATATTAGACAAAACATCTCTAATGCTAATGAGAAAAGAGTAAAATGCAGGAAATATATACATGAGATTAAAACAATAAACAAATCTAGAACAAAGAGATTTTAAACTTATCACACAATCTACATTAGCAAGCAGAAGACTCTCTGATGTAAAGATAACATATTCCGTCTACTCTTCCTTCATTTTAACCATACTCTATCTTCTAGTTTGACCCACCAACAACCATAGCATTATAGATCTCAACTTCGTAGCTTAAACATTATTTCATTACAAAGCCAAAAACAAAAGAATTAAATTGAGCTGCTGAACTTTAAAAAATAAACTTATTTAGAACAAACCAACAAACATTGAAAATTGCTGCCATCATTCCACATTCGAGCCCTTTAGCATTGGATTTTTGAGAAAATTTAACTAGAGGAGGCAATATATTCTCCTAAAACATTCCAACACTGCCTTGGACGGTCATAGTTATGGACTGTAAACAGTAAACAGAGAGAATTATAACTTCAGATCTCACATTTCCTAATCTTTTTACTCCGTAAATGACACTGTCATTGATCCTAGATGGTTATAAAAATCGAACTGTAATCATAAATTATAAACAGGCAACTATTGTCCTTTTGCACACAATATCATGTTTATGAAAACAAATAAAGAAATGGATTGCCAAACATATCAAGAATTAAGAAAGAACAAACATATTGGAGAATATGTTAGTAAAACGTGTTTCTAATCTTTTTAAATTACAAAATGGCCAAAAATATTTCCGGTAGGTGTTCGCGAGTTTCGTATCCGAAAAGTTTACGAAACATGGAAACATTTAGAAGTTGAAGTCTCCGTGCAACATAGGTTGTTATTTTTTCCATTTGAGAAAGAAACAAGATGCCAAAGAAACAAAACATTGCAATTTCATACCACAAAACGATCATCACAAATATTATGACCCTGCCAACCTGAACGACAAAAGTATAAGACAATATGCAGCAACACATCAACTCAATCATCTAGGAAATCTTAATGAGAAACTAGACAGCCACTAAGAACAAGGTCATATATTCAAAGAGAGGTTAAGGGAAAAATTAGAAATGGCATGTGAACATGAATGATAAAGCTTGTCCTCCTATGCAAACATAAACCAGAGTTCAAAATGGACCAAAATGCACGGCAAATTTTGACAGGAATTTTAAGAATTTCCTTCAACCTTATAAAGAGGGGATATCGCCTCCAAATCCCTAATGCTCCATCCAAGTAATACCACAAGAATTCCCACATGACAGTTGGATGACAGGTTGCAACTGATCAACAGCACAGGTTTTCAATTGTACTAGACTAAAATAGAAACCAGAAAATGCTACAGATGCAATGTTCGGCCATCGGTCAACAATCAACATCCTTTAGGATGAGAATAATCACTTCTATGCCTTCCCACTTTCCCAATTCAAATCTTCAAACTACTCTCTAGGCCAGCCGAAAACTAAAATCACAATCTATGACTTAAGACTGACTTGGCAAATGCTAGTAATTGCCCGACATTGGAGAAGACATAGGTAGAAGTTGTGTTTCTCCACAAAAACACAGTCCCATGGAACCATCTTATAAAAACAGTTAGTAATTATCCAGCTATATATGCATATCAATATAATTTCCATAGGACATAAACAGCTGATTCCATATGGGGATTGAGCAGCTGGTAGAAACCTTGTTGCAGTAGCAAAACTATTATTATTAATAAAATTAATGTGGATATAGAAAAAATTAAGCACAAACATATACATTAACAAACATTATTTACAGGCTGCACATGCTGCAACTGTGTATTCATACAAAAGATGTGCTAAAATGACGAGGCATTTTGGTCTCACTAAAAAATATACAAGCAATAAGTTGCTAGTTCAAATCAGTTCAAATCAATCAGATGAAATTTATCCATCGCTTATTCAGTCCTATCAACCGCCAATGTTGTTGATATCAGCTAACTCCTACTTCTCTTATCTGAACCATGAATTCAGCAGTCCCAGGCAAACTGCCATTTAACTCCATGTTAAAAAGCTTGACAGCATGCTGCAATAATAGCACAAAAAGGCAGTTGAACTTACACTAAAACCAATTGCCAGGCTTCATTGATCCCTCCAAAGAAAATAACATGTGCAATGTACTGCGATGCAATTACCTCATAGGTACAATTTGCTCGAAAACATTACATGCACAAACAGCAAATAGCTTACACATTAGAACTACGACTGCGAGGTGGAGGGAATCATCATTTCAAACAAATGAGTAAGAAAATGGTTGCAATATTGTACTATTTTGGCTGAACACTCCAGATATAACTACGACGAAAGATTTTTCGACTTCCATAGATACTAACAACTTAATATCTAGAGGCTTTACTTGGCTGCTGGAAAATTTTGCATAAATCACAAAAGCTCAAATAGGGAAGTGCAGATTTTAAAGTCAATGTCATACAATACACATAAAATCACATCATAAACACGAAACATTATCAGAAATAGCACTTTGATAGAATAAATAAATACAATGGTAACACATGCAAGCAGAGGAACACAGAGGAGAAAATAATGAGTACACAAAGGCAAAGGTTGATGCAATTACCAGAAAACTTGAAAAGGGACAGACCACACATTAGCACAAAATACATAATAGTAGATAAAATTTATGTGTGTGTGTGTGTGTATATAATATAATTTGCAGACACCATAGGTTAGAGTTTGTATTTGGTGGTAAAGGACAGTAAAGTGAATTAAAATTTAATTAAATAAAAACAATAAATGTAGAAGTTTACACTTGTCAAACAAGAGAACAATGGAGCGATAGGTGCCTATAGTTTGAAACATGTAACGAGTTTCTAATGTACTCTCTTAAAGTCATGTACGAACTTCTTTCTTGCTTCTTTCTCTTCAGCATTTTAAATCCAAAAACACTAACATTAAAAATCTAACATCCCAACTGCCATCATACTTCAAAAACGATAGAAAGAAGCGTATTATTCTCCATCCCAGTCCCTAATAGCACACTATAGCACCTACCATCAACCTGTATTGACTATTTATGCTACCTAAACCAGGCACACAAACTTTTATAGCAGCAATCACGGTGATATTATCCATTTCAGAGAAACAAGTTTATCAACTTCTGGAAGAAAATTAATATGCAAATTTTTATCTTCCCTCTATGGCTAAATTATAATTTATATGACTAAAGTTAAGTTTTTCCATCAGGTTTACTTCAGAAATAACATAATTGAGAAAGAAAACAATCACACGTGGGAAATTCTCACCTATTGATAGCAGCAATCGTCAAGGAACCAGGAAAACTACTAGCTGACTGCAAGATATCCAACAAAATGCACATATATCTATTTGCATCTGATATGAGAGCAGATGCATCCAGAACAGGATGACCGTCCGTTATCCAGGAGACATTAAACGCCTTCCCTTGCCTTATCGTCACTACAGGAAAAGCAGAGTCAAAAGTACAATAGTTGGCAATCAAATCTCACGTCTATATAAATAACAGAGCTTAAGAAAACACTAATAAAAGGCGAAACACTCATATTTCTATTAAGTTACCTTCTGGGTTCTGCGTTCCAGAACCATTTGAATCCACCGTGAAGTGTAAAACATATATTTCTAGAAACTTTATCGCTAACAACTTTGGACCAACAGGACGCACCTGCAACACAATCCAAGGAATCAGCCACAATTACCAGAATGATTCCACTTCAAAAACAGGAAACAGGCATATCTTATCTTCTTCTCAAGAAGGACGTGTTTTATAAGGATTTTCTCTAAGGGGACAAAACTTATTTAATAGAGGATTTGAAGCCCATTAACTGTTAAACCATGTCTATAAAGCATTCATATGTGGAACGAACTTTCAGAATTCAAACTGCCAAAGTAACCTCATTGACCCTGTTGCATGTGAGTATACTCTACGTTTAAGACCAGCACTCGGTAATGCTCGACACATAATTACTAATATGTTACTTGACCAGGCAATTTCACCGATAAGTAATTCAGACGATTCTATTACTACTAGGCCATCATAGTGAAGATCCACGTGAAAATAAACATATAGCAACTTCGTCTCCATGTTAACTTTAAGAAAATATGCCAAATCATCAAACAACCGTAGGCTGTCATGAATCAACAAAAGAATTATTCCATTTAAACAATGCTAGTGAGTATAATGTGAAAGGCACAAGTAAGCTGAATAAATGAGAATTTACTTGATGAGATTTGAAAAAACTACAGCAACTTCATACATACCTCGAACAGAAAACGCAATACATCATCTCTAAATTTGAGTATCCGCGTCCACAGCTCTTCAAGCCATCTCTCAACTATACCACGCCGTTGAAACTATAATTTTTTTAAGTACAGATTTAAAGTTTCATATATACTGTTTCAACAACTTAACAGATATGAGGCGGCCAAAGCAAATAAAAACATATGTATTTTAAGGATGAGGATGTACAAACTTCACAAAATAGATCTAAACTGTATAATATATAAACAGTGAATTCAAGACGCATCTAAATATCTGTATATACTCATATTCACAAAATTTTAAAGAAGAAAATGATAAACTACATAAAGCCATGAAAGAATGCTATAAGAAGTTTTTCCTATATCAAATGTTTTAAGTGTTGATATATGAAGTGTTAATACCACAAGTACAACAACTAGAAAGCGACTGAAGCAGAAGTAGATATGTATATACATATGTGCAGGTGCACACACACACACACACACACACACACACACACACACACACACACACACACACACACACACAGAGAGAGAGAGAGAGAGACCTGAAAAGCTAACTCTTCCAAGACAGCACAAAAAAATTTTGTCCCAGTCACTATAGATTGCTTTGCAACCGTGGGATTATTATCATTCAAAAATGTCGATAAGGCAGGCAACAATATGGATAGATGTTCCGTTGTTTTGGCTCCAATCTCGTCGATTATCCTATCAACCAAATCAATAAAGTTTATTGGTGAAACAAGAGGTGACAATAATCCAACAACGTAGAAATACCATCATATGTAAACAAAGCACGGACAACATCTTTAATATATGTTGAACAGTTGCTTAGATTCATACATCAAAATAGGCCCTCAGTATAAAGGGAGATGACACTACTGTTTCAACAGCAAAATAAAGCCCGTAAAAAGCCTTTTCCAGTTATCCGTGTAAGTTATCTTCAGCGACTATAATCAGAAACTACAACAATTTAAGTTATTTATGAGCAGCTTGTCAGTGTTTGAATTAGAACTACAATCTGAAAAATATTGCAAAGTGTGTAAAATTGTAGCAACAATTATAGCTTTCCATGGTGAAAACAGTGTTTGAATTTTTATCTAACTGACATCACAAAATTGTATAATTGTGTTTGAATTTATATTCACCATGGAAAGCTATAATTGTTGCTACAATTTTACATCAGAAAGCCAAGGTTCCTAATTACTCAAAAAAAATTGCACCGGATCCTTGGACAAGAAAAAAATTAACCATGACGCGCTAATAACTCTACTCTGGAACATCAAACGATGCGAAGAAGAAAAAAAAAACCAACATAAATTCAAAAATTGGAGGGGATAAAAAGCTTTTCAATAAGAAATAAGAATTACTCACTCGAGGAGATACTTTCTAACGAGGGTTTCGGGGGAATACTGAAGCTCAACCAAATAAGGGAAAATCTCCGCCGCTTGAGACGGTTCAACGGACAACAATATATCTTTGGCCTGCTTCAACGACGATAACTTCACGGCCAAATCTCCATGGTTATTCGCCGCTGCTAGGAGTGAGAGCGCCTGCTCCCTCGCCGGGGGCCCAGCCATGTAAGAATTGTTGGAACAAGGAATTCGAATCCTCAAGTACGTAATTTGGGGTTATGTCTGAAAGGGGTTTCTAGGGTTTTGAATTTGGGAGTGCGTGGGAATTACAACGCGTGAAGGAGGTGTGTAATTCCGGAGCCTTTCGGATTGCTGAGGGTGTGATTGGGAATATATAATTAAATATGTAACTGAATAATAAATAATTAAATAGCAGGGGCGAAACCGAATTTTGACAATGTTTCTAAATTTTAAAATTGGATTGGGCATCGAAATTGATATTGGGTCACAATTTGAATCAGCCCAATCCAATACAACCGGATTTTAAAAAAAAAATTCCTTTCATAATTAAAATAAATATTTTAAGGTAATTATTTTGTGAAAATACTTATTTTTATTTCGTATATATCAAAACGATAATCTTTTGAGCAAGAGATAAGAACTTTGTTTTGCAACCCTCCATCTTGTTCAAATTCTTTCTAACTAAATCGTTTTTTAAGAGCAAGAGCAAAAATCTAAATATCCATTTTTTTTTAAATTGAAGTACATATATCTTCGAGCTTATTCGTCATTATCCCTTTAAATAAAATCGAGAAATCTTGGATAAAATTACTTCATTGTGATTATAGAAATTTAAAGGGAAAAATACAATTTCAGTCCCACATTAATATCGATTTCACATTTGGTCCTCATAATTCAAAAATTCAATATTTTTAGTCATTTTTGTCAATTTTCCGTTAAAACTAAAGTAATCAAGCATAAGCCCATCAATGACTTACCTGACAGACTAACGGTAAATTGACGAAAATTACCAAAAATGTTAAATTATTGAAATATGTTAAATGAGGGACTATATATGTTTTTGTGAACATAGGTGACCAAATGTGAAATTGATGCAAACTTGAGGGGTAGAAACTGTAATTTTCTCAAATTTAAATGGCCCCGAAAGGGCAAAAATGTAAAAAAAATTAAAATCTGAGGTAATTAATTAAATTGATTAACACGAATACAGAATATTTGCTCCGTATATATATAGAAACAAATGAAAATCGTAAAAATAACGCAACTTCACCACCACCACCAGCGGCGGCGCACCGTCCCACCACACTCTCCCGCGCGCACGAAAACCTCAGACCCGCTAACCCTATCCGAGGAGTGGAATTTCCTGGTCTGGTCATGGATACTTGGGATCCGACGACAAAGTCAACCTTGACTCAAATCCCTTTGCTGTCGGTGAAAGCCGGGCCACGCGACGGCGGCGCGTGGACGCAACGCCTGAAGGAAGAATACAAGGCGCTGATCACCTACACCTCCATGAACAAGTCGAAGGACAACGACTGGTTCCGGATCTCCGCCGCCAACCCCGAGGGGACGCGATGGACCGGTAAATGCTGGTATGTACACAATTTGCTCAAGTACGAATTCGATTTGCAGTTCGATATACCGGTGACCTATCCCGCTACGGCACCCGAAATTGAGCTGCCTCAGCTCGACGGAAAGACCCAAAAGGTTTTTTTTTTTTTAATCAGTTGAATTTTAATTTTTTTTCCCCCAAATGTGGAAGTTGATTTTTTTAATTTATTTTTAATTTTGTTAATTAATTTGTTCAGATGTATAGAGGAGGGAAGATATGTTTGACGGTGCATTTCAAGCCGCTGTGGGCGAAAAACTGGTGATCTCCTCATTCCTTTCTTCCTGTTGATTATGTTGTTCATGAATATTAATTCACATGATCTGCAAATGGTTTTTGATTAACAATTTAAATTTGACTTAGTAGAAGAATTTAGTTTGCTCTCTTTCTCCAGTTTATTCGATTCTCGACATACGGTAATTGTTAAAAGATTCTCGCTCGAAAAAATAATCGGAACCACATACTTTCTCCCTATTACTCTGTTACTGATAATGTTTCTAATAGATATTTGCGTAGATGAAGGCCTCGTTTGGTTGGGGAGATTAGCCATGATTAACTAAATAATCGGACCTTGTTTGATGTTTGGTAAACCCAATAACTTCTCGGGTCGACCCGAAAGTATTATGTTATCGAGTCTTATCTTGCCTTTTAGGGAGCTTTTTTTTTTTATGTCGCGGGTCCGATAAAATAATTGGGTTTTCGTTAGATTATTTAATCTTATCTTGGATCTTGGCTAATCCTATCTTAGCAACCAAACGAGGCCGAAGGTGATTATTGGTTTTAACATTTATACATCTCTGTTTGTTTTTCTCTACGTATGGGAGGATTTGGTTTTGTATTTAACTTTTCGACTGTTGCATAATAACTGCAATTTTTAGACATGATCGTTGTGCTATAATGCAAAATTTGTTAAAGTAATCAGTGGAAAATGATTTCATATCTCACTTGTCAATATCGGAACCGGCAAATTTGGTTTTTATATTGACTTGCGTACTGTTTTTTTGTATGGCAGTCCTAGATTTGGAATAGCGCATGCTCTTTGTTTGGGGCTAGCACCGTGGCTTGCAGCAGAAATTCCGATTCTTGTTGATTCTGGCATGGTTAAGCACAAAGATGATGCTGCATCTTCGGCTGAATCTTCGTGAGTAACCAACCCTTCTTGTAGAGACTGAAATAATTATGCCTGAAACTTTGAGAGTTCTTGATTAAACTTATCTGTTAAGCTTGGTGTAGAACTTATACTTTTTGGCGAATAAATATCGAAAAATTGTGATGTTAGGTTTCTTATACCATCAATTTGGTACTTGTTTTTTTTTCTTTCTCCGTTTTTCTTCCTTGTTTTGGTGCATATTTTAAACTTCCATAGTTTGCTTAAGCTGATATGCTTGATATTGAAATCTTCGCCTAGTTATGGCAAGATAAAAGCAACAATTAAATGTCCATATAGTTTTAACTTTCATACGAGTATTCGTTCCCAGATTCTGAGAAGGGAAATTGTCTGCAAGTTACCGAACCACTAAATAAAATTATGACAGCCATGAAAACGAGAAGTTTAGCAAAGGAACAAATATATTCATCGTAAAATGGTATCCGTATTCAGTTACATTTAGGATAAAAGACCAAACTGAACAAAATAAGAGAGATGATACGAGAAAACAACACTTTGATACCTTGTTCGTGGCGATGTATTATAAATTTGATACATATATATAAATTATATAAAAAAAAAAAATCCAACTGCACACTGACATGCTTAAAATACTCTCTCATGTATGTATATATATATGTATATTGTATATATAGTTTCCATGAAAAGTTAGAAATTTGGTCCAGCTGCTAAGATCTCCTCAGTGAGCTTGTTGTCTGCTCCAATCTTGTAGTTCAAAAACCCTTCAAAATTCTTCTTGAAAAGACCTCCCAACTTCACAAGAGTTTCCTTGTGTGCCTCCTTCTCAGACCACTAACAGAACATCACATATTATTATTACACAAAGTAAATTTAAAAAAAAAAAAAAAAAAAGGAATAAGTGCTGCTTTGAATTTGAATCAAAACTTACTGTATTAGCAGGATCCAAAATTTCCGAAGGCACCCCCTCAATTTCAGTCGGAATCTCAAGCCCGAATACTTCCGTCTTCGTGTAGTTCGCTTTCAACAGTTCCCCTGAGTGTATTGCATCTATTATTTTCCTAGTGTAAGCTAACTTGATTCTACTTCCTGATCCATAGCTGCCACATAAAAAAATTTAAAAAAAAATAATCAGCCTTCCGAAAAATGCTTTAAAAAAAAATTAAAAAAACGGCTTAAGATAATATACCTCCCACCAGACCAGCCAGTGTTTACGAGCCAACCAGTGGCTCCGTGTTTTTGCATTTTATCTGCCAGCATGGCGGCATACTTGGTCGGATGAAGCATTATAAACGCTGCACCGAAGCAAGCAGAAAATGTTGCTGTTGGCTCCTTTATACCGTCCTCTGTTCCAGCTACCTATATATTCCACAAAACACATTTATTTTTTAAATATTACAAATAGGAGCCAAATTCGGCAGCATTTTCGAGAAAAAAAAAAAAGACTTTGGCCCGTATTTTAGTATAGGGATTTACGTCTAAATTACCAGAGCAGTGTAGCCGCTTATAAAGTGATACATGGTTTGAGGCAAGCTGAGTTTGCTGACAGGGGGGAGCACACCAAATGCATCACATGCCAATAGAATTACGTTTTTCGGATGAGGGCCCACACACGGTATCTTTGCGTTCGGAATAAACTCTATCGGATACGCAGCCCTAGTGTTCTCTGACATTTCGATATTTTTTTTGTTTTAATAAAAAAAATTAAGGGAGTTCGTTATTTTATCACGCATTTTAGAAGTTTTTTTTTACCTGTCACAGATTTATCAGAGTAATCCACATCTCGCGTGTGTTCATCGAACACCACATTTTCGACAACTGTCGCAACAAAAAAATGTCAGAAATCTAGTCGATTTTTACCGAATATAATTTTTTATTTATTCTTTAAATATATATACCAGCGCCGAATTTTATAGCATTCCAAATATCAGGCTCCTTCTCCCTAGACAAGTCAATGCACTTTGCATAACAACCACCTTCGATATTCGACACACCGTTCTCACTCCAGCAATGCTCATCGTCTCCTATCAAATACCTATTATTATCCGTCGACAAAGTCGTTTTACCAGTACCTTCATAATAAAAATAATAAAAAATTCCTAATTAATTCTTCGAAAATTATAAAACCTTAATTATAAGAGAAAAAAAAAACGATATAGTATCTATAATGAATTACCCGATAAACCGAAGAAGAGGGCTACATCACCATCTTTACCCATATTCGAACCGGAGTGCAACGAGAGTATTTGTCTCTTAGGCATGAGATAATGCATTACACTGAAAAGACCCTTCTTCATTTCTCCCGCATATTGGGTGCCGAGAATCACCATTTCTCGTCTCGCGAGATTTAGGTCTATGCTAGTCGATGATGTCATGTAGTGAGTGTAACGGTTGCATGGAAATTGTCCCGCGTTGTATATCGTGAAATCCGGTTCACCGAAGTTCTCCAGCTCTTCTGGACTCGGTCGAATACACCTGTCAGCGGACCCCGCGTTTATATTTTTACGTTTAATGTGATTAATTTAATTTAATTTGTTAGTAATAATTTTACTCACATGTTGTGCATAAACAGAGAGTGATAGGCTCTGGCGGAGACGATACGAACTTTGATGCGATTCTCCGGGTCCCAGTTAAGGAACTGATCGTTTACGAAAACCTGAATTTTATTATATAACGATCTAATTAATTCACAATTCAAATTTTATGAATTAATATTGATATATAGTAACAAATTTATTTAAAAAAAAATTACCTTTTCCAAAGAGCATAAGTAATCGACGGCTCGTTCTCTGTTGACCATGAAAGTGTGCTCGTCCATTTCGATGTTCGGTGAACCTCTATATGTCATCATATCACATCATCATTATAAATTTCATTTAAAAAAAAATTAAATTAATTATGTAATAAGAAAGATATATAAGAGAAACTTACTTTCCCCACCAAAGATCATCGGCGGTGGTTTCGTCTTTGACGACACGTTTGTCTCTCGGCGAGCGGCCGGTTTTGGCCCCCGACAGGGTGGCTAATGCACCACTGGCTGTGATGAAAGACCCCTTCTCGTACTTTATTGCTTGCTCGTACAGCTCTGTATATATATATATAATAAATATATATATACATACATTAAGGTTACACTATATGCATGTATTTGTATTAATGATATTTTTTAAAATATGAGTGTGGAAAAATTAAATTAGGGTTTGAAAGGAAGAAATTGTGTGGAAGTGTGTTAATTACCAGCGGGGGAGAGATTGTAGAGGATGTGAGTAAACTTGAGGCCGCTGTCACTCATGTTCAGATTCGGCGCCGCAAAGTGGCGGTGCTGCTGCTGGTGGCTCGCCGCCGACAGACGCGGCGTCTCCGCCGTAGTCCTCGCCGGATCCCCTTTCACCACATTCGGCCCGGTCTCCCGCGTCAGCGACGCCAAAGATGCACTGCAATTAATTTTAATTAATTATTTAATTGTTTAAATAACTAATTATTTAATTAATCATACATAAGTATATAAATACCTGATGGACTGGAGCTGCTGTTTGTGGCGGTCCTCCTCGGCGTGCGCCGCCTTGATGGGGGTGGTGGGGGCGGATTTCTTCTTCTGAAGGGAGTGCAGCTCGTCGAGCGTCTGAGCCTTGACCGGCAGGGAGCTGTCGTCGTGGCATATTCCCTCAGCCTTCTTCTTCTCCGTGTGAATCATCGGCAACCCGTTCCTTCCTTTGGCGGCGCCGCTCGCAAAGCTGAATCCTCCATTTTCCGCCGCCATTATATATTTTCGTGAGATTCTTCTCTGTGAATTATCAACCTAGAACAGAGGATGAAGGAAAATTGGTGGAAATTAAAAAAAAAAAAAAAAAAAAAATCAAGTTTCAACCATGCAAATGTACGGAAAGCTTACAGTGGGGAGAAGAGTAGATATATTCGATTTCTGGCGAGTCTTCTGAAATTTATACTGCACGGAATTGGATACTTTTAACTCTGGTTGAGTTAATTAACTTAACCATGGTTATTGTGGTGTCGTTAGATAATTAGATTTGATTAATTGCTCTTAGTGAAATCAATATCGATACATATATATCGGACTACAACTGGAATTAAAATTGGATATTGTTTTATTTTATTATCAAATTTTAAATTCCAATTTCCAGTACAGAGTTGTATTATTATACTAACACGTATAATAGGAAAACGGTGACCTGATTTCGCCGTGAATGTATTACACGTCATGATCTAATCAATAACCTCAAATCATTTGACTTTCTTCTTTAATTAATTGGAGTACTTAACTACTACTTATTCATAAAAAAAAAAGAAATTGTAATAATAATAATAAATAATTAATTCAGGGGAAATGTTATCCACAACGTGACCTTAATCAATATTTAAGGGGCAAGCAAAACATCCAAGGGCAGATAACGTAATTTTGATAAGTCAAACCTAAATTTCGCAACAAAATATGATATGGGCCACATGTGAATCACTGACTCGACATGATACATTTTTTTGTGGGCACGTTGGCACGTTTTATTTAATATTTTATTTACGATCGTTTAATTGTTTGAGTTTAAATTAATTAGGAGATATTCAATTTTTTTTTTACTGTAAACACATGTCACAAAGAAGCCTTACACGAATACTGCTTAACAACCACCACGACGGCGTCAATGAAAACGACAGCGTATTGAGCAAAAGGATGAGGAGGAGCCGCCCCGTGACGACGGTGGTGGTGGATATGGGTTGGCATCAAACAGGAGACACGTGCTTCTTTATCGCCAAATTTATCTTTTCCCTCCCCTTCTCTATTTTATTTATTTTATTCTATTTTTATTATTCACTTCTTTATTTATATGTTTATTCTAATTTTCTCTTCCAATTTTCGAAATTCGGATTTTTCAAGTTACTGAAATATTTTTCAATGAGATTTGAATTAATTTTTCATTTCTCGAAATGATCAATTTTCACCCCCTAATGGCTAGTAACAACATTTTTTTGGTCAAAAAATAAATAGATAAAATCAAATAAAATACCACCGTTTAGTCAGTTATTATTGCTGCCACCCCTATTTATTGTTTGGTTCTTCGATTTTATAATTTATCAAATTTTGATATCATCCATTTATCAGCACTTTCAAATGTTTGATAAATTTGTTTCGGGCCTATGAGACAAACAAGTGTAAGCCCAAAATATATCCAAAGGTGAAAGCACGAGATAAATAGAACGGCCCAAACAATATAACTGAAAGCCCATTTGCCCGTCCAGATAAAAAAAGATCCTTCTATTTATTTATTATATTACGAGAAAAAAAATAAATTAAACTGAATCATAAAATAAAATAAAATAATAAAAATAAAAATAAAAAGAATTGATGGTTTTTGGCTTTACTAGTACAGTAGTACTATCTTTGTAAACATCCACATCTGAAAGTGTGAGAACAAATAATTTCCACGAGGTGTAATGAAAAGCAGTGGCAGAAAAAGACTTGAAAATCCTATGAATCAATCTCAATCACTGATTCTCTATTACATTTTCCCCTCTCCTCATCTTATCTTTTTTCTCTTCCAATCTCTCATTATTCAATTCCTAAATATTAATACATTCTTTATTTCTTACAATATAAAACAAATGGTGCATAATCATTAAAATACGACATCGTTTTCCTATCTTTAATTCATACATTTAAATCGAGGCATCCCAACTCGTATATTCCATTGCACAAGTGACCAAATCGATTTTCTCATATAAAAAATATGTTATGATACATCGACCGACTTTAGTTTAGTGGATTTGTTTCGTTAACTAGTTCAGTTTCGCTAAGATTTTGATCCCAAAAGAACGTTCTCTTTATTATTTCAGACACATTTAAATGTGATGTTTTTTGTATTACATGTTACAAAGATGTTCAATTGTAATTTTATACATCAAATCGCACCCTAAAATAAATCACTAGCTTAAGTAATTTGCAATTTGTGTGACAAAATGTTGCAATTTTAACTTTTAATATTTCGGAAAAAAAATCTTTATTTTTTTAGCATCATTCTAGAATTTGAAAAAAATAATATTATGATGGTAAATACTAAATAGTGGTGATGGCGTTGTGTTGTACACAAGTTTGGTGGTGGATGGGGTGAGTGAGTGAGTGAGTGTGGATAGAACGCGCCCTCAATTGGCCAATCACAATTCAGAGAAATCCAACCAATACTTTTTCTCCACCCAAAACAAATAAAATAATAATTGCAATAAAACTACCAAACAAATAGATCAATTAACTCTTGAGGCAAAACTCCCTCTGCTCTTCCCCAAAGATCAAAGCTCACAAAATCACAGATTAGACCCAACATAAAACCCTGAATTCTTACCTTTTGAATTTAGGGTTTTTGATTGGATTCGTCTGAATTTGCTTGTGGTTGTGGAATCCGAGAATTCGCAGGTGGAAAATGGCGGTTTCGAGCGCGTTCGTGGGTGCGAAGCTCGAGGCCTTGATGGTCAGCAATACGGCGTCGTCCTCCGCCGTGTCTGCCTCCGCCTCCGCCTCACCGGCTCAGGTCGGCTTGTTCTGCAAGCCGTTGGCCACTCGTGCCAAACGAGTGGCTCTGATGAGGAGGAATTCGGGAATCGTCAGGGCTGAGGTTCAGACGGAAATCGTTGACCACGCCAATGCGGCTTCTTCCTCGGCTTCGAGCCTCTCAGCTCTTGAACAGCTCAAGGCCTCGGGTGCTGACAGTATGCTCCCCTCTCATTGTTGCTCTATTTATCGTTTCCCCCATATTTTTTTTTATCAATGTCGTATTTGCTTGTGATGATTAAAATTGATTTCAGTATTCGTGAGTTCTGTAAGCATTTCAGTATAAATTACTCGAGGATGATAGTCAAAGTGATAAGGATGCTGCATTTCAGTATAATATCAGAAATTACATCTACTCGGTGGTTATAATTTCTTATAGACTTGGCGTGGTTCGTATTTTTCGAACAACTTGCGGATTGATTCTTCAGTAATGCTATGCTAAATTTTTATCTTGAATAAGTATTTATGTGGATCAAAACTAGTTTCCTATTCACAGTATTTCTACATGTGTGTGTGTGTGTTTATACCAGTTCTCATAGGAGTGAAGGGCTTATATTATTGAAAATATAAGCTATGATAATTGTTAGCTTAGACTTTTCAGTTTTGTTTCTGGTTGGATAACAAACCTGCTTGGTTTTCCTGTTATATTCTTCGTGTTCGTGTCTCCATTAGTAGATTGGAACATTTCTGAAATTATGTTGTTTATTTTTGACCAGGATATACAAAAGAAAAGAGCAGTATTGTTGTAATTGGTCTTAGCATCCACTCAGCACCCGTTGAAATGCGAGAAAAACTTGCTATTCCAGAAGCAGAGTGGCCTAGAGCAATTGGCGAGCTATGTGGTTTGAATCATATCGAAGAAGCCGCTGTTCTTAGTACATGCAACAGAATGGAAATCTACGTAGTAGCACTTTCAAGGCACCGGGGAGTTAAAGAAGTGACGGAATGGATGTCCAAGGTATAAATCTTTCAGAATCTTGAAATTTTCTTATCACACCGTGAATTAATTCAACTCTGCTGATTGATTCCACCAAATTAATTCATTGTATGTTCGTTTGTTTCAGACTAGTGGAATTCCAGTGTCGGAAATATGTGAGCACCGTTTTCTGCTATACGACAAAGACGCAACTCAACACATCTTCGAAGTCTCGGCTGGGCTCGATTCCTTGGTATTAGGAGAGGGCCAAATCCTTGCTCAAGTCAAACAAGTGGTCAAAGTTGGTCAAGGCGTACTCGGATTCGGGCGGAACATAAGCGGGCTCTTCAAACACGCAATCACAGTCGGGAAAAGGGTCCGAACAGAGACAAACATAGCATCAGGGGCAGTTTCCGTGAGCTCTGCCGCCGTAGAATTAGCCCTGATGAAGCTTCCGGAAAGTTCTCACTCCACCGCCAGAATGCTAGTCATCGGAGCTGGCAAAATGGGGAAGCTTGTGATCAAGCACTTGGCAGCAAAAGGGTGCACAAAGATGGTGGTGGTGAACCGAACCGAAGAAAGAGTTTCCGCTATCCGTGAGGATATAAAAGATGTAGAGATAATCTACAAGCCCCTAACAGAAATGCAAAATTGCTCGGCGGAAGCTGATGTCATCTTCACAAGCACTGCATCGGAAATCCCTCTCTTTCTGAAAGAGCACGTTGTAGACCTACCGCCCGTAGGCCCCACTGTGGGTGGTGTGAGACTTTTTGTGGATATATCTGTTCCAAGAAATGTAGGTTCGTGTGTGAACGAGCTCGAGAATGCACGTGTGTACAACGTGGACGATCTTAAAGAAGTCGTGGCTGCTAATAAAGAAGATAGGCTCAGAAAAGCCATGGAAGCTCAGACGATTATCGCAGAGGAATCGAACCAGTTCGAAGCGTGGAGGGATTCGCTCGAGACAGTCCCGACTATCAAGAAACTGAGGGCGTATGCGGAAAGAATAAGAGCTGCTGAGCTGGACAAATGCTTGTCCAAGATGGGGGAAGATATTCCAAAGAAGACACGAAAGGCTGTGGATGACCTCAGCAGAGGGATTGTGAACAAGCTGCTTCACGGTCCGATGCAGCACTTGAGGTGCGATGGGAGTGATAGTCGGACTTTAAGCGAGACGCTCGAGAATATGCACGCACTTAACCGGATGTTCAGCCTAGAAACTGAGATATCTGTTTTGGAACAAAAGATTCGAGCTAAGGTGGAGCAAACACAAACGTGATGAGTAAGGTTATATTCGTAGCTTTACTGGGTGTTTTTTGGATCCCGTTTCTTGGCGAAGCCCTCCATTGTGAATAAGCGGAGAAGTCCTTTGATTTGTGCTTTTTCTTGTGGTGGTGATTTTTTTTTTTGGTAGTAGTATATATATATTTATGGGAATTGATTTCTTGAAAATCTTTCCACACAATGATGTGATGTGTTACATTTGTTTGGAAATACTGAATACCTTTTCTAATTGGTCATATTCTTATATTTGTCCATGCATCTGTGTGCATGAATGTATGTCCAGCTTTGTACAATGTACAATATGTACTCCTGTTGTATGTGACTGTAACCTCTCTTGAACAGTATTTATCTTTGTAATAAATTTTAATTTTAATTTTTTTGAACACCTGTAATTCTTCTAGAACTTCATATATGTGAGTGACATAGGTTAGTAGGATAGGAAGGGGAAATTTTTAGGACCATTTACATTGACATGTAGCCTGCATCTTCTGCAGTTCTGGGAAGACAGTTTTTAATACAAGATTATTAAATTCAAGTAATGCAGCAATGTTTGGATGCATCTACAGAAATTAAGTATTTATAATCGTAGTTGGAGGGACCAATCTAGTTCAATAATAATCATAAAAAATAAAAATAAAAATAAAATGGCAATTTTTAAGTTGATTTAATTCTTGTCTGATGGTATAAGATAATATAAAGATGAAAATATGTGAAAAAATAAAGAAACAAAAGAAGATAGGGTCCATGCAACAAATCAAAGTGTACGTCGGCCTAACATAAAAGGGCCTGTCAGAAACAAATGTTTCCTCGGCCCAATAGTCTTTTCTTTTTTAATATTTTCTTTTAATCAATATTTTCCCAGTCAGATTTTTTTATTTTATTAAAAAACAAAGAATAAATTAAAAAGAAAAAGAAAACTAAAATCTAGCGTTTTCAAAGCCGTGCAAATCACTGACTGGTCTGTGAAAAGATTTCTTCATCTGAGCCACTTTCGCCAGCTTCTCAGTCGCTCTCCAAGCTGATGTCGGCGTGAGCGGCTCACCGTTCTCATCAACAAACAACCCCATTTCTCTCTCTTCATTCCTCCGCCCCACCGCCACCTGCAGCTGCTGCTGTTGGTGGTTGTACTGTCTCCTCCACTGCACCTCCGCCATCTCCGCCTCCAAAAACCTGATGCTCTCACCGGCAGACTCCGACCTCGACTGCAGCAACAAGGCTCGAGCCGATGACAACAGCTGCATGGCGCTGGACAGCTCGTTGTGCTCTATTAACCCCCGGGACTCGGCTACGGCTCTGTTACATATAAAAGCATTTCTCAGCCGTTCGATCCTCGGCGATCCTGATCTGACGGTCTGGGGCCTCGGAAGCAGAAGCGTCTGCTCCGGACCGTAGATTAGCTCTTGGGTGGCTGGATCTTTGTAACAGCATTTAATGGATGCAACGTGGTGTGACCCGACCCGCGAAGCTGGAACCCGAATTTCCACGAGTACTTCTTTTTCCTCCTCAGCGTAGAGATCTCCGAACCGGATACAACCCGACCCGAGTACAGATGGGTTTTCGGTACACGAGTAAACGGCCGTTATTTCTGCCGGGTCAGACCCGGATGCAAACCCGAGTTGGATTCTCAAGTCCTGAACAACCACACTCAGTAACCCGGACACGCATTTGGAAAAGGCATCTTCGGCCGGCTCGCGGCTGAAGCCGGTTGAATGAACCGGTATTTCCACGTGGGCGAACCGGGTCTTGTGTGACGACCCGTTCCGTCGTTGGTTGCTGTCGTTGTTGGCCGGAGCGCCGCCGTCGTCCTGGCCGTCGGACAACAGTATTATGCTCGCGACGGGGTTCCGGTCGCGCCGCTCTTCGAGAACCCTAGTGGCTTCCCTCAGAGCTTCAGCCATGCTGGAGCCTTGGCTGCAGCTAAGCCGGTCAACGATCCGCCGAGCCGAGCGCTGACCCTGAGCCGTCATCCTCGTCAGCGGCAACAGCCTCTTAGGAGCCGCTGAGAAAGCCAGTACGGAGAGACGGTCAGCCGAGCCGAGCGAGGAAACGACCAAACGCATGGCTCGCTTGAGCATCTCCAGCTTGGCACCAGTCATGCTGCCGCTCACATCGAGGACCGTCACCAGGTCAATCGGCGCACGCCGCGGCGAGTCGCGAACGTGGGGCGGCGGCGGCGCCTTCACCTTCAAAACGACGGCGTAAGTGTCGTGCGTCCGCCCCTGCGAAATCACAGCAGCCTCCGGCGAAAAACACACCTCCACATCCCGTAAATCCCCGCCGGAAGCAGCGAAATCATCGCTAGAAATAGGATTCACAAAAAAACCCTGAAACTCTTCAACCTCCTCCACTCCGCCATTTCTAACAGCTTCTTCCTTAATAGCAACAAACTTCCCACCAGATTTCGGCGTGACCAGCGGCTCATCATCGGCGTAACTTCTCAGCTCGAATTGCTTGGTCAATTTAGGGCTAGAAATAGGGGTGCGTTTGGTTGGCGTACTGCAATTGGAATCAATTCGAACAATTTTTTCTTCTTGTAGCTGTGGATTGAGGTTAGGGTTAGGGTTAGGGTTCTGAGTGTGGATGGAGAGTAAAGGAACATCTTTCCAAACGGTGGTGCAAACAGGGCAGACGAGAGTGGTCTGGTTCCGCACGTGCGAGGCTATGCAGGGGAAGTGGAAAGCGTGCGAGCATTCCGCCGTGTAGATTGCCATTCCTTGCCCTGTTTTCACACTCTGCATACACACTCCGCAGCTATTCTGCACCCACAATAAAGACCACAACTTTTTTGTTAGCATTTATATATTTACATATAAATGGTTATATATATGTATAATGATTCTTACCCTGGATAGGCGGAGAGAGTTCTTGAGGATAGAGAAAGGGGATCTCGGAGAAGATGGATTCGAACCAAGCCGAGTTTTCGGTGTGGTTTTGCATTCCAGTTTTCTCGGGCTAACCAACACATCAATATTACCAATATTTGTTTTGCAGCGCAATCGGGGAGTGGAGGGATTGCTTCCAAACAGCTTCTTATTAGGACTCTGCTGCTTCTCCGCCGCCGTTACCGACGGAGCTGCGGCGGCGGTGTGCTCTCTTCTCTCCCTCGACACAGTACTGCAAAAAGCCCTCCTCCAACCGGTGCCCATTTTCCGGCGAACAAAAAACTTGAAAGAAGAATTGATGGGATCTGTCGAAGATGAAACCAGCCGCCAAAACCAGAGATTTACAGAGCAAGTACAAAAATTAAAAAAATAAAAAAGATAGAGACAAAGTAGTAATGAATAGATACAGATTCTTGTATTTTTAAGGATACGAGGAACAACAATTAATGAGAGAAACTCGTTATTGTTTCTTTCATTTTCCTCTCAATACCAAATAAAGGCTTTCTCTTTGCTGCATTTGATTTGAGTGTCTCCCTCCCCTCTCTCTCTCTCTCTCTCTCTCTCTCTCTCTCTCTCATTGTATACAGTCATATCTCGTATATATATATATATAGAGAGAGAGAGAGAGAGAGATGAAGGAAATGGTGAATAAATAATTAAATATAATATTTTCTTGAATATTAGTTATAAGAAGTAATCAACAGCACTTAAATTAAATGTAACTAGTAATAAAAGGGCAAGCAGCCCCACCCTGACCCTGTGTTTTTACCCATGGGAGTAAACTTCTTTATTAGTATATTTGCATGAGCCAATTAAATCATGTTCATTCAATTTTTGTCCACAATTAGATATGTTCACTTCATCCTTATTAATTACTTGTCAATTTCCTACAGTGATAATTGATTACAGATTAACATCACTGCTCAAAAGGGCGGAAATGAAAACAGAGTTAAATGAAAGATAAGCTTTTTTCTTCATTTCATGCTTCACCTCCATTTTTGTCTTCTGTTATTCCAAATTAAAAAAAAAAATTGAAAAATGTAGGGGCAGAATGGTAAATTCAGGGCGAAATTCTTGATGTCAGCGTCCAGCTTGGCAAGATCTAGGTTCCTTAATTACCATATCACTGCGGAAGGTATCTCATTAATTGATCCTTTATTTTATTCGTTCAAATAATATATAAAAAATTGATCCTATATTTTAAAATAATTGTCTCGTGTTTGGTTGATACCTTCACCACCCCAAATAAAAAATTAAGATGATTTTTTTTTTTTTTTTTTTTTTTATACCCAATACATGGTTTATTTGTGAAAATAATTTTTTTTTTAAAAAAGAAAAAGAAATAACAGCTTTTATATGCAGTGCCTTTTAACTCTATTTACTGCTGACGTAACCCCAAACACACACACCTACACACACATATATATATATATATATAAATATAATAACCCGATTTTGAAAAGCGTGATATTCTGGAAAACCCTAGTTGTCAAAATTTACAGAAGACTTTTTGTGACATTGGGGATTGTAAAATACTATCAAAACAATCTTTTAACCTAATCATAATCAATATAATAATCAGAGTTAGGCACTTTTAAATTCATTTTCTTACTGCTAATAGTAATTAACTAATAATTGTCGTCCTTAATTAATACACAACTAAGCCTGCCTATTTGCCTATTTTTCCCTAGAGTTAGGCCTCAACTTTCACTGACTTGTTTTGTTTTTGCACGTTTGCTTATCTAATCAACACTATTAATTATTAGTCTCTCCTTTTTTTTTTAATATATATTTTTATTTTTTATTGAGAATAGAAACTTTGAGTATATTTAAATTTAAAAGAAAATAATCACAATTATGATATAATTTTATAACAAATTGTTCACATTCCCCCAAATGTCATCCATAGGTTTTGACAAACTAGAGTAATAGATGGCCAAATATTGATTCCCTAATATGGACACCATCTAGGAAAATGTGTTTCCGACTAATATTATCGGAGCCAGAATTTTATGTCGGGTGTCGATTGCATTAAAGAAATATGCGGATTTTAATAGAGGGACGGACGATAATGCTATTGTACATGATTTTTTTTATATTACAATATAAAATAAAACAGACTTGAGAGATGTTGGGGGGCCATGGCCCCCCTTATCCTATGCTGGTTTCATCAGTGTTCGCCGGTACATTATTATAACAATTAAAATCAAATTTTGTAATTATGTAATGAGCTTGAATTGAAAATTGAAATTGTAGGCAAGTTAAATGATTCTCCATCAAGAGCAACATCTTACCATAATGTTTGTAGTAATGGAAATTTCCAAAAGAATGAAATCAATATCACTAGTTAAGATTGACCCCAATAGTTCCTTAATCCAAGACACTTCCCACTAATAGTGGGACAATTTTTGTTGGTCAAACAAATAAATGGTGATTAGATGACCCATATTTAATTTATATCTAACTAAATTTAATTTTTTTTGGAAAATTCCTTTATGACAAAATAATTTTTAAAAAATATATGAACTGATGTATAAGATGTTTGTGATTTGAACTATCTACATGGCAATGGGCATGGCACGTGCTTATGTTTGAGTAAATATTTGTAGTCATCCTATCATGAGAAAGGGGCCTATTTTTCATATGGTATGATACCTTTGACCATGTTAGAAAAACATATTGCATAATGAACAATAAGAAAAACCTTAGGAGAAAATATAATTATGATTTTATTCTATGTAACTTGTCATAGAAGCTTCCAAATAAGAAATGCATTCTTGGGGCATTAAATAATCTAAATAAATAATTATTTAATTTCGTGTCATGGATATATTGGCTTCACGTTTCTTGGAATTTTATTTGTGCATGCCATGTTCGCATTATAAAGGTTGGAAAAACTTTAATCGTTTAGCTTCGTATATATGGACAATTTGTATTACATTATTGAACTTTCATAATATTAATTGGAATTGGTAGGAGGAAATGATTAATAATTGATAATTGTATAGGATATCAGTTGCTATCAGTTATTCTAAAATGAATTAGTGGTTGAAAATACGCGTACTTTAGACATCTGACCCGCACATTCCCAATTTCTTTTTACCCATAATTTGATTTATTAGTGTAAAGGGATATTATCGGATTATTTTTGAAAGTATTTAATAAAAAAACATCGTAATCTATACGCCATCATACCATCCATACATGATTTACACATAGAGCCTTGCACCGCGTAATTTTTGTATTTTAGTATTATCATTTGAAAATAAGAAACCATTTGCCTTCTATTTTGTATGAATTTTTATTATATTTTCAAATATATTAGAACTTTGCTTACTTTTTTCAAATTATTGAGAAAATAGATTTAAATATATAAATATGGTAAATTGTCCATTAATAGGGGCCATTTGAATGTTTAGATTTTGGAGCTGGGCCAGAATTAATTCAGTTCGGGCCCTCTTTTCCACCATCCGGCCCATGCACATTACTTGTTTCTTTGCTCTTAATTTTGCTTTAACATAAGTCAATTATTTTTTAATATTTATATATGTGAAATATTCATAACAATTGATTCATAGTATTTAAATTGATAAATTGGATATAATGAGGTCCCATTAATTAATTTTATGATAATTTATTTAGGGCTCCTAACATATATGAATTATTAGAAAATCATATCTGACTTCTGCTATACATGTGCTTCTAATTTATGGCTATACAATAAAAAAAACATAGCCATTTCTGCAATTTTATTTACAAATAAAAATAAAGAATGAAACGAAAAAAAAAATTGCAGGTGTTTTCTCGAAATAATTAGATTCTGAAAGTGGACAAATAAATAAAAAACTCAAAATAATTAAAAAAGACGAAATTATTAATTAATTTGGCAATTGAAAGTGCATATGGGAATGTGAGTTTACAACGTGATCAAATCTTGTAGTACTGATTTATAAAGATCCTCCACATATTTATTTATTTTTCACTTGGAAACAATTTTCAGTGATTTTTTATAATAAAAAATGATTAATTTTTG
Organism: Erythranthe guttata; assembly: GCF_056151865.1. Taxonomy (NCBI): domain Eukaryota; kingdom Viridiplantae; phylum Streptophyta; class Magnoliopsida; order Lamiales; family Phrymaceae; genus Erythranthe; species Erythranthe guttata. The sequence goes on from NC_142546.1 coordinate 23,859,973, forward strand.
GAATAACAACAAAACTAAAGACATTCCTCTAGTTTTAATTAGTCTTAAACCCCCTGGCATATCAGATGGCCTTGTTGTGCACACCTCAAGTTAGAGATGTGCTCCCACTGCTTATTAACTGCAGACGAGGTTAAATAATCATCCACTAAGTATACATACGCATGGTTGTGCGTACATGTGATTATGTTAATTAGATCTACAACTGACAGTTCTAATTTCTCCTTACAATTATGAATTATCCGGTCACACTTTCGATTGCGAATTAAACTGTTCGATAATTTTTCGTAAATATTTCAATCGATCCGCCACTAATATTACACAAGTTCAAATGATTCAACAAACCTATTAAAACTTAACGAAGTAGAGAAAAAACTCAAATATATATTTTACTATTCTCTTAATTAAATAACGAGACAGACTATTTAATTGTAAGGATTAGGCGCCATTAATTAGTGGAATAATTAAGCATAGTTGAAATTAATTAGTAGGTATAGTCACATGGATGATAAGCATATAAAAAGAGAAGGGATTTGGATTGGTGAAGGGAATAATGTTTAATTAAATGAAATATTAAAAAAAGAAATATATAAATATTTATATATATATATATATATATGGTAGTTGAGGTTATTGTGATGTTAATTGCACATGATATCAACTAATAACTGCTGATTAAGAATGGTTCAAACAACCACATACTGTGTACTAATGTAGAAAATGCATGTGCTTGAACCAAATGCCCTTGTTATAATTTATGATCCATTTGTTTTGGTTTTTTGGCGGGTGTGAGGTGGGGTAACAATTACTACTATTAACAAGAAAATATATTATATTATTATTTATCATAATATAATTTATTAGTGATATTAATTTTATCATAATAATAAAATTGATATTCAAAGAAATGAAGCATTTAATAGATCAAAAATTAGCCGCTCCCAAAGCCTGTAAATATTTATGATATGCCTAATTGGCCCAACCCAATGGGCCTACAAATTATTTATCTACTGGGCCACGAGCCCAATATCGAAGACCACTATCACCGATGCCCAATCACCTTCAAGCAAGGTTTGGGCCGACAATCTCAACTAAGCTATAAATACACATTTGAACTCATTCCATAAGGTACGTCCTATTAACTGAGCAATACTACAATACGTATTCTCTGGACTATTTCTATGATCAGCACGTCTGACTTGAGCGTCGGAGGGGTTTCCGCCGGATCAACCCCCGGCTTAGTTCATGTGTGCTCATTTTGCAGGGACCTCAGGATCATCAAGTCGTTAAGCTACTGATCTGCTTTGCTCTCCCAGCTCATTTTCTACACCACCCTAGGTGAGCTATATTTAAGCATCATCATTTTGGCGCCGTCTGTGGGAACGATGCAAACCAGATCACGTAGCCAACAAGATCCTCCTGAGGCGTCTGCTCGGAGAGAAAATGACACAGCTAACGACCTCCCACCTCGTGGAGGCTCTGGCTTGCCACCTCCTCCACGTCCTATGGATCCGCCTCGCGAGGTTCAGGTGATCCCCCCTCGGGACCCACCACTCGCCGATCCACCACTCCCTGCTCCTCGAATGGTTCAAATAACCGAGGATGCGCTTCAACGCATGATAGCAGAAGCTTCAACTCGCGCTGCCACAGAGGCCGTAACCCAATATATCGATCACCACGATGGGAGCAAATGCTCCCAACGCGATATCAGCACCTGCTCCACATGTGGAGCCACCTATGGCACCACCGCCATCGACTCCCTGGGGGCTTACATCTGCCCCCAAAATATTTCGCTCGCCAAGGGTTATCGACTCCCTGTGGGCTTACATCTGCCCCCAAAATATTTTGCTCGCCAAGGGTTATCGACTCCCTGGGGGCTTACCTCTGCCCCCAAAATATCTCGTTCGCCAAGGGTTATCGACTCCCTGGAGGTATACAGTGCCCCCAAAACATTTCGCTCGCCAAGGGTTATCGAGTCTCTGGGGGCTTACATCTGCCCCCAAAATATTTCGTTCGCCAAGGGTAATCGACTCCCTGGGGGTTTATAGTGCCCCCAAAATATTTTGCTCGCCATGGGTCATCGACTCTCTGGGGGCCTACTTCCGCCCCCCCTCGAACGGTTCAGATAACCGAAGAGGACCTTCAGCGTATGATCGTCGAAACTTCAACAATATCAACTGATACTTGCTCCTCTAACGGTTCAGATAACCGACAAGGACCTTCAGCATACGACCGCGAAAGCTTCAACTCGTGTTGTCACCTCAGACCATAGGTCTCGAGCGCCTCATCCTACAGTGAGTGGTTAACCCATCCCAAGGTTGGGCATCACCTTTACCTTTCAACCCCAAGTGGGTTCACATCACATCGCAAGAGACGAGTATAATCTTCCTACTCAAAAAATAGAACTTCCCAATGTGTGCACATCAACCACCAAAAAAAAAAAAAAAAAAAAGGGGGGGGGTAAAATCGCGCACGCGAGACCCCAGAAGAAGATGAAGAAAAAAAAAAAAAAAAAAAGAGAAGAAGAAAGAAAAAGAAAAAATAAGAAGATGAAAAAACAGAAGAAGAAAGAAGAAGAAAAAACAAAAAGATGAAAAAACAGAAGAAGAAAGAAAAAGAAAAGAGAAGAAGATGAAAAAATAAAAGAAAAAAAAAAGAAGATGAAAAAAGAGAAGTAAAAAGAAGATGAAAAAATACAAGAACAAGAAGAAGAAAAAAGAGAGTAAAAGAAGAAGAATTAGAAGAAGAAAGAAGAAAAAAGAAAGAAGAAAGAAGAAAAAAGAGAATAAAAAATAAAAATGGAGGAGATGCAGCCGAGCCCCGCGCGCGCGGCTCCATTCCAAAAAAAAAAAAAAGGACAGGAGGCGCGCGTGCATAGCACGCGCTCCAGCAGCAAAAAAAAAAAAAAAAAAAAGATAGGAGGCGCGCGTGCACTGCACGCACGCCAGCAGCAAAAAAAAAAAAAAAAAAAAAAAAAAAAAAAAGGGAAAAGGCGCGCGCCTTCCCATGCACGCGTGCGCGCCTCCCAAGGCCACTTTGGAGTGCGCGCTCCCACCTAATTGGGCACAACTTTTGCTACTCTCCACCAAATTGCGCGTATATTTCACCTCGCTTCACCAAATCGCGCAAGAATTTCAACGCGCTCCACCAAATTGCGCGAGCTCTCCAGCGCGCCTCATCATATCGCGCAGGCGCTCAAACGGATAAATACAAATTATTATTTCTCCACACCACGCCAGCAATTAAAGAAACACTACAACACCGATCTACTCTCGACACGATCCGGCACCCTTTTCGACGTGGCTCCCACATCGTCTCGAGAGTGGGGGGCTTGCGAGACAACTCCCACTAGGAGACCACTCGCTCCGTCCTATAACCCGTTGCGAGGTAACTCCGACGAGGAGCCAACTCCCTCGGGTCTCATAACCACAGCGAGATAATTCCCACGATGAGCAAACTCGCTCGGACCTACAACCCCTTGCGAGGAAAATCCCACAAGGAGACCACTCGCTCCGTCCTACAACCCGCAGCGAGACAACTCCCACGAGGAGCCAACTCGTTCGGTACTACGAACCCGCAGCGAGACAACTCCCACGAGGAGCCAACTCGCTCGGTACTACGAACCCTCAGCGAGATAACTCCCACGAGGAGCCAACTCGCTCGGTACTACGAACCCTCAGCGAGATAACTCCCACGAGGAGCCAACTCCCACGAGGAGCCAACTCGCTCGACACTACAAATCCGTTGCAAGGCAACTCCCACGTGCAGCCACCTCGCTCGATAATAAGACTCGCTGCGAGACAACTTCCACGAGGAGAGAAATCGCTCAGAGCGACATCAATCTGCACACTCGTCAGTCGCGCGTCATCCATGATTCTACAACTTCGCTGCGAGACAACTCCCATGAGGAGACAACTCGCCCGAAACTCACTATATAATCGCAAGCTCAAGTTAGCACGATTACAACCCTAGAAACACTTAGAAATATTATGGAAATCTATATAGCCTGGCCAGCTTGATTACTCAAATTTATCTACTTGTTTTCGATGGGTCATTCATTAAAACGTGGCCACGGTCCAAACATACTTAAGACCCACGAGGTCTAACAAGGGGCACGACCCCCATAAAAAAAAAAATCTTGAGAGTCTGATCCCCTCCTCAAGTACATCACGCACAAGGCTATATGTAAACACATATAAGCAACGCGTCAAAACATTGACAATGTCGAAAAATAACAACTCCTACGAGGAGAATACTAGCTCCGTGCCACTACATTATCGCGAGACAACTCCCACGAGGAGATAACTCGATCAACGTCACTATTACCCCGCGACGAGACAACTCCCACGAGGAGATAATTCGCTACTACATCGTCGCGGGACAAAATCGACGTCTCAATTAACTTACATCGCGACAACTTGGTCGCGCTATGCGCCAACGCGCATTCACGCCCCTCCGACACACGCTCCAACTCGTTATCGCACACCATCGACTACTACAATTTTTACTCTCGACACGATATGTCACCCATTTCAACATGGCCCCCACATCGACTCGAGAGTGGGGGGGCTTAATGATATGCCTAATTGGCCCAACCCAATGGGCCTACAAATTATTTACCTACTGGGCCACGAGCCCAATATCGAAGACCACTATCACCGATGCCCAATCACCTTCAAGCAAGGTTTGGGCCCGACAATCTCAACTAAGCTATAAATACACATTTGAACTCATTCCATAAGGTACGTCCTATTAACTGAGCAATACTACAATACGTATTCTCTGGACTATTTCTATGATCAACACGTCTGACTTGAGCGTCGGAGGGGTTTCCGCCGGATCAACCCCCGGCTTAGTTCATGTGTGCTCATTTTGCAGGGACCTCAGGATCATCAAGTCGTTAAGCTACTGATCTGCTTTGCTCTCCCAGCTCATTTTCTACACCACCCTAGGTGAGCTATATTTAAGCATCATCAATTTAGTTCATATTTCTAATGATCGATCCTCGAAAGAAAATAATCCCGATTGGTTGGAAGGGTAATTTAGTCATATATATATAAATATATTTTCCTAAAAAAATGTTAATAAATATGGTTAATGAAGTGAGAAGAAAGTAGTTGAGTAATTAGTTTTTCTGTTTGGGTGGTTTCAAGCAGGGGATGGGGTTTGTGTGAGTTTTTCCCATCTCCTGCGCTGATTATCTACTACATTTCTTACACAGCCACACCAAACTGTTTTTCTTTTTTTTTTAATTAATTAATTAATAAATTAAAATTTTTTTTTACCTCGGAATTTGGGAATCATGTTTTAAATGTTTAATAGTATTAAAACGATCTCAACGAATTGAATGGCCACATCAAAGCTGCCACCGGTACATGATTTTTCATCTCAGGATATGGCCAGCCGTAGCTGTAAGAATATTAATTTCAGGGGCAAAATTATCATTTTACATTTTCTACATATATACATATTATATATATATATATATGATTTTATTCGGAAAATAATAACCGGAAAATGGGCCCAAATTTTCCATAACATATGCATCACAGGCCCGGCATCCATGTCAGTCCGGCCCAAGTTGGGATATTGTATTAGGTTTTATTTCGGGTTTATTTTATAAGTTGGGCTTACAACCGAACTACTTCGGAACTGGAGTGGGCCCGGCCCGGCCCTCTATGATTTAAAAAAATAAATAAAATATTTATTACTAATTATTTTTTTCTTCTTCTAATTATATCTTGTAATGTAAATGTCTGTATGCATGCCACCTTGTTAAGAAATATTATTTATATTTTGTCAATTAGCATTCTATCAAATTTTGATTCAATTAAACGTTTTCAACCTATAAAACCCTAATCAAAACGAGATTTATGAAACCCTATTTTTTCCGTTCAGAGATTTATTACAATTAGATTACACTTAATCAATACCAACTAATTACTTCGGTCATTTTCACTAAAAAGTGTTGGTTAATTTTGTGCTTATAATTTTATTTGTCAATATGTAATAATAATGTAATACGATGTTAAAATTTGATTCATTTATATATTCTGATAAAACTACTAATTTTTTTTTTTAATCAAATTGGCGTTGTGGAATGAACATCATGAACAAACACGACCTTTTATTATAGTAATCGATTATTGGATAGTTAATTATTAATTAATTGTGGATTAAAACGACACTGTTTAAAATAAATTTAGGAATTAAATTAAATTATATTATAATAAATTTCATCGATCAGCTGGGAAATAAAAGTGGCAGGGTTCTTTACCCTGTTGTTATGCATGTTGGAAGTTGACATGTTTATTAACACGTCTTTTTATGGTGGCGACCTTTTTCATGAAATCTAGGGTTTTACCCCCCACATCTACAATCCATTTGCCTCGTTTTCACCCCTGATAAGACACTTGTATATATATATATATCTGACATTAAAAACACACACACACTACTATATATTCACTATAATATAATGTAGTATATGTTAATGTTAGAACAGCTTATAATCAGACCAAGACAAGTCAGAAAACACCAAGATCAAAGATTTTCTCTAGCTAGATCAAAAACATATATGTATATTAATTATATATCAATCAATTAATATTGCCTGGATTGAACTAGTCTTTGTTTTACCTTTTAAATTTTTTTTTTTATTTTTTATTATTTTTATTTAATAAATTTGTTTTGTTGCAGCAGATGTAAATTTGTTGGTTTCCAATTGATTGTCTGAAGAAAGGGCAAGAGTACAAACAACTGCGTTTTCAATTTTCCAAATTTAGTCAACCCCATAAAGAAAAACAAAAAAAAAAAAAAAAAAGAAGAAAAAGGGTTGGAAAATCAGGGGAAAATGGTTTTAATAGCTGGGGGGAATGTACGTAAAACATATATATTACTGTAGCGGTTAAAATGAGAGGTACCGAACAAATTACTACAAGACAAAAAGGCCTCGTCGGACAAAAGAGAAACCAGCGGTTTGGAGAGGGTAAAAGTCTGTGGGCTGACTTATAAATTTATTATAAGAAACAAAATGCACTGTGCGTCTGCAATTTATATTTGTTTGGTGGTGGTGGGGCGGTGTCAGAGAAAACCGCCGCGGTTTTGTAGTCTGCATGGAATTTCTTCACCTTCTTAACCTCACATAAATGTACTGTGGTTATTATAAGACCTGCTAGCCATGGCTAATTACGTAAATAGTACAAGTTAATTACATGGCTGGTCCTCACAAATGTTTGCCTTAATACGCCCACCCCTTGAGATAAGTCAAATTACGAAAAGCCCCCCATTTTTTAGGTAATTATAACTATCTATTTCAACTATGATTTTTTTTGACAAAAACACCCATCATCCAAAATATACACCGTAATGGTGGATGTGTTAAACAATAGATAATTATATGAGTATAAAATTACCAGCTCCATCTAAAAATTCCACGTGGCCACACTCTAAAAAGTGCATTGATTTCCTTAATTTTCTCTGGTGATTTTTGTTTAATTTAATTATCAAGTTAACTATGTACTAATTATCACTCTATAACAGACTCATAGCACGTGGCTTAGATTCTACCTAGGGTTTTGTTTCAATATCGTGATCCAATCCAATTATGCCTTCCAGAAAAAAGTTAATTAATATTTAATTACCTACAGATTAGGGTTAAATACCTGTCCTTGTGCACAATCCAAAAATGGATGCAAAACAACGTGTTCAATTCTCATTCTAAATAAACCCTTGTTTGATTCGATCACATATAGATATAATCATAATTAATTAAATTGTAAAGTTTTATTTATTATATTATGTAGAAATTTTGTAGTGCATTTAAAACCCACGAAATTCGATCGTTGGCCGTCTACATTCTTGACAATTGCTGTCAATCTCAGGCTAAGAGATTGAAATACCGTCACCTACAAAGTAAAAGTAAGAAAGAATGTTTGGGAGAGCTGGAAACAAATGATTTTGATGTAAAATTAGTATATATTTAATTTTAATTAATACATATAATAATAAAAGAATTTGAAAATGGAGGGAGAATTTGGAATTAATTATCATAGTATATACTATATAGACAAAAATTAGGGCAATTTACTAATCAAGTCTACATCCTTATCTGCACCCTTAATTGGAAAATGGCCCAAAAAAACATGTTAATAATAAAATAAATGATTTTATGTATCCTTTATATTCCTCTACTCCATACGACACACAGCATACGCCAAAACTATTGAATATATAATTACCAAATTGGCTTATTTAAAATTAATAACATCCATTACATTATTCATAGATTAATTTAATATAGTTCTGCAGGTGAAAAATAGAATATAAATCAAAGTTAGAAGTCATCAGCCCTACATACTGGAACTACGAAAATTAGGAAAGTGACCTAAGATGGATGTTTAATTTTATATTATCTTAATTATTTAAAATTGTTAAGGAATTAATTATCTAAATATTAAAAAAAAAATGTTACATGTAACAACAAACAAGGCCCACCAACTCAGTTGAAATTCTGAGCTCAGCCAAAACGTAAAGGTATTTTCCAAGGGACCCAATCAAATTATTATTTTAATGGAAAGTTTTATTTAAATAACAAAAACTTAGACTTGTTAATTTTATTCTTATTTTTAATTTTAACAAGTAACAATTAGTAAAATGTTTTGGGGCTGAAATAGGTGCAATGTTATTGGTTATATCATATATGTCTATGAAGATGACATTGGTTTATAACTAATAATTTGTAATTTATTTTTTATTTTTTATAAATTAGATTATCCAAAATTTAATCCAACTAATTTTTTGTGGTCCATATATCTACTAAATATATGTAGATATTATTGAAAAGTATATATATAAAATTGTGCAATACAAAGAAGCTGACAGGTCTAGGAAATAATGAAGGTGGGAGTTCATCCTTTACGGCAGTGACAGAAATGTGGGTCAAAGTTTTCAGAGCCTTCCAATTTATTAATAACAGTTATTATTTTATTTCCCCTGAAAATGACTTTAAAATAATTATCAACCTTCACACACATGAAAACCATTTTCGTATATTGGGGTTAAAAAGTAATAATAATAGTTAATGTATGATTATGTAAGTTTAATGATGTAATAATTAAACCCAGTATAAAGTATAAACAAAGCCTTTTTCATTGTTTTGCTCCTCTATATAATGCATCACAAGCTCCAACATTATTTTGACTCAAACTTCTTTTAGTGTCTGTCTGTCACGTAGAGAGAGAGAGATACAGAAGAGAGAGAGAGAGAGAGAGAGAGAGAGAGAGAGAGAGAGATGGAGTATCACACAAATGAAGAACTTGGTTTCTTGGAAGAGTTGCTAGGTCTAAGAGAGATGGAGTATAACAATATTAACTACGGAGATCAACATTTCAACAACAACAATGGCGGCTGGAGCCTCGACTACAATTTCGCCGACGACAACAATTTTCCGGCGCCGGCGTCCACATTAACAAACACCACCGCCAACACTTGCTTCCAGGATTACTCTCTGCCGCCGCCCCCTCTAATCGATGATCACAATCACCACCATCAGATCCTGATGAATAATTGCTACACCCCGTTTGGGGAAGACCACAAATCGCCGCCACCCGATCAATTCGCCGTAGTCGATTCTTCTTCGGTCGACACCCAAACAGTAATGCCGTACTGCCACGTGGAAGATTACTACTCCATGTCGTCCATTCTTGGCGGCGATGACGAAGACGGTGCCCTATTCGGACTAATTGACGAAGAAGCCGGGGCTCCGTTTTGCAAAGCCGAACCCGTACCCGAAATGCCGGCTTTCAACATGGGGTTTTGCGCACAGACGCAACAGAGTGAAACCACCAGAAAGAATAAAGTGAAGAAACTCGGAGGGCAGCCGTCGAAAAACCTAATGGCGGAGAGACGGCGGAGGAAGCGCCTCAACGACCGCCTCTCCATGCTCCGATCAGTTGTCCCCAAGATAAGCAAGGTAACTAACTAACTACCTACTTATACATAATTAATTGATTATTAATCAAGAATATTAATTACATAATTAACAATTAAAATAATAATAATAATGCATGTGGGTATATATATATTCAGATGGACAGAACATCTATACTAGGGGACACCATAGATTACATGAAGGAGCTGCTAGAGAGGATCAACAACTTGCAGCAAGAAATGCATTTGGGATCAAATCAATTAAGCTTAATGACTATATTTAAGGATGTTAAACCTAATGAAGTTCTTGTTAGAAATTCACCCAAGGTACCATTAATTCATTAATTTTTCTAATTAATTTTATTTTTAATAGAATAATAATGTAAAATAATAAAATTAAAATGCATGTATAGTTTGAAGTGGAGAGAAGAAAGAATGGAGAGAGAAGAATAGAGATATGCTGTGGAGGGAAAGCAGGGTTATTGGTATCAACAGTTAACACAATAGAAGCATTAGGCCTTGAGATTAAGCAGTGTGTTATCAGCTGCTTTCATGATTTTTCACTCCAAGCTTCTTGCTCTGAGGTGACAATTACATTATTTATTTTTTTATTTTTTTATTATTATTTTTTAAATTTTATAAAAAAAAATTATTAATTAATTAGGTAACATATACAGGAACTGAAGAAGAGGGGAATTGTAGATTCAGAAGACATAAAACAGGCACTGCTAAGAAATGCTGGATATGGTGGGAGGTGTCTCTAACAATATTAATTAGCTGCATCCATTTTATTTTTATTTTATTTTATTTAATTAATATTTTATTTTATTTCTTTTTGTGTGGTTGATTGGATAGATCCTGAATCTGTGTATTATTGTTTATCAAGGAGATATTTCAAGTACGAATTTTGATGATTTCATCAACATCATCATTATTATTGTTATCCAGAAATAAGTGGTTATTATATATATATAAATGGATAAAGTGATAACAAAAATAATATACATGTTTTCTTCTCTTTCTTGTTTCATCTGCAGTACTATGAACAACTGTTGAAGTTCATTATATAGAAATATTTTGTGATCTAACCAAATTAATTAACTACATAATTAATCGTAAAAATCTGGATAAAATTAAATTAAATATATTTTTCGTCGGAATATTTAATAATAATATGAAGATATAAAAACATGAAAAGGTACATCTAAATATGCAATATTTTTTTGCCAAAGATACATAGAGTGAGAAAAGAAAGAGCCCATAATTCAGGGAAATTTGTGACTTGAAGGCCTATCTAATAATACGAACAAAATGTTGTGACTTTAGCAAATTATTTATTTATCATAGGCTCGAAAATAATGATCACAAGTAACCTTAGCTACCCTAAAATAGGATTAGACAAGTTAAGATTACACAAGAACTTAAATAAGGAGTCCTAAATAACGAGTTTAATTTCACTAGAATCGTCACATTTGACAACATAGGCTGGTGTAAAAACGATTCTATTGCGCCGAAAGATTAACTTTATCAACATCATACATGAAAGTAGTTGACGAATTAGTCCACGTGTTTTAACTTTCTTAAACAAATTAGATCATTGGTTAAGCAGTTACTAATAATGGATTAAGTGGTTGGCCTCAGTGTTGATTTGAAATTAGCTTAATTTAGTGTTCAATGATAATGTTTAAAGAAATCCGACGCACCGTAGTACGAATATTACTATAGCGCAACACACAACTCCAAGCCAGTTAATCATAACACAAACAATCGAGTCCATCACACATGATCATAAAAGGGCGAAGCAAACCATTACATTCAAACCAAAAACCAAACAATTAGTTCTACAAACAATCACATATAGTTAACATTAAACTAACCCGTGGGCCCCACACATAAAAAAATGATTTATATTGTACAGAAAAAACATAAACTGAGAATAGATGAAGTAAGTTACCACAGAACTATCTCCGCCTACTCTTCGTCTTACTAACCCGTGATTTAGAAACTTCATCGGGTGGCTTCCAAATAACATCATCAAGACTGTTACAGAAGTTTTTGTAGAACTGCAAGAAAAGAGAATGCGTAATCTTGATACGCCATTGCAATTAAGAAACTAGATTTTTTCTTTTATTATTTGCTCGCAAATTTAAATCATTAGTAATGAAGAATAAGTTGCGTTAAATTACCTTGAGATATTCGTCGGCGTCTCCAGCTGCTTTTTGGATATCAACCATTATAAATGTCGGTGCAACTTCAAATATCTGGTAATAAAAAGAGTGGGATGTGTTTAAGGATGGTGAAATAAAGAATTGAAGGAAGAAATAACTTTTTTATTACCTCCATAATTACAGAGAAATGTGAAGCCCTGTTTGCAGAGAGACCTTCGACTCTCATCTAAAAAGAAATAGAAATGATTCAAATAACTCCAATTAAAGTTATATATAAAGCTAATTCATTGATATATATAGAGTTTACCTTGTAATTGCGAATGTGGGTCTTGAAACCCATTGATTGCGCAACAACTTCCATACTTGATAAGACGACCTTTGCAGGTTTTTGTGAAACAAACCGAGTTCGATGATTCAGTGAATCCTGTTAAGGCAGCAGAGAAGACATTAAACAAAGCTTCATTATTAAATCTAGAGTACAAACAACATTTTGACACACAGAAGCATTGATTCAAGAACTACAGGAGAGATGATAATTTATGTTACCTTCCTTCGATCAAACAATGAAGCAAGATTTAGCCCTTGAGAAAGAATAATCAAATCAAATGCATTGAGAACCAGAGGCCCCGTGTCATCATTCCCACATTCCTCGTTAGGTGATTCTTCCTACATCATAACATTTTAAATAAGGCCAATTTAAAAACTAAATAATTAAAAAATAAAATAGAAATGCCTTCATATAGTGCTTCAAGGCAAAACCGAAAAAAAAAAAAAATTTTGTTCTTAGTGCAGTACTGACCTCTGGATCATCAAAAGCAGCATTAACATCGTCCAGATCAATTTCTTCAGTTTCGGGGAGTCTAATTGGATCGTAATTCTTTTTAAACCATTCGTCATTTCTTATATCTTCAATTCTAATGCGCTGAACCAAAAATAACCCCACAACAGCGAGAGTTTAGCATTTAAAAAAAAATAAAAAAAATCAAGCACATTTACATGGTTACACATGAATGTTTAATTGCCAAAAGCTTAATCCTAATACAATTTTTTTCCAAAATATGGCAAGTTCCAGAATTTGAAAAAACGTCATGTTTTCCCAAATAAGACTGTTAAATTTTAATGATAGAAGTCCAGCCATAACACCTCAAATAATATGCTGGGCACTGAGTTAAACTAATAGAACATAAGAGAAAAAATCAATAATCATAATGGACAAATAGTTTACCGTTTCAGGATTCGGATCTAAAATTCTATGGATCAAGGATTTTGCTCCAACTGGGAACCAGGACGGACAAGAAAATTCTGCATTCTCAATCTGCCGAAGATAATAATTTTTTTTTACAACATTAGATACATAATTTCAAATACAACTTTCTTTTGCACAACATTAGACACAATAACAACTCAAACATAAAGATGTCATAAACGCATCAGCATAAGATTATGGTTAAATACCTTTCCGTACAATGTTGTTAGATCAATCTCGTCAAATGGCAAATAACCAGCCATGAGAACATATAGGATGACCCCACATGACCAAATATCCGCCAAAGCACCATTGTAGCCTTTGTGACTAAGAACCTACAATTTAAAAACCAAAAATGATAGAGTTAGTTACGTCTTCTCATATTGCACTTATATAAAACCTCAAAGACCGTTAGTTACCTCTGGTGCAACATAATTAGGAGTACCGCAAGTTGTACGAAGAAGGCTGACTCCCTATGCAGATAAACCGTCATTAGCACCAACTTATATCAAAACATAATAAATATGTATATAAAGCACATTAACCAATATCTTACTTCTCCAGGCAATGCACTAAGCCCAAAATCAGAGATTTTAAGATTTCCTTGGGAATCGAGTAGTAAATTTTCAGGCTGCAATATAGTAAAATACAGTAAATATTCAATTTCGAAATAGTTATACGGGTTTTTTTTCCCCGAATCTCGAGTCTCCAAAAAACACCTTTAAGTCTCGGTGGTAGACTCCTTTACTGTGGCAATAATCCACACCATCAACGAGCTGCTGGAAATATCTTCGTGATTCAGATTCACTAAGTCTCCCATGGTGAACCTGTAAGAGAATTTTAAATATCATGTTCCCTTAAAATGTTCAGAAAAATCTCTACTATTCAGGTGAAGGGGACTCACTATTTTATCAAACAATTCACCACCTGTTATGAATTCCAATATGATATAGATCTTCGTACGGCTTGCTATAACCTAATCGGAAAAAAATCCAGTTAAAATTAGCATTTGTTCGAAATGGTCCAAAATGAACATACTGAAAAAGGAAGAAACAAAAATTCCCCTATTTCTTCAGAGAACTGCTCTCATTAAATCCGATGCTCTTGATTACGAGCCTCACCTCATGTAATCGAACAACGAATGGATGCCTAACACGCTTCATAATCGATATCTCCCTCTTTATCTGCAGATATAATTGCCATGAATTATTCAGAAAATAACCAAAAAAATCATACAAGCTTTCCAGAATTTAGGTTAACCGATGCACAGAAAATTCAAATTTCATGAACACGCAACTATGGAAAAAAAGGATGGAGATCAGAAACAAAACCTGATCGACCATCTTGTGCTTGATTATGGTGGAGCGATCGAGTACTTTCATGGCGACGCTCTCTCCAGTCTCTGTATTCTGAGCGAACTTCACTTTCGCGAATGTTCCTTCGCCTATCGTTCTCCCAACTTCATACTTCCCCACCTTCCTCACCACCATTTTTCCTCTTTTTACCCTTACCTAATTAACTGCTTCCCCACCATTTCTTCCTCAGATCAAAACAGAAATTATCTGTGTTTTTTTTTAAAAAAAAAACACAGAAAAGCTTTATCTACTGGAATTTTGAATTAGTGAATTAATTCCTTTTGGCATGAGAGGACGAAGCAAGAACAAAATCGCAGAGCAACGACAGCATATCAGAAGTATGGGGATTTTTAAAGTGAGGTTTAGTGCGAGAGGATGAGGTTTGGTATAAAGTAGAGAGAGAAATTAAAAAATAAATAAAAAAACAATAAAATCAAATTGTAGTTGAGGAAAAATGGAGTTTCAATGTAGTGGTGGTGAGTGGAGAATAGTTTATTATAATAATATACGACCACCTTTTTGACAAATTTGCTTCTCCTGAATGTTGGAGACGGCGGCGGGGGAGGGGCTCCCGCTCCTCTCAGCCGGTGGTTTTACTTTTTACAGCGGTGATTATGCAGTGGGGGTCTGCTGTTACAGAGTTGTGAACAGCTGTCTGTCTTCGGCCGTGTTTAAGGTGTCACATTTCTAATTAGTTAAATTACAGCGTAGGGTAATTCTTTTTTATTTTAAGAGTTAAAAACCCTTTGTTTTGGGTCTTGGATTCGATACGAATAAGTTTCAACTATTAAACCCCTCAACTAACATCAAATTATGAAAAAAATCATTTTGTTATGGATAATTACCACCACACATCAAATCAACTACGAATCTTTTCTTATATGTACATTCTTATGTTGTCAAATTCAACATAATCTTTTATATTTCGTAGAATATTTTCTAATTTGTACTCGTTGTGTAAAAAAATAGTTTATGATCCACCACATCTAATATTTACAAGTCAAAGAAACAAATCTTGCGATTAACTTGTTTCAAAATGTGATGCTTGAATATGATAAAATGGTGGACGTGTAAGAAAATTCATAGTTGAGGGGTGTGACTGTAATTACTCAAACATAAGGGATCTTTTCATAATTTGCCCTTACGTCAGGAGGTTGGCAGTAACTTTCTGTAAATAAATAAATAACGTTTTATTCTACAAGAGCATTTTCCAATCCAATGATAATTCCAGTCATAGATAAGTAGTGTTTCCAAAGGGGTATTAATTAGTAGTACTAAAGAACCTTGCATTAACTAACTCCTTTATCGGTAATCACAAAACGACAATCAGCAGCAAGGGCAAGGGTCGTAAATTCGTAATCATTGCTTCCGCATATTTATCGAGTTTAATAATAATAAAAATAAATAAAGCAATTTGTATATGGTTCTTTTTTTCTTTCAATAAAGCTAAAAGGAATGAATACCTTAAAGAAGTGCTGCTGATTGTTAATAACAAAAAAAAATAATTTACAACTTGATTAATTAAAAATGAAAAGAGGGAATCCTCACAACATACAGGACAAGTTTTATTACTTGGTATTGGATTTAACTTTTGTTTGGTGTTACAGATGCAACAACGTACAACTCCTTACGCAGAGAAACGGCACGAGCGCCTGCATCGAGTAGAATCTGAAAATTTTCATTAATCGAGTCGAACAAAATGCAACTTACTTACCACGTAAAAGGTAACATAATCAATAATTGGAAGGTAATGTCATCTTGCATCAAGTATAAATCAAGAACCATGTACTAATATATCCGGAATCAAATTTTCTATTATTTAAAGCCATACCCAAAGATTCAATTTACCTCGTGGAATACCAGGCTGGGCTTCAGTTCTTGTACTTCATTGTCTCCTTTTCAAAACCAATTGTTGGGAATTGTTTTGCATATTCCTCAACCTCAAGGCGCAGCTTTGACATTGAAGATTGATGAGTGTCTGACTCCATAGACGCCACAAAGTCCTTTAGTTTTGTTCCTGATAATTGCAATCAATGATTTCGTAAGAAAAGAATTAAATGAAATCAAATTTCTTGTTACTATTCATTAGGATAATATATAGGTATCCCATGCTGAAGGGAGTATGAACACTCATTTTTATTTAAAAAAAAATTACGAACCATTTGCGTCGGCCTTTATCTTTAAGGCCAACTTTACAGCTTCATCGAAAAACTCTGCAACTTTCGCAAAATCTTCTTCCAGGAATCCTCTTGATGTAAGAGCCGGGGTTCCTATCGGATAGTATAAAATATACGAAGAAATAAATAAGAAAAACCCAAAAATAAAAATAAAAAATATAAAATAAAGGGCCTTACCCATACGAATGCCTCCAGGCACCATGGCAGAAACATCCCCTGGGACAGTATTTTTATTGGCAGCTATATGAACAGCCTCCAAAACTTTTTCAACTCTAGATCCATCAATACCCTGCAGAATTTAGTGGAACATGTTATACAGAAGAAATGGAATCTTTATATTGCATTTCAAATCATCGTTAAGACGTTTATAATCCTCCACAAAATGGCCTTTAACCCCACAGAGCTTGTACAGTTGGAAATAATGTTTCATTCATCACCTAAATAAAAATTTCCAAAGTACATCCAACGGGTACTGATTAACAGACAAATCAAACGGGCATTTATCTTGCATAGGCTGCTCCAAATATTGAAAAAAAAAAACACAAAAATAACTTTGGCGGATAACTTATAGAACCAGCTATAAGTTTGCTTCACTGTTTGCCATTAAATGTCAATCTAAACTCTAAAGTACTTGTCTCGAAGAAGTTAACATAAGAGATTATAGAATTTCCAAATTTTACATTGAGAGGATGGTGCAAGCAAGAGAATAACAAACTAGTCGACCAGAGAAAGAATAAAATCGTGGATCTACCTTGTTTTTCAAATTCACCAAAACGAGGTGGTTATCTGTTCCACCAGATACCAGGTCATAGCCTTTCTCCAACAAAGTCTGGAGAGCAAAATAAAATCATTATATTGACAAAATTCAGGGGTGGCCTAGATTACATAAAATCGAATTCAATTGTGTTTGGAGGTATTACCTTCGCAAATGTTGAGCAATTACTGAGAACTTGCTCTTGGTACGCTTTGTATTCAGGTGTCATAGCCTGAGATTGCAAAATTTTCAAGAAAACATAAAACAATAAGCAAGGATAGCAAACGTCTTTCTCTGGGAAGATTTTATTGGATATGAAAATTAACCTGCTTTAGTGCAACTGCTAAGGCAGTAATGGTGTGATTGTGGGGTCCACCTTGAAGTCCAGGAAACACAGCTTGATTAATTCTGTCTTCATAATCATACATAACCTGTCAGATGGAACTCATATTTTAGAATAATTTTTGCGCCTTCAGTATTTTGAGTGCAAAAAGTAATGAAACAAAACATAATTTCGTGCTGCTTAACACTTCCCTCGTATAGGACTATATATAAAACAGCAATAATATCCTCCAATGATCAGATGAGGCAATGGAAGCTCAACAGGAATGTGAAGAACGGAAATTGACTCAACAAAATTTAGCAAGAACAATAAAAAGGTTTAGCGACTATTTTATATAAACTCACTTCTTTTCCTTGTTTATTGATCTCTTTTACTCCCTTCCTGAAGAAGATCATTGCTCCGCGTGGCCCACGTAGTGATTTATGTGTGGTTGTTGTGACTACATCTGCATACTCAAATGGTGATGGGATGACACCAGCAGCAACCAACCCACTAATGTGTGCCATGTCTGCCAATAAGACGGCCTTTTGCTTGTCACAGACCTGTCATATACATTATAAAGATGAATGATGTACTATTGAGATTTGAAAAAAAAAAAAAAAAGATATTCAAATGTAATTTTCTAAACCGCATTTGTTCGACTGGGTTTACCTTACGAATCCGTGCATAATCATATAAACGTGCATAAGCACTTGCACCAGCAACAATCAATTTTGGCCTGAAAAGCACTGCACTCTTTTCTAGCTGCAAATAACACGAGTTAACTCTCTATTCATAGCAGGTAGGCTCAAAGAAAATACAGTAGTTGAAAACAATGAATCCTCTTTATTTCACAAAAAAACCTATCACCAATGAAATACCAAATAGAACTTATCCATTGGTCTGTGAAATGTATAGCTTGGACTCAGAAGAATGTGTATGATGCCTTAATATTACCAACCACCGAGATGTCTATCACAAGTTCGGAACTCAAAACATCTCATATTTATTCGGCTACTTACACAATGCATCTAACGTGACATTAATCATAATCGAGGATGATTAATGGTTTTCACTTAGAGCGGCAGAATAATAGCTGCTGCACCATATATTGTGTGCATGCTAGTGTGAGCATAGGTTCGTCAAAAAAGCAAATAGTGAAGTTCTTGGAAAAAGAGTGGAAATGTGTTTTCTGTTCTTATGGAGCCCGTATATTTAGAAGAACAGTGAATATAAAGCAAATGGGCATCAATGAAGCAACATCGCTAATTTATAAGTAGAACTTCATAAAAAGTATTCTATTCTCTCAGTGATGACATGAACAAGAACAATTACGATAACAGGGTTGATCAATTATCATTGATGCCTCCATCAGCACTGACTATTGTATTGGCAAACATAAACTGCATGGAGTAAAAGAGTATTAGAGATCCCAAATATGTTTGGATGAAACCTAGTTTCGGGTTTTCGTTTAGTATCTGTCTTTGCAAAAAGTGAAAGCCAAAGATGGAAATAAGAGTCAGCTCAAACAAACTTTTGGAAATTAAATTATTATACCTGATCATAGTCGATATACCCTGTGCTTTCATCCAGTCTATAAGGCATTGTCTCGAAAAATATAGACACCGCACTAATCTTTTTCGTATCAGTCTGTAACACAACCCCCAAACGAATTCAAAAATCAAATAACGATTTAACTTGGGAAAAGGGGCAGAAAAAACATAAGTAGATTCGACAAGTTAAGATGGAAGCACCTGATATCCATGTGACAAATGACCACCGTGAGGAAGATCAAGAGCCATGATCCTTTCATGAGGTTTCAGCAGAGCAGTATAAACTTGAAAATTGGAAGGAGATCCAGAAAGTGACTGTACATTCACTGCAAAAATAAAGCAAGCGGTTCTTTTGATAAGTGGTTTAATAACTCAAAATCACCAGAAACAAAAGAAAAAACGAACATGAAATACAAACCCAAATCAGAAAGTACTTACCTCCCCATTTTGCAGGATCCAATTGGAAAGTCTCTAAGGCACGCTTCTGACACAACGTCTCAGCCATGTCGATGTACCTAACAAACCAAAACCAAAATTAATAAAAGAATGCAATACATATTATCTGCCCTCGCCTGAAAGCCTGTTCACAAGACAACCTTTAAATCGGTTATTAGCTTTAGTAAGAAAATGACGTTTGGAAGTGATTTTAATGCTGAGATTATTGTATCAACGCTTACACTGCTTCAAGTTCACACATAATCGGTACACGACGATATATATTAACGTAAGTTAAATCTAAAAAAAATCAGCAAATATGTAACATCATAGAAGATGGGCACTAATTCAAAGCTGCACGAGTACATAAAGTAAAATGGAGAAAGAAAAAAACGAGAAGTCGTACTCATTTCCTCCATAGTATCTTGCTCCAGGGTACCCTTCACTATATTTGTTAGTCATAACTGATCCAACCGCTTGCATCACCGATAATGACGTGAAATTCTCTGAAGGTATGAGTTCCAGTCCCTAAACCCATAAATTAACTTAATCCAAACGCATAAAAACACCAAAAAATCTAAATTAAACAGTAGTAAACTCAAACGATGTGTGTAGAAATGAGATTTAGAATCGGTTTAGTGCACACTTATACATACCTTCCATTGCCTTGCCTTCTCGAGCTCTATGATGTCAGCAATCTCCGGATCTACCTCTTCCAACGGCTCATTCAATTGTTTCGTCCACTGCCGAATCGAGATTCAAGTGAGAAACGAGATCCAATCATTGCACACAATCACATCATTCGATTTCGTTAACAAACAATGAAAAAAAAAAGAAAAAGGAATTTACAGTAATTCGCGAAGTGTCCTTCTGGCTGGCCGCTTGATTCGCCAAAGAAGACTAACCGGAGAAAATATTGAAGAAAAAAAACGGAGATCAATAAAAAACGAACAGAATCCACTGAGTGAAGAGGTGTAAAAGCATTACAAAAAAATAAAATAAAATAAAATCTCACACATACACACACACAAAAACACAATCTCACCATGAAATGACGGGAGGAGGAGCTGGAGAGAGAACGAACGACGGAGAGTCTTCGGAGAGCCATTGCCGCCATTAGAGCAGAGTTGGTGTTTCTGCCACCCGCACTCGCCTTTCTGCTTTATTATTCGTGTATGTAAGGCGGTTGTTGTGGGATCGGAGTTGGTGGGTGATGGTGGAAGTCACTACTGCCCGTTTGCTATTAATTTAATTTAAATATTGTCTGAAATAGGAAAATATAAAAATAAAAAAATAAAAAATATTATATCTGGGTCACTGTTGAAAATGAGTGGTGGGCTGTTTTAGGTTTGAAGGTGGGGCCCACAAAATCGAACATTTTTGCTCTGGAGGTTGTGCCCAGCCCAAACATTAATGTTGCTGGGCTTCCGGAGTGTGTGTTTCCAAATATTTGTTATTATTATTATTATTATTATTATTATTATTAATTATTTGTTATAATTTAAAGTATAAAATATATTATCTATAAGAACCATATTGAAGTATAAAATAGTGTTTGTAAAGTGAAGATTGAAAGCTAAAATTACGAACGAAGTGAAAAAAAATTGCTATAATACAAAGAGAAAGTGAGGTAGATCTTGGAGATTAATCCATAACCATAAGGGCTCGTTCGGTTACCGCTATAAGGTTCTACTGACTAAATAGTAGGGGCTAATAACATGTCCGGTTGGTAAGATTCACACTTTTTCAAACCCGCTACTAAAATCAAAGTCCGCTATTAAATGCTACTATTTTATTAAATTAGTATCACCCCTCCCCCTGAGATTAATTTCATAGGGGGTGACTAAAAAAGAAAAATACAATTTTATCCTTAAAATCATATTTTATTATTGTAAATTAAGTGGTTTTATAGACAATTCATATATAATAACTAATTTTAACAAATTTAATAGAAAATTTAATCTAAGAAACCTAACATGCTACTAACTAAATAATTAATTAGTCAGTAGGGAGTTAATCCAATCTCATGTAATCCAATCTAATCCAATATAGGTAACCAAACGAGCCCTAACTATATTTAAATAATAAATTTATTATATACTTAATTATTAATTTAATCGGTCGGGTCATATTCGGGTTGAGCCGTAATAGACTTAAACTCAACTCATAAATGAATCAAATTTCATATAATGACTTAAACTCTGTCCAACTCACTAAAATTAAACCAGACTCAAACATAATCGGGTCGAGCAATCGAACTTGGGTTAAGCCCGGTTCAATTACCTGTCTTAATGATTTCCATATCTGTATTTTTTATTTTTTACTTTCAAGCCCATCAAAACGGCCCTAAATAATTACGAAAATTGATTGGTTTTATTGGGCTAGTTCCCTCACTTTCTTTCGCTTCTACTCGGCCCATAGATTTAATGTTCAATTTTTATTTCTTATTTTTTGCTGATTATTGCAGGCGAAAATTCCACAAAATTCTCTCTCCCATCTCTCTCAGGAGGTGATTCTCTCTAATTCGCTCTTTTACGCGTACATGTATATGATTCAAACTGGATTTAAATGTGATTTTTTAAAGAATTGTTTGCTCCGTAATTAATATTTCACATTTGTTTGCCGAATTCCTCCTTTTTTTTGTTTTTTATTTTTATTTGCTTGCAGCAAACAGGTTATTTCATGGTTGTTTGATTTGGGAGAGAAATTGTGGTTGGTGAAGAAATAGGCAACGGAATAAACGATGGGCAATTTGAAGCAAGCCCTGAAAAGCCTCGATGCGTTTCCACGCGCCGAAGAGCATTTGATGCTCAAGACAAAATCCGGCGCCCTCGGTATTTTTCTCTATTAGAATTTTTTATTGATTTTTTAATTTATAATTTTGCTTGTGTGTATAACTGTTTCATTGATCCATAAATTTCATTTTATTGTACCGTATTTCAGCCCGTGTGCATGGTTTCCTACTGTAAAAAAATTAAAATGAGTGTTATCTAGCACTTGAATCGTGGATCCCGGAGGGGAGATTAACCTTACGTTGCTTATGGAATTGAGGCTTTTTTAGTTGGAGAATTGTTGGCACAAATTCAAGTTTTAACAACATTTTATAATTGTTATTTCCCGTTAGGTCTTTTAGCATTGAGTTGTGTTACTTATAGGGGATCAGTAATTATTGACTGGAGCTTTCGCCAATATTGCGTTCGGGATATTCTTATGGTGCTTTTTTTTGGATTAGAATTCATATAACTGCTTTTGGGTATTGATCAGATCCCGTTTCACGATTGTTCATGCTTCTGTATGTGTATGATTACTTGTATTAAAAAGTGCTAAATATGTACATTTTTTTGTTTCTAGCTGGTTGTTGAATTCTAACCATCGTTTACTATTTTCTCTATCATACCGTATAAACTTTATTTTACTTCAATGGAGGTAGTCGGTAGGTAGTTGTTGTTTAGCAAAAGAATACTTGAAACTTCTTGCTTATCTGATATGTGAGAGTTGGGTAAATTCGGTTAAGAAAATGCAGTCAGTGGTTAAAAAACATCTCAACTAGTGCGCTATGCAATACGTTGTGATGGTAGTCAATTGGTGTAAGGGATGCAGTACTGACTTCAAAACTTTTTCGTGTTTTTAATAGTTTCTATCATTGGACTTGTAATCATGGCAACTTTGTTCTTGCACGAGCTGACTTATTATATTTCGACATACACTGTACATCAGGTTTGTTTTCTTCATCTACATAGTTTTTTCTCTATTCTTATAGTAGCTAGTCATTATGGGTTCTTAATATGGGATATTACACCTTGGCAGATGTCAGTTGATTTAAAACGTGGAGAAACGCTTCCAATCCATATAAATATTACATTCCCCTCTTTGCCTTGTGATGGTTAGTCCTTTTAACCTCTGTTGTTCATTATTTTCTCCTTACCATTCCTTCAGTCAAATCATTGGTTTAATGTGCTTCCTTGAAACTCTTATCGTGATAGTGTATTCTACATCTTGCCACGTCTTATTTTACTATGTGTGAATCTTGTCAGTTCTAAGCGTCGATGCAATTGATATGTCGGGGAAGCATGAAGTTGATCTTGACACAAATATATGGAAGGTTAGAGGTTTCTTGATTAGTTAATATTGTCTATTTCTTTTCTGCTGGCCGGCTTCATTCATCCAACCCCAACCCCCCCACCCACACACACAGACGCACACATCTGATATTCTACATTTGTTTGTTGTCATTATGCTGACGGATAATTATTTCTACAGCTTCGTTTGAATAATGATGGCCATATCATTGGCACAGAGTATTTATCTGACCTTGTTGAGAAGGGAAATACTGCTCATGGACATGGTTAGTTCATCTGGAACTTTAAGTACACTTGAAATTATGTCCGATGCAAACTTTAAGCATGGCTCGATTTTTTAAAGGTTTTTTGGCTATGCTGATTCTTGTAGACTGTATATATATATATATATATATATATATATATATATATATATATATATATATATATATATATATATATATATATATATATATATATATATATGTTAAGCAATTTGGCAAAAGAAGCTGTGATTGTTTGTAACAAAATTCTTATTGAACACACTGAACAGATGACCACAAAGATCACCAGGAGGAGTCAGAGCATAAAATTAAACTCCATAATCTTGATCAAGAAGCTGAAAATATGGTCAAGAAGGTGAAGCAGGCATTGGCTAACGGTGAAGGTTGCCGGGTATGATTTTGTCCATGTTACCCTCTTTTTTTGTCGTATTTCAGCTCTTTAATCTCTCATATATCTCATTGTCTGTTGCAGGTATATGGTGTTCTAGATGTCCAAAGGGTTGCCGGGAACTTTCATATCTCAGTCCATGGATTGAACATTTTTGTTGCCCAAATGGTAAGCTGTTGGATTTACTTTACCTTATTTTTTTGCCTCTGATTTGTCCCAAGATGATGATTTTTAATTAAAAAAATAAAAACCCGGTTACAAAAACACACTCTGCAGGTCTACCATATCAAGGCAATAGTTAAGCTCAATAAAAGTAGTTGATTTAGCAGAAACTAATTTTAGCATCTAATTTTCTATAAACACTATAAACAGAAAACCTTAGTTGTGAAGCTTATTTTTTAACTTTCTACCAACTACTTGTATTTAATTACTCCATTTGCTCTTCTGCAGATTTTTGAGGGCTCTTCTCATGTCAATGTAAGTCATATAATTCACGATTTATCGTTTGGGCCCAAATATCCCGGAATACATAACCCACTTGACGAGACATCCCGGATTTTGCGTGGAGCAAGTGGAACGTTCAAGTACTACATAAAGGTTTCAGCTCTTGCCACCTTTGATAAAACTATGAAATCTTATGTCATGCTATACTCTATTTTGTCTTCTACATATAATGTTAAAAGGTTAGAAATTGCAGAATCCTTCTTATGACATGGCATCTCAATTATGACCTCAGACGAATCATATTCTATACGATAAAGAACTACTTTCTCAGTTCAATTTTGTTCTGAAAATCTTATTACTTGTCTCTAAATCCAAACACATATCAAACTTTGAGTCTCCTTTTGCAGCTAGAGGTATATATCTAAGCCGAGGTTTCAGTTTATGAAGTTGGCCTCTCATGCGTATATTAATATTCTTCACCGATCTGATTTTGTTGATAAAATATCATGTTAGTGTAATCCACTAAATGCAGCCTGGCATTATAAAGCGATCTCACAGCACCTTCTGAAAGTATATTTTTATTAATTTTTTTTGTTGTAGATTGTTCCAACTGAATACAAGTACATCTCGAAGGAAGTTTTACCTACAAATCAATTCTCTGTCACCGAGTACTTTTCTCCGATTCATGAGTTCGATAGAAATTGGCCTGGTAAGTTATCATTAACCCAGAATTTCGAGATATTTGCCCTTCTTTTGTTGCTATACTGTGCTGGGGAATTAATTAGCCACTCCAATTTCGATGCAGCTGTATACTTTTTGTATGATTTGTCACCAATTACCGTGACAATTAGGGAAGAACGTCGTAGTTTCCTCCACTTCATTACACGTCTCTGTGCAGTACTGGGTGGTACATTTGCATTAACAGGTTTGTTTCACCTTTTTCTCTCCAATTGTCTTTGACTGTATATCAGTTTACGTAGTCTCTGCAAACATCACCTTGATAGGATGGTGTTTTTTATCACTATCTCTCAGATTATTCTCTTTAATTATACTGGACTCAATAATAATAGTAAGTTAATTATCGATATATGACTTTTTACATGGCAGGAATGCTAGATAGATGGATGTACAGGTTCATCGAATCATTCACAAAACCAAATGCTAGAAGTACCGTACGGTGATTTGGGGTTCAAAACTTTATGTGCACGAGGAATTTCGTAATGCAAACAGTATACAGTTCTGATGAAATGAGCACACAAGTCAATAGCTATGAAGAAACTACTAAATTAACAAACACCCCCACCCCCCTCTCGTCCCTTGTCCTCGGTTTTATCTAATTTTTGATATTGTTGTATTTATTATATTGGGGATTTTTTTAGTTTGATGTTTTAGTGTGCGATTGTAATTTATATATCATTCTTGTAAAAGTGACTTTCGTGTTTTTAGTAACAACCTGTATGGACTTGCCATAAAACAAAAATTTGTGCAAAAAAATTTCTTACAAAAATAAGTCGAGCTTTATCAGTACAATAGTTACTAAATACACCGAGGGCAAAATTACATTTGACAGCTCTTCTAAGAAACACAGGGATCAAAATGCACTAATAACCTACCCTAATATTTGGACATGAGTCTCCAATCCCCTTAAGTTTCAATATTGGTGCAACCAAAAAATTGCCAACTAGGATACATACATGAATGTAAAGTTACCAAAAAGCCCCTTTCAAACACTTCTACAACGTTCTCACACACTCTGCTGCATGCTTTCGTGTTGCCCTGTGTTTTCAGCTGACCCTACAGATACATTGTGTGTTCTTGGAATTTGATTGTTATGACCGTTATTTGGAGGCCGATTTTGGTGGTGGTGATGCTGATGGAGCTGCCGGTGGTGGTGGTGGTAGTGGTGCCGTCTTTGCTCATTCCGGTGAGACTGTAATCCGCTGCTTATTTGCTGCGGCAAAGACTGAGGATTACGGCTTGCCCTCCATCTTAGGTACTCAACAAGCAGTGAGTTGGTGCTTATTGCAATTCCAAATCCCGTGAAAGAAGAAAGCAGCACCGAGAGAATTGCGTTCACATTGAGCTGCGCAATTTTTTTTTTTTTTTTTTTTTTGTTTTGAGCAATCGGACAAATGAAAAATATTTAGGCGGCTCTGATTGGATCGAGGTAAAACAATATTAAAGTAGTTAAGAGAAAAATGAAAACATTGAATCATGTCTTACCACAGCGTAGAAAATATGAGCGAAAAGGATGACTATTGCAAACTGGAAAGAAGCATAAGCCCATATGTAACTCTTGCTCACTGCCAATCATCACAGTTCTCTCAACATTAATCTTTCAAAGGGTATTTATTATAACTACTAAAAAAAAAAGAATAACTTATAATAATTTGAAGACGAAATAAACGGAGGTTGT
The DNA here is from genome assembly GCF_056151865.1 of Erythranthe guttata. Classification (NCBI taxonomy): domain Eukaryota; kingdom Viridiplantae; phylum Streptophyta; class Magnoliopsida; order Lamiales; family Phrymaceae; genus Erythranthe; species Erythranthe guttata. The sequence goes on from NC_142546.1 coordinate 23,887,500, forward strand.
GGATCTTACCCATGGTAGAAGCAATCATGGACGAGAGGAGACCCAAAACACAGGAAAAAGGCAACGATATGGCAAGTGCTCGAGGTCCCATATCAGACACCTGTTATAAAGCAAAAACTTTTAAGAAAATACTTCATATGTTTTATAAATTAAAACATTTCGTATAAACAAATGCGATATACAAGAATGGACTATACCAGAAGCTGCTCGAGAAAGCAGAAATACGCAAGCATGCTGACCATTACAAGAATTGGCACATCCCTCCATACCCTATCAAGAATTGAAGTAAACAAATTTATAAAAAAAAAAAAAAAAATTGATTTGGAGAACAATTAATAAAAAAAAAAGAAAAAAGGAAATTTAAGAACAAATAACTTGCCTGTAACGAGCGACTTCCCTTTGCTGTGGTCCGGCGGGCGGTCTTCGTACAACGTCTGGAGGATTCTGCAACTTCAATAATGTTACCGGAAGGTTCCGGACATCCTGCCTACAAACATCACATGTCTTATTACCTTTGATACTAAACCACTTTACAGCACATTCTTTGTGTGCAAGTGCAAGTTCTCCTTTGCAGCTGCACTCCATCTTTAATGTTTCGCCACCTTCTCCGAGTTCCACAAAACAGATTCTGCAAACAGCTTCTTCTTCCGGAATGTCTTCCCCAACATCATCTAAAATAACCAGAGTATAAATTTTATTTTAATAATAAAAAGGGATGTGATAAAATGTAGTTTCAGTTTTAATAATGCCGTTTTTCGACTTCGAACATGATTTTGACCATTTTTTAGGCTGAATTCCGCAAAACTTAAAACTTGGAATTTGTAGTATCTTGAGTGAGCTTTCTAAACCAAGTAGAATCACCAATATTGGATGCCGTGTGAGAAAGATATGCATGAATTAAAATTCAAAATGAAACTCATTTATGCATAACTTTGTCACCCAATCTAGATAAAGCTAACTCAAAAGACTACAGTTTCGGTGTTTTGAATTTTGCCAAAATCGGACTAGAAAAAGGTCAAAATTACGTTCGAAGTCAAACCGGCATATAACATTTCAGAAGAAAAAAGAAACTATTGAAGCAAATATATATATATACATATATATATATATATATATATATATATATATATATATATATATATATATATATATATATATATATATATATATATATATATATATATATATATATATATACCAGTTTCTGTATCGGGAGATATATTTTCGGAACCATTTTCAACTGCTGTTGGCCGTTGGTTTATTGATATCACACGTATCAACACTCCGGATGAATCCATACGCCTTAAGCTTCTCAATTTAACATTAACTGGAACCGAAAACGAACGTGTCATATGTTGTTTTATTTCAGTTTGCTGTAAGGAAACAATGTTACGTCAGAAAAAAAATATAAATAAAAGAAGAAAATAAGAACGCGCTTCGTCTTTGTAAGTTAGTTATAAATAACAAACTTACAGGGGTTTTACATTGGCGATCAACATAATTTGCCATCGGTATTACATTTGCAATTGGTGTCACTGGCAAAGAATGCGAAGATTTCAAGAACAAAATTTTGTTCAAAGAAGACGATCTCGAAGTGGATGGCTTGTCAGAGAGGGGCGTTTCTGGTATTATGAGAACCGTTTTTTCAGCTTCGTGAGGTAGGTTTTTAGCCCTGAAGCTCTTCTGTGATCTCGATTTTGCCGAACTTGATCTTGGAGGCAATCCTGCTCTGGTAGAATTCGGGCTCTGTATATCTATCTTTGTGAAATCGTACAACGCATTTTCTAAAGATCGAACGGGTATTTCGAGAGACGAGAGATTCGGCTTTCTTGGCTGCTGCATTAAGCTGGCTTCTTCTCTTTCGTATTCCTGAGGGCATTTTCGTCCGAAAGTAAGTTAATTTCGTTCCTTGATTTCTCGGACAATTTCAATGGAAAGTATAAGAACATCAAAACCTCAAAAACTACGTGACTAATTATAAGCAGCAATAAGGGATGATTGCTTACTAACTGTAATTGTTTCGAAAATCAATGATGAAAATAACAACTCAGTTAAAAGATTCAGATTTAAATTCAAGTATTTTCCCCCAATTCTTTTTTTTTATTCCAAAAATCTGTAAGAACAAAATTAAGCATTTCTTCGATTTTGTTAGGAACTCAGTATTACAAAGTGTGTGGGCAATCCACAAATCCATCAAACAAACACACACACACACACACACACACACTAAATATAAGGGGCAAATTGCAAAATTGAAGAACACATATACCTCAGCTGAGTTTTAAATTGATAAAATAAAATAAAAAATAAGAGAATTAGAGAGAATTACCAGATTATAGTGTCCATGGTGATTTTCAACATCTTCTTCAGCAGTTTGATGAATCGTTCCGACGCCATTGTTCTCCGCCATGAGTGCTGCGTAACTGTGCAACCCAACGAGAATATAAATAAATTAATAAATAAATAAATAAAAAAAAAAAAAAAAAACCTTTTCGATTCAATGAAAGAAAAAGCTGGCTTTGAACTCTGAAAAGAAAAAGGAGTCAACAAGGAGTGAAATTGAATCAAAAAAAGTTGACGACTTTCAACTTTGGAAGATATGATTGGGAACAAGAAATTACTTATTTTTAATTACTTAATTACTTATTTAATTAATTGTGTAATTAAATAACATGAGAACATTGTTTGTATTTAATTTAGCGGAATATACCCACCAATCTTTCGTTTGTGCTGCCTGATCGGTGGTCAGGTTAGATTTTTTTTTTTTATTTTATTATATTATATTATATATGTATATATATATATATATATATATATATATTTTTTTTTTCCTACTAAGAGCAACTCCAATGCTAGATATTAAAATTGAGTTATCAAATACTCATTTGATATTTGAGAATTATTTTAATATTAATTTAAAACTCATCTACTCCAACCATGGTTATTAAATTAATTATCAATTGGAAGTTTATGGGTGGTTTTATTTGTAATTGCCACGTGTCAACTTCTGATTGGATGTTTAGGAGGTTACAATTTTGATAACTCAATTTCCAGCAAGTATTTTTACAACTCAAAAGGTGAATTATCAAAATGGAAACCTCATTTGATAACTCCATTGGAGTTAAAGATTTCTATTTTTAAGTATGTAAATGGGAGTTAAATGTTTGAATACTCTATTTGATAACCCATTGGAGTTGCTCTAAAGTAAAATTAATGGAAAGTGAAGTTAATGAAGTATTGAAATTTTGAGATTGCAAAGTCAAACTCGGACCATTATTTAGTCAACGATTGGAACGTACGCTCATGTAGTGTCGTTTTCAAATGAATTCATTTTTCAATTGATTGTCACTTTGGATTATTCAATATTGTAAGTTAATTGATTTTTTTTTTTCAATCTTTGGAATATTCAATATATTGAATACATTTCGTGGAAACCGAAGAGGCGTGCGTAGTTCCCAATAATTTCATATGTCGTTGACAAAAAAAATGTCCAATCAACACTGCAATGCTTCTTTACTAAACATATAAAATAAAATAAAAATATCCAAATTAACTTTTTAAAATTGAGATAATAAGATTTGTAGAAATTTATGATTATATTAATTTTATAAAAATATAATTTGGGATCTAGTCATTGACATGAGCACCCAATTAAAAACATAGTATAGTTTTTAAAACATTGATGTAGTTAGAACTGACAATTAAGTCCAGTCTAATCGAAGCTCAATCACTTAGCTTAATTTTATTTGAGCCGAACCTAATTAATTATATATATAAGTTATTGGGCCTTTAATTTCATCAAAGTTTGGATTAGAGTCCAATCAATCGACATTAATTTACCAACTATTACAAAGAAAAATAAATAAAAGAAAAGCTCATTCGGCTGTCACCTATAACTTATTCTGTTAGTCAAATAAATAATCAAATAGTGGGACATAAAAAGAATTTTGTATGTACCAATTGTCAATGTAGGGATGATTGAAAACTCCATCTTGACCCAAAATAATAAATAAAAAAGAAAAATAATAATAACAAAAAAAAGAAAAAAAATAGAAAACTCCATCATCGGATATGGGACGAAACAACCAACGTATACGTTCAATTGATTCCACGGGAACAACTGGCACTTTACCTACAACGTTGCTTAATTAATTTTTAATCCACACTTATTGTCAATTTTAATTTATTTATTATTTATTTATGTATAAATAAATAATAAATAATAAATAATTATTGATGATACATCCAACCTTCCAATTTTGGTAATATTCACTATAAAATCTCGACGTACGGAATCCATTTCGAATTTACTACATAATTCGTTTATTCCCAAAATTATTTCACACTATTAATTAACTAATTAATTAATTAATTCATATAAATACTCACCCACTTCAGTAAATGCTTTCCCCCCAAATAATTCCTCGAAAACTGGAACAATGGAAGTAGAAACCCCACCACCCCCAAAACCTTCCAAAAACGACGACGTCCAACGCACCGCCGCCGCCGACGACGACGACGGCGACGAGATTTCGCCAATAGAACAAGTCCGGCTAACCGTACCCGTAACCGACGACCCGAACCTACCCGTATGGACCTTCCGGATGTGGATTTTGGGTCTCATCTCCTGCGTCACACTCTCCTTCCTCAACCAGTTCCTATCCTACCGCAGGGAGCCACTCATCATCACTCAGATCACAGTCATCGTCGCCAGTCTCCCAATCGGACGGTTCATGGCCGCCGTACTCCCCACCACAATATGGACGGTCCGGATCCCCGGGTTCGGGCCCCAGCAATTCTCGCTCAACCCCGGCCCGTTTAATATCAAGGAGCATGTGCTCATTTCCATTTTCGCTAACGCTGGCAGCGCTTTCGGCAACGGCCCTGCTTACGCCGTTATGATTGTGGATATTATTATTGCTTTTTATCGCAGGAAAATTTCCTTTCTCGCTGGATGGCTGCTCATAATCACCACTCAGGTATATATATTACAATATAATGTATCTATTGTTGAAAAATTTCTTATACTAATTTTGCTGTACTTTGCTGAGTTTTTGATAATCACTATACAGTATATGCTGTTGCTACCGTTTGAGTAATTTTTTAATATTTAGAATTAATTTCCGTTTATTCCTACCATAGTATATTTTTCAAATTTGACTGATAATCCATGATTGTTTTTCTTTTTCTTTTTTGAGAAACAATCCATGATTAAAAATTAAGATTTAAGATAATGAGAATGTATAATGAATTAATTAATGATTTACTAATACACCTTTTTTAAAGATAATGAATAAATTCTGTACTTACGTTTCCATTTCGAATCTGGTCACGTAATTTTGCTGCTATTCTAGATCCCCTTCACTGGTTAGTCTAAACCAAAATCGAAATATTATTTAGCTACAAAATTTGCCAAATACAACGAAGAAAAAGTAAAAAAAAAAAAGGTAAAAATGAAATATATATATATATATATATATATATATATATATATATATATATATATATATATATATATATATATATATATATATATATATATATATATATATATATATATATATATATATATATATATATATATATATATATATATGTAAATGCATGCTAACATGAGGTTTGATGAGCAGGTTATGGGGTATGGTTGGGCGGGGCTGATAAGGAAATACGTAGTTGAGCCAGCACACATGTGGTGGCCGAGTAATCTTGTCCTGATTTCACTCTTCAGGTAACTAATTTCCAACCGTGTTTGGAGATTATGATTAGGCTTGATAGACAATATAATCAATCTCGTGATTGAAAAAAAACGGGTTCCGGAAATATTGTCCATAATGGATGAATTGTACTACTTCTCAACTCTAGTTTTCCTTTCTCTCTCGACAGAGCACTACACGAAAAGGAGGACAAAGACGACATAATCCTCCTCGAAAACGGGGGCCACGATAGCACCAACAAGAATCCCCAAATGTCGCGTTCGAAATTCTTCATAATCGCACTAACATGCAGCTTCCTGTGGGCAATATTCCCAGGCTACTTATTCCAAACCCTCCAGAGCATTTCATGGATATGCTGGATATTCCCCCGCTCCGTCACCGCCCACCAAATCGGGTCGGGACTAAACGGGCTCGGAGTCGGAGCGTTCACACTCGATTGGTCCGTTGTGGCTTCCTTCTTATTCAGCCCTCTTATATCTCCCTTTTTCGCTATCGCCAATATTTTCGTCGGATATTTCACAATAATGTATGTTGTGATACCGATTTCGTATTGGGGTTTCAACGTCTACCATGCCAAAAACTTCCCGATATTTTCCGAAGACATTTTCACAGCAAACGGGCAGTTGTATGATGTGGAAGCGATTGTTAATAGCAACTTTCATTTCGATTTGGATCAGTACAATAAGCAGGGGAGGATTCACTTGAGCACGTTCTTTACTCTCACTTACGGATTCGGATTCGCCACCATTGCTTCTACTATCACACATGTTGCTTTGTTCTACGGAAGGTCCGTTTCTTTAAGTCTCTTATTTCTTCCTTTTTTTCTTCAAGTGTTATGAATTTTTTTATGAATTTTGTAGAGAGATATACGAACGTTTCCGGGCTTCGTCGAAGGGGAAACAAGATATTCACACAAAACTAATGAAGAATTACAGAGATATACCTTCGTGGTGGTTTTACGTTCTTCTAGCAGTGACGGTGATGGTTTCGCTTTCTCTCTGCATATTCTTGAAAAAAGAGGTTCAAATGCCGGTTTGGGCTCTTCTGCTTGCTGCGTTTATCGCCTTCGTATTTACTCTTCCAATCAGCATCATCACTGCAACCACAAATCAGGTAAACGATGATTTCGACTGATTTTTAATGGTAAAGAATTTGACGATTATTATTATTTTTTCAATTATCTAACGTATTTTTCGCAGACTCCGGGGTTGAATATCATAACAGAGTATTTTATGGGACTCGTATACCCTGGAAGGCCGATTGCAAACGTGTGCTTTAAGGTTTATGGATACATGAGCATGACTCAGGCAGTGGCTTTTCTCAGTGATTTCAAGCTTGGTCATTACATGAAGATTCCTCCTAGATCCATGTTCCTAGTCCAGGTATATTCCCTTGAATATTCTTTCTTGATCGATATACGTTATAATCAATCACGAATTTAGAATACAATAATAGATATAGCACAGCAATTTTACGTGTTCTGCATGGAAATCGGATCGGAATTAACACTTTAAGGAAATATTTCAATTTTTGCCAAGAGTGAAAAAACTAATTCCAAGTCTGTTCCTAAAAAAAATCGAACGAAAATAATTTGTTCCGAAATCATTTTTTTTTTATTAGAATAGGCCGGATTCGAAAAATTCCATTTTTTTAGTCATCTAAATATAAGATATAATGCATAATAATATTGATATTATATATTAGTGTAATTTTTGAAAAAAAAAAAGGCGCAATTTTCTGAAGTTAAAGTTGGAAGTTGGAATTCATATATAATCCATTTCCGATCC